>NW_012267220.1:3087482-3089649 GCF_000151885.1 Dipodomys ordii | reverse complement strand
GTCACATGCTCACACGATGAACTACAATCCTATCATAAAAAGAATCAAAAGGAGGAGGCTGCAATGCTTGGTAAGAAATGTACGCATTATCCTGCCCATGTAATTGTAACCCCTCTGTACAGTAAGTTCACAAATAAAATTAAAAAAAAAAAGAAAAAAAAAGAATGTCTCCAAACTGAAAATCTAGAAAAAAAAATTGGCCACAGATTCTGATGATCAAATACTTGTTATCTAAAGGTAAGAGAAATATTCAGGAGGAAATGTTAATCATTGTTCTGCGTTTAATCCTAAACCGAAAACAGGGAAATCATTATTTCACTGTGTCCCTCAGAAATATTTTTCTTGAAAAATGACTTTCCACGTTCACTACAACATGGTGTCGTATTTTCAACAGTAAGAAAAAGTATGAGAACCAGGTGAGGTCTTATGATTTAATCAAAGTTGCTTAATTCTCTTTCTAATCAAATGAAAATATGTATCTTCTAACTTGAGAAAGGGTGGTAGACTGGAACAAAGCAGCTACACATAGCTAAGGGGAGAAAAATATGGTCTGAGGAGGATTTTTCCTCTCCTCACCTTTTCTGTCTTTCTGTATCTTTCTTTCTTCTACTGTAAAAAAAAAAAATAGGTCCAAGAAAGAACAGTAAGTAGAATTTACACTTGGATCCACACAATAGTATATTATTAGTTAATTGGAACTCATAGGAGAGTTTCATTTGAAGGTACAGAAAGTTGAGAAGTTTTATACAGACTCACCAGAGCATTTCTGTCCCCAGAACAGCCAGAAGGAAGGAATTCGAAAGCCTGAGTCAAACAGAGTCATCTGTGTGTGAGGTTGGGAGCGGACAATCTGCTTCTGTGAATAAACATTTTCGTCTGCTCTCTAGCCGGCCCTGAGCAAGTAAGCACTTCCTCATGTCAATTCGTTCACCAACACTCCTCACCACGGAGCTGGAGTTTTCTTCAGGATTTGTCCAAGGGGAATCTGTACTCTTAAGAAAAAAAAAAATCAGTCTCTTGTGAAGAATTGAGAAGGAAGCAGGAAACTATGAGATACAGTAGTTTACTTTTTCTATCACACACCTTTCTGCAAATACCACTAATATATACAGCCCAAAGCAAGCAAATACAACCATTTGGCTCACCACACCTTAACTCCAACAGGTGCTTCCTAGAAGTGACGTGGTTGAACACAGGTCAATTTCTATAGCATTCTTTAACTTTTATGATAACAGCTGGGCTGAATAGATGAGAGTTTGATGAACCATTAACTTTCCCACCCCTATTTACCTTGGGACTATAGAGCTAGTGACCAACTTTGCCTTTTTCTTTTTCTTTCTTTTTTTGTCAGTCATGGAACTTGAACTCTGGGCCTCTACCACTTGAGCCACTGCACCACTTCCAGTTTTCTGTGTGGTTTATTGGAGATAAGAGTCTCACGGACTTTCCTGCCCGGGCTAGCTTTGAACCTTGATCCTCAGATCTCCTGAGTAGCTAGGTGTGAGCCACCAGCTCCCGGCTCTTTTTAATTGTTATTCTAAACATGATATACAGAGGGGTTACAGTTACATAAATCAGGTAAAGAGTACATTTCTTTTTGGACAATGTCACCATTTCCCTCAGTCTCTCCCAGCTTCCCCTCTCTCCCACACCCACAAATTGTATAGTTCATTTTCAACATAAAGTCCAGTGAGTACCACTGCTGCATTCATTCACCCTTTGTCCCTCCATATCTGTGCCTCTCCTTACTCTCCCAAAGATATATAAATGAACAAACAGAACAAAAAAGAAAGAAACAAAAGCAAAGAAGCAAACCCCGCCCCCAAGTCCCTCTTGTTTCCAGTTCCTGGAGTTCATTTTTGCCTTGGTTTTTACTGTTATATTTTTTTAATTTAAATTTTCTTGTAAAGGTGATGTATAGAGGTGTTACAGTTACATAAGTCAGATAATGAGTACATTTCTTTTTGGACAGTGTTGCTCCTCCCTCATTTTCTCCCAGTTTTTTCCCTCTTTCCCTTCCCCTCCAAGTTGTATAGTTTATTTCCAACATAGTGTCTGGTGAGTAGCACTGCTGAATTGGTTCACCCTTTGTCCCACGCTTTCTAATGTACAAGACAAAGCGTTCAGAAATCAAAATCAGTGACAAAAGGGAAGAAACCGAGGGGGG
>NW_012267220.1:3079049-3087432 GCF_000151885.1 Dipodomys ordii | reverse complement strand
TTCCAGTTTTCTGTGTGGTTTATTGGAGATAAGAGTCTCACGGACTTTCCTGCCCGGGCTAGCTTTGAACCTTGATCCTCAGATCTCCTGAGTAGCTAGGTGTGAGCCACCAGCTCCCGGCTCTTTTTAATTGTTATTCTAAACATGATATACAGAGGGGTTACAGTTACATAAATCAGGTAAAGAGTACATTTCTTTTTGGACAATGTCACCATTTCCCTCAGTCTCTCCCAGCTTCCCCTCTCTCCCACACCCACAAATTGTATAGTTCATTTTCAACATAAAGTCCAGTGAGTACCACTGCTGCATTCATTCACCCTTTGTCCCTCCATATCTGTGCCTCTCCTTACTCTCCCAAAGATATATAAATGAACAAACAGAACAAAAAAGAAAGAAACAAAAGCAAAGAAGCAAACCCCGCCCCCAAGTCCCTCTTGTTTCCAGTTCCTGGAGTTCATTTTTGCCTTGGTTTTTACTGTTATATTTTTTTAATTTAAATTTTCTTGTAAAGGTGATGTATAGAGGTGTTACAGTTACATAAGTCAGATAATGAGTACATTTCTTTTTGGACAGTGTTGCTCCTCCCTCATTTTCT
This sequence comes from Dipodomys ordii, assembly GCF_000151885.1. Lineage (NCBI taxonomy): Eukaryota > Metazoa > Chordata > Mammalia > Rodentia > Heteromyidae > Dipodomys > Dipodomys ordii. The sequence continues at coordinate 3,086,837 of NW_012267220.1, read as the reverse complement.
CCCAGTTTTTTCCCTCTTTCCCTTCCCCTCCAAGTTGTATAGTTTATTTCCAACATAGTGTCTGGTGAGTAGCACTGCTGAATTGGTTCACCCTTTGTCCCACGCTTTCTAATGTACAAGACAAAGCGTTCAGAAATCAAAATCAGTGACAAAAGGGAAGAAACCGAGGGGGGTGGAGGGGGAATAAATGTAAACAATACAATAAAAAGCTCTCTTGTTTCCATTTCTTGGAATTCATTTCGATAAGCATCATTTTACATGATCATACACACATAGCTATTGAGCCCTTGTGATCCTCTCCTAAGGATATCTTCCTTGGTTCTTTGTGTGAATGCTTATGGTGTTGTTTGATTAATCGTGTCCAAGTGTAATTATTTGTTTTTTCCTCTATCCATTGGATTTATGTGTAGATTTATAGGTACATTCTTATTATTACAAATGGGGGAAACCACACAGCCTCTTTTGGTCTGCCTTACTTCACTTAATATATTTTTTTCCCAATTTTTCCATTTCCTTATGAATGGGGCAGTGTCATTCTTTCTGGTGGAGGCATAGAATTCCACTGTGTATATATGCCACATTTTCTTGATCCATTCATTCCCTGAGGGGCATCTGGGTTGATTCCATATCTTGGTGATGGTAAATAATGCTGCAATAAACATAGTGGTGCTGGTAGGTTTAGTGTGGCCTTGTTTGTGATCATTTGGGTAAATGCCCAGGAGTGGGATTGCTGGTCATAGCAGAGCTCTATGTATAGTGTCTTGAGGAACCTCCAAACTGCTTTCCAGGGTGGTTGAATCACTTTATACTCCCACTAACAGTGTAGTAGGGTTCCCTTTTGACCACACCCCCTCCAGCATCTGTTATTATTAGTTTTCTTGGTAAAGGCCATTCTAATTGGGGTGAGGTGGAATTTCAATGTGGTTTTGATTTTCATTTCTTTTATGGCCCAGAGATGTTGAGCATTTCTTCATGTGTCTATTGACCATTTTTACTTCCTCTTCAGAGAAGTCTCTCTTTAGCTCATTTGTTAATGGGGTGGTTGTTTCTTAGAGAAGTCTCTCTTTAGCTCATTTGTTAATGGGGTGGTTGTTTCTTAGAGAAGTCTCTCTTTAGCTCATTTGTTAATGGGGTGGTTGTTTCTTAGAGAAGTCTCTCTTTAGCTCATTTGTTAATGGGGTGGTTGTTTCTTAGAGAAGTCTCTCTTTAGCTCATTTGTTAATGGGGTGGTTGTTTCTTAGAGAAGTCTCTCTTTAGCTCATTTGTTAATGGGGTGGTTGTTTCTTAGAGAAGTCTCTCTTTAGCTCATTTGTTAATGGGGTGGTTGTTTCTTAGAGAAGTCTCTCTTTAGCTCATTTGTTAATGGGGTGGTTGTTTCTTAGAGAAGTCTCTCTTTAGCTCATTTGTTAATGGGGTGGTTGTTTCTTAGAGAAGTCTCTCTTTAGCTCATTTGTTAATGGGGTGGTTGTTTCTTAGAGAAGTCTCTCTTTAGCTCATTTGTTAATGGGGTGGTTGTTTCTTAGAGAAGTCTCTCTTTAGCTCATTTGTTAATGGGGTGGTTGTTTCTTAGAGAAGTCTCTCTTTAGCTCATTTGTTAATGGGGTGGTTGTTTCTTAGAGAAGTCTCTCTTTAGCTCATTTGTTAATGGGGTGGTTGTTTCTTAGAGAAGTCTCTCTTTAGCTCATTTGTTAATGGGGTGGTTGTTTCTTAGAGAAGTCTCTCTTTAGCTCATTTGTTAATGGGGTGGTTGTTTCTTAGAGAAGTCTCTCTTTAGCTCATTTGTTAATGGGGTGGTTGTTTCTTAGAGAAGTCTCTCTTTAGCTCATTTGTTAATGGGGTGGTTGTTTCTTAGAGAAGTCTCTCTTTAGCTCATTTGTTAATGGGGTGGTTGTTTCTTAGAGAAGTCTCTCTTTAGCTCATTTGTTAATGGGGTGGTTGTTTCTTAGAGAAGTCTCTCTTTAGCTCATTTGTTAATGGGGTGGTTGTTTCTTAGAGAAGTCTCTCTTTAGCTCATTTGTTAATGGGGTGGTTGTTTCTTAGAGAAGTCTCTCTTTAGCTCATTTGTTAATGGGGTGGTTGTTTCTTAGAGAAGTCTCTCTTTAGCTCATTTGTTAATGGGGTGGTTGTTTCTTAGAGAAGTCTCTCTTTAGCTCATTTGTTAATGGGGTGGTTGTTTCTTAGAGAAGTCTCTCTTTAGCTCATTTGTTAATGGGGTGGTTGTTTCTTAGAGAAGTCTCTCTTTAGCTCATTTGTTAATGGGGTGGTTGTTTCTTAGAGAAGTCTCTCTTTAGCTCATTTGTTAATGGGGTGGTTGTTTCTTAGAGAAGTCTCTCTTTAGCTCATTTGTTAATGGGGTGGTTGTTTCTTAGAGAAGTCTCTCTTTAGCTCATTTGTTAATGGGGTGGTTGTTTCTTAGAGAAGTCTCTCTTTAGCTCATTTGTTAATGGGGTGGTTGTTTCTTAGAGAAGTCTCTCTTTAGCTCATTTGTTAATGGGGTGGTTGTTTCTTAGAGAAGTCTCTCTTTAGCTCATTTGTTAATGGGGTGGTTGTTTCTTAGAGAAGTCTCTCTTTAGCTCATTTGTTAATGGGGTGGTTGTTTCTTAGAGAAGTCTCTCTTTAGCTCATTTGTTAATGGGGTGGTTGTTTCTTAGAGAAGTCTCTCTTTAGCTCATTTGTTAATGGGGTGGTTGTTTCTTAGAGAAGTCTCTCTTTAGCTCATTTGTTAATGGGGTGGTTGTTTCTTAGAGAAGTCTCTCTTTAGCTCATTTGTTAATGGGGTGGTTGTTTCTTAGAGAAGTCTCTCTTTAGCTCATTTGTTAATGGGGTGGTTGTTTCTTAGAGAAGTCTCTCTTTAGCTCATTTGTTAATGGGGTGGTTGTTTCTTAGAGAAGTCTCTCTTTAGCTCATTTGTTAATGGGGTGGTTGTTTCTTAGAGAAGTCTCTCTTTAGCTCATTTGTTAATGGGGTGGTTGTTTCTTAGAGAAGTCTCTCTTTAGCTCATTTGTTAATGGGGTGGTTGTTTCTTAGAGAAGTCTCTCTTTAGCTCATTTGTTAATGGGGTGGTTGTTTCTTAGAGAAGTCTCTCTTTAGCTCATTTGTTAATGGGGTGGTTGTTTCTTAGAGAAGTCTCTCTTTAGCTCATTTGTTAATGGGGTGGTTGTTTCTTAGAGAAGTCTCTCTTTAGCTCATTTGTTAATGGGGTGGTTGTTTCTTAGAGAAGTCTCTCTTTAGCTCATTTGTTAATGGGGTGGTTGTTTCTTAGAGAAGTCTCTCTTTAGCTCATTTGTTAATGGGGTGGTTGTTTCTTAGAGAAGTCTCTCTTTAGCTCATTTGTTAATGGGGTGGTTGTTTCTTAGAGAAGTCTCTCTTTAGCTCATTTGTTAATGGGGTGGTTGTTTCTTAGAGAAGTCTCTCTTTAGCTCATTTGTTAATGGGGTGGTTGTTTCTTAGAGAAGTCTCTCTTTAGCTCATTTGTTAATGGGGTGGTTGTTTCTTAGAGAAGTCTCTCTTTAGCTCATTTGTTAATGGGGTGGTTGTTTCTTAGAGAAGTCTCTCTTTAGCTCATTTGTTAATGGGGTGGTTGTTTCTTAGAGAAGTCTCTCTTTAGCTCATTTGTTAATGGGGTGGTTGTTTCTTAGAGAAGTCTCTCTTTAGCTCATTTGTTAATGGGGTGGTTGTTTCTTAGAGAAGTCTCTCTTTAGCTCATTTGTTAATGGGGTGGTTGTTTCTTAGAGAAGTCTCTCTTTAGCTCATTTGTTAATGGGGTGGTTGTTTCTTAGAGAAGTCTCTCTTTAGCTCATTTGTTAATGGGGTGGTTGTTTCTTAGAGAAGTCTCTCTTTAGCTCATTTGTTAATGGGGTGGTTGTTTCTTAGAGAAGTCTCTCTTTAGCTCATTTGTTAATGGGGTGGTTGTTTCTTAGAGAAGTCTCTCTTTAGCTCATTTGTTAATGGGGTGGTTGTTTCTTAGAGAAGTCTCTCTTTAGCTCATTTGTTAATGGGGTGGTTGTTTCTTAGAGAAGTCTCTCTTTAGCTCATTTGTTAATGGGGTGGTTGTTTCTTAGAGAAGTCTCTCTTTAGCTCATTTGTTAATGGGGTGGTTGTTTCTTAGAGAAGTCTCTCTTTAGCTCATTTGTTAATGGGGTGGTTGTTTCTTAGAGAAGTCTCTCTTTAGCTCATTTGTTAATGGGGTGGTTGTTTCTTAGAGAAGTCTCTCTTTAGCTCATTTGTTAATGGGGTGGTTGTTTCTTAGAGAAGTCTCTCTTTAGCTCATTTGTTAATGGGGTGGTTGTTTCTTAGAGAAGTCTCTCTTTAGCTCATTTGTTAATGGGGTGGTTGTTTCTTAGAGAAGTCTCTCTTTAGCTCATTTGTTAATGGGGTGGTTGTTTCTTAGAGAAGTCTCTCTTTAGCTCATTTGTTAATGGGGTGGTTGTTTCTTAGAGAAGTCTCTCTTTAGCTCATTTGTTAATGGGGTGGTTGTTTCTTAGAGAAGTCTCTCTTTAGCTCATTTGTTAATGGGGTGGTTGTTTCTTAGAGAAGTCTCTCTTTAGCTCATTTGTTAATGGGGTGGTTGTTTCTTAGAGAAGTCTCTCTTTAGCTCATTTGTTAATGGGGTGGTTGTTTCTTAGAGAAGTCTCTCTTTAGCTCATTTGTTAATGGGGTGGTTGTTTCTTAGAGAAGTCTCTCTTTAGCTCATTTGTTAATGGGGTGGTTGTTTCTTAGAGAAGTCTCTCTTTAGCTCATTTGTTAATGGGGTGGTTGTTTCTTTGAGGATTTGTTGTTGGGGAATTTAATTTTTTTGGGCTCTAAGTATATTTTAGATATAAGACCCTTGTCCGTTATATGGCTAGTGAGGATCTTCTCCCAAACTGTAGGCTTTCTATTTATCTTGATAGCGATGTCCTTTGCCATGCAGAAGCCCTGCAGTTCAATACAATCCCATTTATCCAGCCTTTCTTTGATTTGTTGTGATTGTGGATTTTTACTTAGGAAATTTCAACCTATGCCGAGGAGCCCTAGTGTTTGTAGTAATGTTGTAATGTAGGAATATTTTTTAAAAAACTTTTCATAGTAGAGAACTTTGAGTTTTCCCAAAATATTTAAGACAGTTTTTTTTGGCTTAGGTTCTAAAGATTTAATTGAACTGTGTCTCTCTGAGGGATTTTATTTTTTTCTGGTCCTGGGGCTTGAACTGAAGACCTGGGTGTTGTTCCTGACTGTGCTCAAGGTTAGCTCTCTACCACTTGGGCCATGGCTCCACTTCTAGCTTCAAACTGCAGTCCTCAGATCTCAGCCTCCTGAGTAGCTTCCTGAGTAGCTAGGATTACAAGTGTGAGCCACCAGTGCCTAGCTTTACTTTCCGTTTAGTATTAAAATATGTATCACATTATTCTGAAGTAAAATATATCATAAAAGATAAGTTAGCATAGGCCACTAGGTGGTGCTGTCATCACAAAGAAAATATGACATCACAAAAATTAAATATATATTTTAAATAATCTATGTACTGCTGTGGGAAGAATGCTGGCATATTTTATGTTAAAAAACTTTTCACTATGGTAAATTGGATATATTTTTTTAAAGCTGAGGATTATATATACAAATCATGAAACAGTATCCATAAAATAATTGAGAAGGGAAAAATTCCTGTTATTAGAGGAGTCTCTATGTTTAGGAGAATGTTCCTAGAAGCTTAAATTTTACTTTTTATTTTACATGATACATTTCTATAATAGTGGGCTTATTTTCTTTAAAATGTACAAGTTACTGGGAACTGGTGGCTCACACCTGTAATTCTAGCTACTCAGGAGGCTGAGATTTGAGGCTCATGGTTTGAAGCCAGCCTGGGCAGGAAAGCCTGTGAAACTCTTATCTCTAATTAACCACCCCAAATGTTGGAAGTGGAGCTGAGGCTTAAGTGGTAGAGCATTAGCCTTGAGCAAAAAAGCTCAGGGACAATGTCCAGGCCCTGGATTCAAGCTTCACAACACATACACCAAAAGATGCTTTGTAGAGCATTTACTTGGCATGCACAATGCTCCAGGTTCTATCCCAAACACTGGAAAGAGGGAGGGAAGCAGGGGAAAGGAAGAATGAGAATGTCATGATAAAATGTTTAAAAAGCTCTATTCTTTGGGAATGTTGAAGGAGGTGACCAGATATTATATTCATAAACTACTTTTTTGGTTGTTTTTGTTTCCCAGTCCTGGGGCTTGAACTCAGGGCCTGGACACTGCCCCTGAGCTTCTTTTGCTCAAGGTTAGCGCTCTACCACTTGAGCCACAACTCACTTTTGGATTTTTCTGCTTATGTGGTACTGAGGAATAGAACCCAAGGCTTCATGCATGCTAGGCAAGCACTCTACCACTGAGCCACCTTCCCAGCCAATAAACGGCTTTGTTAAGTGGCACCTCTTCTGCACAACTACTTAAAGACAATAAAAATTCAAAAAGATTGCTCTACTCTTTTAAAAATATACTTTTATGATGATGATGAAGGTGCTGTTACCATTTTATTGGTCAGGTAATTAGTACATTTCTTTTTGGACAATGTCACACTTCCTTTGCTTTTCCTGTTTCCCCTTCCTGTCCCTGCCTGCAAGTTGCATAGCTCATTTTCAAACAAAGCTCTACTCTTTTAGTGAATTTCAAGCATTCCATAAGAGCATCGTTAAGTGTAGTGTCACGGTGCTGTCCGTTGCAGCTCTAGAACTTTCTCATTTTCCAACAGAACTTTTATATCCTTTGATGTCCCCACCCTGCTAAAAGCAAGCCACTTTGAAGTGGCCCCATGTTGGAGTTCCAGCCCATTTGATGACTCTAGCCCCAACACTACCTAGTGCTGCCCCCAAGATGTCCTCAGGAGAGGCACAGCTGAGTCCCAGCAAGGCGGAGCTGATCATAAGTCATCGCCCGAAGCCTCTGAGTTGGGATTGATTTGCCACAGAGCACTGGGTGCATGCAACACAAGCTGTTATCTGGGAGGCAGATTTGAACTTGGGTGCATTGGCTGTGGGACTGAGAAGCAGGTGAACACAACAGGACCAGGGCCAGGTGAGCGGTGATGTGAAAGACGGCAAGGAATGATGAGGAGAAGCTTGGGAGGAGGAAACGCTGGCAGTGCGGGGTCCGGGTGTCTGCAGCCATCTTACCTGCAGAAACACAGAATGCATGAATGGAGGAGGGCCAAGATTTTCCAGCAAGGATGATTAAGGTATAGCTTGGTTCTTTCCAGCAAGGACAGCGAAGGTATAGCTTGGTTCTTTTAGCTGCACATGCAAAACGAATGGATAGAGATGAACCACAGAGTTCTATTACATTTTTGAATAGCTTGAATGGATAATACAATGCTCACAAGGTAAGAAATAGGCAAAGATCAGATCTAGGGCATTGCCTGGGACACTGGTGTGAGGGTGAAAAAAATACACTCGAGCTGGCTGTGGTGGCATCATTATTCAGTCCCCAAAAAGCCTTGAAGAATGTTCTGTGGAGCTCCACACAGGTGGCTCACGCCTGTGATCCTAGCTGCTCAGGAGGCTGAGATCTGAGGATCAAGGTTCGAAGCCAGCCCAGGGAAGAAAAGTCCCCCTGAGATTCTTACCTTGAATTAACCACTCAAAAATGGAAACTGGTGCTGTGGCTCAAGTGGTAGAGTGCTAGCCTGGAGCACAAAGAGGTTCAGGGACAGCACCCAGGCCCGGAGTTCAAGCCCCACAAGCCCCGCAAACAATAAAGTTCTGTGGGAACTCTCAGGAGAGGAAGGATCTTCTGAGAACCTTAAGGCCATTTCTCC
>NW_012267220.1:3073813-3077040 GCF_000151885.1 Dipodomys ordii | reverse complement strand
ATGTGGTGCTGAGGAATCAAACCCAGGGCCTCATGCATGCAAGGCAAGTGCTCTACCACTGAGCCACCTTCCCAGCCCCAGTCTAATGTAATTGTTGAGTAAAATCTGTCACATTCACAGTGTTGGGGACTGACACTGATGTGGAAAGGCTTAACATTTTGCCTTCATCGCATCGATTCTGACCTAGACTAGGGACAGAGGGGCACATACTGAACCTAACTCTTGAGATTATCATTCTTAACTCCAATAGCAAATTGTTTAAGGTTTATTCCCTTAGATAAGCCATGGCTGAAATATCTAATTCAAATGATGAGCAAGTAGCCATTCACTCTTCTTTCTGATGTCTCTTGAACTAAATGAAGTCAACAAGATCCTAGAAAAGGAATAAAAGACCTTGGATTGAGATACTTTGCTGCCTGAGGTTTTGGTCTAATAAAGCAGGAGATTGAGTTGTGTGTTACAGATTCCCAAGCAGTACCTCCAAGAGCAGTTAAATTGGATAAATGTCAACCCTCCATATCTTCAGATGCCACTATTAGATAAAACTGCAAAGTGGGTGAAAGAGATGGTTTCCTTTGTCACCTTTCAGGCAGCCACCAGACCTAGAGATGAGGCTTTCTGCATAGAGAAGCTGCTTCCCGCATGTGCCTGAGTTTCTGGTCCTTTGTTTTTATTCATGACTGATGTTTGCAGGCACACACGTCATTGAGCTCTAAGCCTGACTGATGCATCATGGGACCTTTGTGAAAAGCTCTCTGTCACCCTGAATATATAGCTCAGTTTGGTGCATAACTTTGGACCTTTTAATGGGAACTTGTAAACTTAGTGTCGCTTTAGCAGCTATGTTGCTGGGAATTTTCATCCAGCAACAAAAACAAGCAAACAAGTTAACACAAATAAGAAAATACCCCAGTGATTGAACTCACAAACCACTTCCTATTTCATTTTGGGAGACAGGCCTGAGCAAAGAGAGACACCATCTTCAGTGTAGACTGACCAGGCTGTGAGGACAGACTCTCACACCCAAAACAAGATGGCACTCAGAGCTGGAACACAGGGGAAAAAAAGCCAACCCACTTTCCCCCTAAAAATTAACATGTATTATTTTTACCAGTTTTTTTTTGTTTGGTGACATTTATATTCATGCAAATAGTATTTCCTGATCACCAGTGTACTTTACCCTCTCTAAAATTCTCTTTTATCCCCCCAAAACCAATTTCAACAGGTTGCATTGTTCTATTTGCATATATGCAAACAAACGACTTTGAACAACTTCATTTTCATTTTCCCTCCCTCCCCTGCAACAGAACCTCTTATTTTCCTGTCATTCAGTATTTCAGTATTAAAAAAAAGATGAATTTTCATTGGACTAGGGTGGTTTTTTTTTTTTTTTTGTAAATCATGGTATTATTTCACAAGTATTTCACAAGTGCATAGCTTATATTTTGTTCAGATTAAGCCCCTCAATTCTGATTCCCCTTTCTTTTCTGGTATCCCTTTTTCGGCCACTTTGGAAAGCAACTTGCCTCCAATCCTCCCTGCAACTCGCCCCCCCCCCACTACACACTGAGCATGTGCACGGCTTCATATCCAACAACAAAAATAACAACTGGGTGTCTATACTGGAAGTCTAAATACATACATACATACATACATACATACATATATATATATATATATTGCGGGACAAATTTCCTGCAAAAAATATGTATATTAGTTTTTTAATTAGATTATTACCAAGGATGTACTTAAAATGTAGAGAATGCTTAGAATTTGTGATTAAGTATCATAGCCTCAAAAGCTCTTTGGCAAAATAAAGTAAGATATGTGAAATTTGTTTTTTTTGACTGAAGCAATTTACATACCTAAGACGTTGATATTTTTGAGACCATCACTAGTATTTTGACGTTACTTGAACATATTTCTAATAATCTATTTGAATAATGTGAGAGTTCTAGTTTCTTAGTGGATGCCTATGTTTAAGATACGTAGGCAAATATGCTCCAGACACTAAATGTTGGTCTTATTATTTAGAAGAACATATAGACATATGCTAGGTTTTCTTTTTTTTCCCAGTCCTGGGCTTGAACTCTGGGCCTGGGCACTGTCTTTTGTGCAAGGCAAACACTCTACCACCTGAGCCACAGTGCTGCTTCTAGCTTTTTTGAGGTTTTTTTTTTTTTGTTTGTTTTTGAGATAATGGTCTCACAGATTTTTTTTTTTTTGGCCAGGGCTGGCCTTGAATTGCGATCCTCAGGTCTCAGCCTCCTGAGTAGCTAGGATTACAGGTATGAGCCACTGGTACCCAGTCCTAAATTTTCTTTGTTGCAGTATTTTCTAATTTTCTTTTCTTTTCTTTTTTTTTTTGGGTCCAGTCGTGGGGCCTGAACTCTGGGCCTGGGCGCTGTCCCTCAGCTCTTCAGCTCAAGGCTAGCACTCTACCACTTGAGCCACAGAGCCACTTCCGGCTTTTTTCTTTTTGCTTATGTGGTACTGAGGAATCGAACCCAGGGCCTCTAGCATGCAAGGCAAGCCCTCTACCACTGAGCCACCTTCCCAGCCCTCTAATTTTCTTTTCTCTGGTACTAAGGAATGAACTCAGGGTCCTGCGCACACAAGGCGCACACAAGGCAAGTGCTCTGCCACTGGAGCTGCATGATCAGCATTTATTTTTGAATCTTGTTTTTAAGATGGGGTGCCTGGGTTGACCTCAGACTCAGTCCTTCTGCCTTACTCCTCAAGTAGCCGAGATTACAGGTATGCACTACCACACTTAGCTATTGTAGTATTTCATTGGCCATTGAGAAATATTTTTGGTCTTTCAATTTTTGTTTTGTTTTGGAGATGGGGTTTCACTAGGTAGCTCAAGCTGGCTTTGAATTTGTGATCTTTCCAATTGCTATCTTCTAAGTGCTGAGGTTACAAGTGTCTGGTCATATGCCTAGTTTTGTACCCAAAACTCATTGATTATCCCTTATTAATTATACAAAATCTACCCTGCTTTTTTTTTTTTTGGCAGTTTTTGGGTTTGAGCTCAGGGCTACAGTCTCCCTTGTACTGGGGCTATATAGGTGTATACCACTGCTCCCAGTTTATGTGTTGAGATGAGATCTTGTTAATTTGTTTTTCTATGCTGGCAATTTATTCTGCTTCAGATTTCTGCTTACATGTAGCAAGGATTACAGGTGTGAGACACTGTACTTGCCAATTATCTATTTTTTATTTTT
>NW_012267220.1:3043845-3073533 GCF_000151885.1 Dipodomys ordii | reverse complement strand
TTTTTTCTTTTTGCTTATGTGGTGCTGAGGAATCGAACCCAGGGCCTCAGGCATGCAAGGCAAGCGCTCTACCACTAAGCCACCTTCCCAGCCCCTTATCATCACTCTTATTAGCTAAGCATTGGTGCTTGGCTTGCCCAACTGCAGAAGCAGCTAGAAAGGCCTTTTTTTTTTTCTTCTGTACTGTGATTCTTACAACTTAAAAGCAGGATTCTTTTTCTTTTGTTCAAGGAGAAAAGTGGAGAATAAATGAATGGGCTAGCAAAAAGCCAACCTGGAGGTGTGGCTCAAGAGGTAGAGTGCCAACCATGAGCAAGCAAGTCAAACTAGTGCAAGGTCCCAAGTTTAGGTTCCAGTAACAGCAAAACAACAAAACAAAAATCTGTGAAGTTCATTACTTGTATTCATTAGGCATGGAATAACTATTAGTTTCTATCATTTTCTGAAAAAGTAGAAAACTTATTCACCCATATGTTTTATTACACAAACGAGTGTCAAATGGCAATATAATTCCAAAACCTGTTTCTTAGCAGTATTTCCCCTTTCTTTATTTGGGTCTTGAAATCTAGGACTGGGCACTGCCTCTGAGCTCTTTTTGCTGAAGGCTAGCACTCTACCACTTGGGCTACAGCAGCACTTCTGGCTTTTTCTGCGATTAATTGGAGCTAAGTCTCACACACTTTCCTGCCTGGGCTGGCTTTGAACCACGATTCTCGGATCTCAGGTTCCTGAGTAGCTAGGATTATAGGTGGGAGCCACCAGAGCCGGCCTTACCTGGTTTTGAACATCAAGAAATGAAAAAAAAGAATACAAAGAAAGCTCTAGTTACACAGTGCATTGTTGGTTAAGTGAAGAGATTTGCCATCATTGACTTCTGTACTTAAGAGTTCTTACACAGGTGAGACTAGGAACTAGAATTCATGCCGGGGACGGTGGGCCCAGGACGGTGGAGCTATGGACAGAGCTGCCTGTAATAACAGCTAGACATCTGCAGAGGGCGCCATTGCAACTCCTAAAACCTAGTCACTGCGCCTACTTTCTTTGCAGTGCTAGTTGTTTTTAATTTTTTAGGAAGTTAGTGACACAAACTCTCAGCCTTTGAGGAGTAGGCTTCTCTGGAAACTGTCTCATGGCGTCATTCCTAAAGAAGTAACACAGGCAAACGCGTGATCCTGACAATTCAGTGTACAAACACCTTTGATCAAGTGAACTCATTTTTCCAAGTGAGTTTCATAGTTAATGTAGTGTTAATGCCCGAGAAGGAGGCAAATTCAGCCTATGCTATTTGTTTTCTCCAGAATAGGTGACTATAGCTCAAACTTGTAACATGTTTGCCTAAAGGCCTTTGCATATGAAGTGCTACAGTTCTAGGAGATAGATTATTTTATTATTCCTTTGCCCCTATTCTTTATATAGAAAGGTTAAGTAATGCAAAGACTTACTGTAAATTTGTAGCAGAATTAGGACCTGTGCCAAAACAGAGAAGATGGTATGTGTGTATGTTTTTTTTACTTTTTATTTATTTATTTTGTACCAGGCTTGAACTCAGAACCTGGGTGCTGTCTCTGAGCTAGTTTGCTCAAGACTAGTACTTTACTAGTTGAGTCACAGCTCTACTTCTGGCTTTTTGGTGCTTAATTGGAAATAAGAGTCTTTCCTGTCTGAGCTGGCTTTGAGCCTTGATCCTCAGATCTCAGCCTCCCAAGTACCTAGGATCACAGGGTCACAGGTGTGAGACACCGGTACCTGGCTATTTCTTAATTATTTTTGTAGTACTGGGGTTTGAACCGTGGGTATGTGAGGCAAACACTCTACAACTAAGTTATACTCCCACTCCTTGATTTTTCCAGAGAGGGTTAGGATTGTGACTCTGGCCTCGAACGCACTAGGTAGCCCAAGCTGGCTTAGATCACCCCACCTCCACCTTCCCAGTGTTGGATGACAAATCTACACTACTCTGCTTGGTCAGGGCAGGCTCTTATGTGTTCTTAAAAAAATTAAGTAGCCGGGTGCTGTGGCTCTCGCCTGTAATCCTAGCTACTCAGGAGGCTGAGATCTGAGGATCATGGTTCAAACCCAGCCCAGGCAGGAAAGTCTGTGAGACTCTTGTCTCTAATAAACCACCAGAAAACCACAAGTGGCGATGTGGCTCAAGTGGTAGAGCATTCACCTTGAGCTGAAGAGCACAGGGACAGCGCCCAAGCCCAGCGTTCAAGCCCCATGGCTGACAAAAAAAAATAATAATGCTATTCTACATAAGATGTTTTACATTAGCTTAAAGAGGTTTCAGAGCTGGGTAAATAGGTCTCTGTCCTATATGGAGATAAGATGTCTTCTAGGTCTTAAGTCCTACAGTTGCTAAAATAAACATGGCCTAATATACACCAACTGTTAGTGCTTTCCTGCTAATCCTTTCAAGAGATTAGTTTAATCTATACTCATCAATGAGATTGTCAGTCCTTACTTCAGTCCCTACTATCCTACCGCAAACGAATGACCACTCATTTAACAGAGCTGTTAAAGAAAATGACGAGCCGAGTGCTGGTGGCTCACTCCTCTAATCCTAGTTAAAATAGGAGGCTGAGATCCAAGGATCACAGTTCAGGAAAGCCTTTTTTTTCTTTTCTTGTCCGTCATGGGGCTTGAACTCTGGGCCTGGGCACTGTCCTTCAGCTCTTCAGCTCAAGGTGAGCGCTCTACCACTTGAGCCACAGCACCACTTCCAGTTTTCTGGTGGTTAATTGGAGATTCGAATCTCATGAATTTTTTGCCCAGGCTGGCTTTGAACCATGATCCTCAGATCTCAGCCTCCTGAGTCAATAGGATTATAGGTGTGAGCCACCAGGCCTGGCTTTTTTTTCCCTGTGAGATTTTTATCTCCAATTAATCACCCCCAAACCCCCCAAACAAAAAAACAGCCAGAAGTAGAGCTGTGGCTCAAATGGTAGCACACTAGCCTTGAGCAAAAGAAGCCCAGGGACAGTGGCCTGGCCCTGAGTTCAAGCCCCAGAAAAACAACAACAACAACAACAAAAGAAAATGATGTGTGAAGAGCAGAGCTGGGTCTTCTGACAGAGAGCAATGTGCTGTGAGCTTCTGGACAATGAATCTCAACACGGACTGTCAGCAGAGAACTGGGATTCTCTTTGGAAACTTTGCCCAGGGTCACTGTGTGCAAAGTCTTTAGGAGAGAAGCAGATAGCACGGCGTGGACATGAGATAACTGTAAGACAGGTTTGATCCTTAACTGCCCAGTCATCAGAGGGGATTCCATTTCTCACTTCCGACAGACAACAGCAGTGTAGCGAAGATGGCACATTCCTGATTCAGTTCTAAGACGAATGGTCACACAGCCAGGAGGAGAGGCGCCCGGGGTCCTGGGTGTGGAGGAGACAGCTGGGAACCAGGTCTGCTTGGTGATTTGCAGGGAACTGAGCTCTCAAGATAGCACCTTTTCTTTGTGCCTATTATGAGGCCTGAACTCAGGGCCCGGTGCTGTCCCTGAGCTTCTTTATGCTCAAGGCTAGGACTCAATCACTTGAACCACAACTCTACTTCTGGCTTTTGCTTTGTAGTTTATTGGAGATAAGAGTCTCACAGATTTTCCTGCTCTGGTTGGCTTCGAATCACAGATTCTCAGATCTCAGCCTCCTGAGTAGCTAGGATTATAGGCATGAGCTACTGGTACCCAGCTCATTGTTAATTTCTGAGTGGGATTCAAAACATGGCTTTTGTGCATAAGTACTTATTGTTTTGTTTGCGTCTGGTCGTGGGTCCTGAACTCTGGGCCTGGGTGCTGTCCCTCAGCTCTTCAGCTCAAGGCTAGCACTCTACCACTTGAGCCATAGCACCACTTCCGGCTTTTTTCTTTTTGCTTATGTGGTGCTGAGGAATCGAACCCAGGGCCTCATGCTCTACCACTGAGCCACCTTCCCAGCCCTGTGCATAAGTACTTATGAACTGATTTTTAATTATTGTTCTACTCGCACCAAGATCCTACCACGTCCCAGGTAGCAATTCTAGTATGGAGGAAACAAAGTTCTTACGACACAGTGCCTGTCTCCAGTACTGCTGCTTACCTTTGGGAAAGAAGAAAACATCTGCGTGCTCATCCTTCCCATTATCATTAGTGACTTGCTCTGCTAGGTTTTCCCTATTGTTTAGTAATACTGGAAAATTCAAATAGGGATGTCTTGGGATTATTTTAACTTTAGAAGTATGGTTACTAGGGCTGGGAAGGTGGCTCAGTGGTAGAGCACTTGCCTTGCATGCTTGAGGCCCTGGGTTCGATTCCTCAGCACCACATAAGAAAAAAGCCGGAAGTGGCCCTGTGGCTCAAGTGGTAGAGTGCTAGCCTTGAGCTGAAGAGCTGAGGGACAGCGCCCAGAGTTCAGGCCCCATGACCGGACCCCCCCCAAAAAAAAAAGTATGGTTTCTAATATTAAAGATTTCCAAACCATAATGCTCAGATTTTTGTAAAATGGCCTCAACTTCCTACCAGGTGTTGGTTGTCTCACTGAATAAAGGAAATGCTGAGCTCATGGAAGTCGCCTGGGTGGGGCAGTGGAGAGACTTTATTGCAACATAGTCATTGTTGGGTTTATCTTAGAATGTGTGCCACACTTCCTGCGGTTCATGCTCTATACTCCATTCACAAGCTCTATGCCTCCTTTGTAACTATCTCTTGATTTTACTGTGTGAGCTGCTTCTCCGCCCCCTTGGTGCTGGTACTGGGCTTGAACTCAGGGCTTTGTACATTTTCTTGGCTCTCTCTGCTCAAGGCTAGCACTTATTACTTGAGCCATTCTTCTACTTCTAGGGTTTTGCTGGTAAGTTGGAGGTATGAGTCTCATGTACTTTTTTGTCTATGCTGGCTTTGTACTGCTACCTTCAGGTATTAGTCTTCTGAGAAGCTAGGATCGTAGGTGTGAGCCATCAGTGCCTGATGGCTCATCCTTTTCTTTTCTTTCTCTTCCTTCCTTCCTTTCTTTCTTTCTTTCTTTCTTTATTTCTTCCCTTCTTCCTTCCTTTCATCCTTCCTTCCGTCATGGAGGTTGAACTCTGGGCCTGGGAGCTGCCCCTCAGCTCTTCAGCTCAAGGCTAGTGCTCTACCACTTGAGCCACAGTGCCACTTCTGGCTTTTTCTGTTTATGTGGTGCTAAGAAATTGAACCCAGGCCCTCATGCATGAGAAGCAAGCACTCTGCCACTGAGCCCCCTTCCCAGCCCATCTGTCTTTCCTTCTTTTTTAAAGATAATATCTTGGATAATATCTTGGTTCTTACACATGCCATGTGAGTGTTCTACCGCTTGGGCCATGTCCATACCCCTTTCATGTGAGATTTAATTCACAACAGTGTTATGCATCTGTGAGACTCTACCTTCTAACAGCCTTTTCTGCAGTTCTGGGTGCTGTTTTTCTGTTTGGTTCGCATAATACTAAGGATACGTCCAGATCGTCTAAGAAGAAATGTAGCTTGCATCCCGGGACAGTTGATTCCCTTGCTGGCTCCTTGGGAACTACCCTAGTAGTCTGAGTGGTTGGAGGACTAAGTTGAGAATCAAGAAACAACATTGCTTTTGCTCTTAGAGGATTCTAAGGGGCACAGGCTTTGGCAAGTTTTTGCTTTTTGTTTTTTTAAACCCACAAAATTTACAGCTTTAATAAAGCTGATGTAGTCTTTCTAGCTTTTCTGTGGTGAAATGTGATTTGATATTCACTGGAGATAAAGGAGGTAGAAGGAGGCTTCGGCAGGCCTCCTGCTGGAAAGCTAACTAGCACTGGCAGAAATGAACCCGAGGATCATCTACGCATTAGGATCTGAGCCAGTCTGGGGAGATGAGGAACGTGCCAAGGGTTCAAGCGAGAACAGAACCGCTGTGGAGTGGGGTTTAAGTTAAATGCTCTGAGGTGTTTTTAGATGTTTCTGTGCATCTGAAAATCCAAAGGGAAGCAAGAAGCGAGCCTGAGGGCTTAGAGGGCCTCGGCTGCCTCACTTCAATAACTCACAAGCTGTATTGAGTCTCGTGATGGCTCACCCCCAGTTCCAATAGGACTACAGTGGTTTAGTTAAAAGGATAGAAAACAAGGTGCCATTTTATCTTCCTTCTTTGTCTCTTCTTAGACCCACTGAGAACAAATTGGCCTGTAATGACAGATCGCAGGCCTCTAGCCCCAAATGGAGTAGCTGGTTGTCATCCATCATCACGACATTTCAGCTTTAGCAAACATGGCGGCTCCCAGTGGAACACAGGGCATAAGGGAGGTTGGAGGAGCAAGGTCTTAAGAGTCATACATCAATAAGGGGAGGGGGGGGAAGGAGGAGGGAAATAGAAGGAGGAAGGGGAGGAAGAGGAGGAGAAGCTGATGGGATACAGCCTCTGTCAGTTAGCAGCACCAAGAATCTCAGCTCAGTAAAATTCCTCTTACATAGTATTAGAGAAAAAGTTCTAGAATGAATATCCAAAGATCATAGTTCTCTGATATTTGGATGCAGTATGGAGACTCTGAAATGAGACGCAGAAGTTAGTGGCTGCTTTCTTAGAACTGCTAAAACCCTCCTTAAAAGACAAATCAGAGAAAGAGAACATAGGTTTGATTTTGATTTGGTTGGCTATAAAATCATGCAGAATTTCTTTCCTTTTATTTTTGGTGAATGTGGTACTTTGTATTTTTTTCATTACAAAGTACAATTAATAATAAAAATCAAATAAGGGGCGACTTATTATTTAACCAAATGTTATATACCCCTATTTTATTTTTACTCCATTATAAGCCACTTAGGAGGGATTTCAGATTAGGGTCATCTGTAAAATGTTTGTTTAAAGAAGGGGAAAATAAATACAGACATATTAGAGAATTAAGGTTGGTGAGGTGGTGGCTCATGCCTGTAATCCTAGCTACTCAGGAGGCTGAGATCTGAGGATCACGGTTCAAAGCCAGCCCAGGCAGGAAAGTCTGTGAGACTCTTATCTCAACAAACCACCAGAAAATCGGAAGTGGCACTGTGGCTCAAGTGGTAGAGGGCTCGCTGTGAGCTGAAGAGCTGAGGGACAGCACCCAAGCCCAGAGTTCAAGCCCCACAACCAATGAAAGAAAGAAAGAAAAAAAGAAAAAACAATTAAGGTTGGTGTCTAGCAATAGAAAAAAAAAACATGCATCAGAGATAACAGGGAGTAGAAAATGATGGGTGAAAACAAGTGAGAAGCTAGTAGGTGCCACAAATGTCATTAGTTCAGACTGTGGGTTTGTAATTCTTGGTTCTGCGATGCTCCACAGCACAAATGGAGGTTCATTTATTCAAGTTTTAACTTTAGATGCTCAGGTAATTGTGGGATACTTTAAGATACTTGCTATATCTAGAGTCCGGGGAAAGACAGTATCAAATTGGAATCAATAGCAGTGGGAGTTCCCCGGCCCTAAATAACAGAATTATCCAATATGATCCTGTAAGAGGACTCATTAATGTGTGTGAGAAGAGCTTGCCACGTAGTATAGGAGAATTTTGTTTTGCATTGTGCTGATTGATGACATGTTCTTCCTAATAACACTAGGAAGTAATTAAAGGTAGTCTGTCATTTTGCTAAAATGGAAAACTAGGCAGAGGCAATGTAAGTGCATGCTGTAAGGGAGTCTACTCCACACGAGGGCTGCCTTGTTTTGTCCTGCTCCCCGTGCTCCCCAAGCGTACCCACCTAAAAAACACAACTCATTCTATTAGGTTAGGAACTTAATTTTCACCAACTCAAGTTAAAGGAGGGTCCGAGCAGATGCCAGACGACAGGAGAAGTCAGAGTATTGTAGGCAGGCAGGTTCCTCTTGGATGGTCGTGTGTGTGTGTGTGTGTGTGTGTGTGTGTAGTTTGTGATATATAATTTGTGATGCACAGGGAAGAAGTGCTTTTCTGTAGGTAGACAAGATGGCATGGCTAATTTCCAGCTGTTGAGCTGTTCCTCAAGAGACTGAATGAGGGAAGACTTTGAGTGTTGAACTTTGCCATTGGAGATTAGAGATTAAGTTTTTAAAATTGATATTATATAGGTGATGTACAGGGGAGGTTATAGTTACATAAGTGGATTGGAGATTTTAATAAAACATAATTACCAAATTGAAACTCTTCACAGGCGATTCTGACTATAAAAGATGCTTTAGTAGAGAGTGAGGCCATGAGAATTCGTATGTTAGGGCTTAGATGGAAGAGCCATTAGGACCAATGTTGTAAGCAGTCTAGGAGCGAAATGATTTCAGGAGATGGGAAGAATGTAAGACTATACATTCCTCTTCCTTCAGCAATTCTTCCTTGTAAGATACACATTTATTCTCCCTGTTTGCTTCTCCTGTGAGAGCTTCCCAGAGTAGCAAAAGTCACATTTTGCTTTTGATTTGAGTGCTAATCAGGTTATAGTCTGCCATTTAAGACTTGAAAGGGAGCCATTGGGAACAAATGAAGGCATAGTTCTCCTCAGTCTGTGCTCTCGTTTCTAGTGGGTGTTGTACAGAAGTTTCCATCAAGGCTTCTGTGATGTTTGCTAGACTCTGTAGTTCGGCGTTAGCAGAGCCTTTTGCAGGCTTTGCATGATGTTGATTGGTCTCTAGCAGATGACTGTGACACGGGCTCCCAGCAAGCCACCAGAATGGGGGAAACTAGCTCTTAAGCTCTTAGTGCTTCCGCCTCTTTTATTACAGATTAACTTCGTGAGGACACTTTTAATGTCTTTATATCCTTCAGAGCTGTACCTTTACATTTGAATTTTGTATGAGTTTTTGTTAGAAATTCTAACTAGAGGGCTGGGAAGGTGGCTCAGTGGTAGAGGGCTTGCCTTGCATGCCTGAGGCCCTGGGTTTGATTCCTCAGCACCACATAAGCAAAAAGAAAAAGCAGGCAGTGGTGCTATGGCTCAAGTGGTAGAGCACTAGCCTTGAGCTGAAAAGCTGAGGGACAGTGCCCAGACCCAGAGTTCAGGCCCCATGACCAGACCCCCCCCAAAAAGAAATTCTAACTAGAGTCAACTGTAATATGTAGTTCTTTCCTTCTTTCTTCCTTCCTTCCTTCCTTCCTTCCTTCCTTTCTTTCTTTCTTTCTTTCTTTCTCTTTCTTTCTTAATAGAACTCTGACCATCTATTTAAAAACATGTGCCAGGGGCTGGAAAGGTGGCTCAGTGGTAGAGCGTTTGCCTTTCATGCCTAAGGCCCTGGGTTCGATTCCTCAGAATCACATAAGCAAAAAGAAAAAAGCTGGAAGTGGTGCTGTGGCTCAAGTGGTAGAATGCTAGCCTTGAGCTGAAGAGCTCAGGACCACAGTTCAGGCCCCACGACTGGACCCCCCAAAAAAATAAATAAAAACATGTGCCATCCTGAAAGCAATATGTTATGCCAAAAGAGCCAGACATGAAGTACATAAAGTATTATGCACTTAGAAGAAGGCCCAGGGCACTAATACATGGAGACTGTGAGGAGTTATTGTTTAAAGGTCTAGAGACTCAATGAGTGACGATGGAGAATTCTGGAGATGGACATAGTGCTGGTTATGTCACAATGGAAATCTATCTTATGCTACTGAAATGTGTACTTAAAAATATAATTTATATTTTTTTGTCTATCATAGGAGTGAACTCAGGGCCTGGGTGCTAGCTCTGAACTCTTTTTTTTTTTGGGGTCCGGTCGTGGGGCCTGAACTCTGGGCCTGGGCACTGTCCCTCAGCTCTTCAACTCAAGGCTAGTGCTCTACCACTTGAGCCACAGCGCCACTTCCGGCTTTTTTCTCATTGCTTATGTGGTGCTGGGGAATCGAACCCAGGGCCTCAGGCATGCAAGGCAAGTGCTCTACCACTGAGCCACCTTCCCAGCCCTAGCTCTGAACTCTTTCGCTTTGGGTGCTCTTTTTTTTTTTTTTGTCAGTTGTGGGGCTTAAACTCTGGGCCTGAATGCTGTCCCTCAGCTCTTCAGCTCAAATCAAATGCTCTACCACTTGAGGCACAGTGCCACTTCTGGTTTTCTGGGGGTTCATTGGAGATAAAAATCTCATAGACTTTCCTACCTGGGCTGGCTTTGAACTGTGATCCTCAGCTCACAGTTGCGGTTACAGGCATGAGCCACCAGTACCTGGTGTCTGTGAGATGCTTATCTCCAATTAACCATTAGACAACTGGAGTTGGAGCTGTGGCTTAAAGTGGTAGAGTACTGGCCTTGAGCAAAATTGCTCAGTGATTCATGGATGGTATGAGCTCATTAGTTTCACTAGTGAGTTTTCACATTGCTTGGAATGCTTTCAGATTTTTTTTTTTTTGTGCCTGTCCAGGGGCTTGAACTCTGGGCCTGGGTGCTGTCCCTGAGCTGTTTAGCTCGAGGCTAACCAGTTCCATTTCTGGCTTTTTAGTGGTTAATTGGAAATAACTGTTTTAAGAACTTTCCTGCCCAGGCTGGCTTTAAGCCATGACATCCTCAGATCTCAGTCTCCTGACTAGCTAGGATTACAGGTGTGAGCCACCAGCTCCGGGTTCTATCATCCCTTTCAACCAGGAGAAGCAGTAGGAGATGGAGCACAACTCAATATGGCCTGTGCATAAAGTGAGACCTTCCCTCAAAAATAACCAGTGCAGACAGGGGCCAGAAGCGTGGCTCAAATGGTAGAGCGTTACCTGTTTCACAATTTCAGGGGCCTGATTGCAATCCCAGGCCCAACCAAAATAAATAAACAAATAAACAAACCATGTTGTTTGCCATCAGAAGTCTCATAACAACTTGGGGATCAGTTTGTGTTGTAGTGGCCTACAGAAAAATAGTCGAACAATTTGATATGGTTTCCAACATCTTTTATGGATACCGTCTTGGGTCTTTCCTTTTCAAATGAAGTATTATGAGGCAGGGGAATGGGAGCAGAGGCAAAGTTTATTTGAAAGTAAGAGGATGGGCTGGGAAGGTGGCTTAGTGGTAGCGCGCTTGTCTAGGTAGAACACTAGCTTCTTTTGCTCAAGGACAGTGCTCAAGCCATGAGTTCAGGCCCTAGGACTGGCGAAACAATAAAAACGAAAAGAAAGAGGAAGGGGAGGAGGAAGAGAGGAATGAGGGGGAGAGAGGGAAAGAGAGAAAGAGTGAGAGGGAGAAGGAGAGGGAACCCAGAAATGATCAGTTTGCTTGCAGTGCTTGTGTGGTCTCTTTGGGTGTCTCAGCTCTTTGGCTTCATGGTGGTTCCCTGGGCCCATCTCCCCCATGGGAAGGGGTAACTGTCCTGTCAATGGGCTGCTCCAGGGTCTTTAGGAAGAAGGGCATCGTTTCCATCAGGCTGCCTTTTCTCCCTATCTACCTTGTCTTTCTCTTTCTGCCTGTCCCTCACTACGATGACTTCAACTAAACTTTCTGCCTTTTATCACGTGTCCTCCACTCCATTCGCATGTAACCACATTATTCTTCTCACTATTTTCTGAGGACAATTTGCTCTCCTGGCTTTCTATGTACTTGCCCAGGCACAGCCTGATAGGTACTGTCTAGTTTTTGTCTTTCTTTATTTTAAGGCTTTACGTGGGCTTTTAAGTGTAAAGTGATTCTTCTCCATTGGTCATCACCATAGCAGAGGTCTGAAAACTCAAGTTGCATAGGTTGGCTCGTGCTAGGGCAGCTTTGGCATTGTGCCTTGCATGTTTGTTCATTGTTCACAAATGTCTCATGAATGGTAAACCTCGTGAGTACTGGCAAAGTACTGGCGTTGTCATCAGAGCCTGCTGTTCTTCACATCACATGTTCCATATGTCTGTTTATGAACTTAAATTTAATTATGAAGCAATACCTCATGGAAAGAGTGCTGAGCCAGGTTTAATTGATCGCATCGAAATATTAGTCACTCATTCTGTTTGCTATGAGATAAAAAACCAACATATGCAGATTTGAAATAATTAAAAAAGAAATGAAATAGCTGTGGCACTACTCACAATAGCCAAGATATGGAAACAACCCCACAACAGATGAGTGGACCCCAAAAAATGTGATACCTATATACAATGGGATTTCACACATTTTGTGCTCTGTACAACGCTCTCCTTGGCCCCACCCCCTCATAGATGTATCCATTTCCTGGACTTGGACCTCATCTTTCTACAAGATTAAACTTGAGCTCTCCATAGAGTCTAACAGAACACAGACACGGTTACAGTCAATACAACTATGTTCATTGCTGCACTACTTGCCATAGCCAAGATATAGAATCAGCCCAGATGATCTTCAATGGATGAATGGATCAAGAAAATGTGACACACACACACACACACACACACACACACACACACACACACACACACACACCATGGAATTCTACCCATCCATTTCCTTACAAATGGTAAGACTTGGAAAAAATTAACTGAAGTAAGCCAGACCCAGAGAAACTAAGGTTATATAGTTTATCTCATTTGTGATAGCTAGAATGTGCCTATAAACCTATAAATAAACACTCTGGGTGGTATGCAAGTGATTACAGATGAATTACCTGAAGTATAATAGACTCTATGAAAAACTTCTTTTGAGTGAGATATTTACCTCAAATACAGTATGGGAAGGTGCACTTTATAAGCAGTAGAGTAATTCTTAACATTAGTGGATGGTATTTTATGCATTATGACCTATTTCCAACTCCATTGTGTATGTAAAGGCTCCCATTTTCTTTCTTTCTTTCCTTCCTTCCTTCTTTCTTTCTTTCCTTCCTTCTTTCTTTTCTTCTTTCCTTGTCTTTCCTCCCTCCTTCTTTCCTTTCCCTCTTCCTCTCTCTTCTCCTTCTCTCCCTCCCTCCCTATTTCCCTCCCTCCCTCCCTCCTTCCCTCCTGTCCTTCTTCCTTCTTCCTTCTTGGTTGTTGGGCTTGAATTTAGGGCCTGCATGCTGTCCCTGAGGCTCTTTCTTTTTTTTTTAATTTAATTTATTTGTGAACATACTGTACAGAGGGGTTACAATTGCATGGGCAGGATAATGCGTACATTTCTTACCAAGCATTGCAGCCTGAGGCTCTTTCTTAAGGCTAGCACTTTACCACTTGAGCCACAGTGCCACTTTCAGATTTTTTTGAGTGGTTAATTGGAAATAAGAGTCTCAGGGGGACTTCTCTGCCTGGGCTAACTTTGAACCTTGATCCTAATATCTCCACCTCCTGAGTAGCTAGGTGGGAGCCACCGGTGCCCAGCTTTATTTTCATTACTTAAAGAAACTTATTGCATTGGAGTTTATATCTTGTCTGCAAGCAGATGTTGATTACCATTTGATATAGGAATGAGAGATGGAATACACATGGAGCAGTGGCGGTGGTATAGTTAACATCAAGTATGATATACGTATCTTGTCTTTCAACATTATACTGAATAGTTAAAATGATTCTTGTTTTGACATATTTAACAGTTTGGGTGGAGCCTGTTAGTGTACATTTCCTAGTAACGCATAAGCAAAGGTGTATTGCTTCCTGTACAAAAGTGGTTGTCAATGATCATCTCCTGCCTGCTGTAGCACACGTTTCTCAGAGCAGGTGGGGGGGGGTCTCAGTATGTTGGTGGGGATTGTGATCCACACTCTGCAGAGTTTTCTTTTCTCCTTAACCCCATGAAATCACTAATGTAGAATTCAGAAATAAGTTTAAGGAACAATTAATGCTATTTGCTTAGCAAACCAGTTTGTCCACTAAGGACTCCCCCCCCCCCTCACTAAGGTGAGGACATCCATTACTAGCAATGGAGAGCCTGCCATAAAAATGCAGCTTATTTAAGACATTTGGGACAAGGAGTGAGCTATAATCTCAGAAGAAGAGAGTAACTTCATGTGAAATAAAGGACATGTTGAGATGAGTGCTGGACTTAGTACAACAGCCTTTGAGTGCTTATAGATATCTCTTTGTTCAAGGGAGAAATACTGCATAAGTCTAATTTTTTTGTACAACACCTCTCTGAATATTTGAAAGTATTTATTGTATCTTCAGTTGAAGACACCCCTTAGAGCTCATATACTCATATACTCATCATGTGTTCAGTAAATACCTCTTAAATTCTTTAGGTGTTTCATCTAAAAAAAGAGAAAAAAGTATTTAGTTTTTTCATATTTGGAGTGGCTGCCTTTATAGGCATTGGCGAATAGAAGCATATGCCTTATTCATATTCTGACCAGAGAAAAGATCATCAACCTTGTATCTTTCCTCTTTTCGGAAGCTTGGATTTTCCACCTGTAAAATTAGAATGAAACACTTACCCTACAGGGTTACAAGTGGAATCCATGTCAAACATCAAAGCATTTAGCATAGTGCCTGACAAGTACAAGACCTAGGAAATTTTAGTTATCTTCTTAGATAAAAATGGAAATGTTTCTAGGGATATTTAGCATAGATTAACCACAAAAGTCACATCCTAGGATAAAATAGATATCATTTCTATTTAATGCTGTTCATGGAGCTCTCCCCAAAGGCACTTGGGTAATACTCTGATTTTGTAAGTCCTGCAAAGGTAGTTCCCAGAGGAGAATGGAGTAGGAGGCAGAAGGCTGTCCCTGAAGTCCTTCATGCACTGCTGTAGATGAGATTAGCTGAGTTACATGCTGGTCATCTAGCATAGTGGAAACTTTGAGTCTCTAGTGACTCAAAAGGAGATTGTATTTTGGGTTACAGACCCCCCCCCAAGCCTACATATTTGAGTCCTTTAAAATTGTTGTGCCTTGGTGTGACAAAGTGACACATGTCTGTATTCCAGAGCAGCAAAAATCATCCAACTTGGACTTGGTTTAAACAAACAAATGATATGTCTGTATGTGATCTTTCTTCTTAGTAGTCTATTTCTCATCTTTAAGAATTTTCATTTCCACTTATATTTTCTTTGGTTGTAGAATTAAGAGGAGAATTTTAAAAAGTTTTTATTTTATTTTATTTTTTATAGTTCCAAGTCCTGGGCTTGTACTACTCAGGGCTTGGGAGCTGTCCTTGAGCCTCTTTGTTTTCAAGGCTAGTGGATCTACCACTTGAGCCACAGCACCACTTCCAGCCTTTTTTAAGTAGTTTATTAGAGATAAGAGTATCACGGACTTTCCTGCCCAGGCTGGCTTCAAACTGTGATCCTCAGATCTCAGCCTCCTGAGTAGCTAGGATTACAGTTGTGAGCCATCTGTGCTCAGGTGGAGATTTTTTTTCAATTATATGATATGTAGGGGCTGGGAAGGTGGCTCAGTGGTTGACTTGCATGCATGAGGCCCTGGGTTCGATTCCTCAGCACCACATAAGCAAAAAGAAAAAAAGCTGGAAGTGGAGCTGTGGCTCAAGTGGTAGAGCGCTAGCCTTGAGCTGAAGAGCTGAGGGACAGTGCCCAGGCCCAGAGATCAGACCCCACGACCGGACCAATAAATAAATAAATAAATAAATGATATGATATGTAAACCTTAAGTGAAATAAAAAAATGACTTATTGCAGATATCTGATGGATGTAGTTTTCTTTTTAAAATGAATCAGAAATCCCACTTCTATTGTATTGTCCTACACATACAGGCTCATACATGTTGGTTTTCCAGGATGGGTTGTATTTACAGCCTGTTTGTTCCAGTTATATCATCTAAGTCAATTCTTTAAGTTCATTCACTGTCCTGATTTTCATTTTTTAAAAAAGAAAGAAAAGCCAGTTGCCAGTGGCTCATGCCTGTAATCCTAGGCTGAGATCTGAGGATCATGGTTTGAAGCCAGCCTGGGCAGAAAAGTCCCTGTGAGATTCTTATCTCCAGTTGACCACTCAAACACCTGAAGTGATGCTGTGGCTCAAGTGGTAGAATGCTAGTCTTGAGCACAAAGAGGCTCAGTGACAGTTCCTAAGTTCACCCCCCTAGCTGACCAAAAAAAAAAAAAGAAAGAATTATTTTTAAAAAAGTATAAAAGAAGGGATGTGAAGGGTAAACAAAGGAGGAGGCTGCAATTCTTGGTAAGAAATGTACGCATTATCCCGCCCATGTAATTGTAACCCCTCTGTACAGTATGTTCACAAATAAAATAAAATAAAATTAAAAAAAAGTATAAAAGAAGGCAGTATTTCCTTTGGAAACTTGTAGTAAGTTGCTGAAAAACTTGAATGGACAGGGAACCATGCTGGCCTGCTGTAGAACACTATGATATACTTGCTAAATGATTTTGGAGGAGCGGCTTCTTGGGAGTCTGGGGTTTCCAGGGCTGGGGATCTTGGTGTTTCTGGACCAGCCCTGTCCCCAAAGTGGCTGACACCTTTTCCTTCTCTCATTTTCCAGAGATCCTAATGCATACAGGTGAGAGTGTTCATTGCTGTGTTCTTTCTAAATTAAGTTCTTTCAAGCGAGTAGCCTGTAGTTATGATGTTTCTCAGTCATTTGTCGATATTACGGTAGCTTTTTATTCTCCACATTCCCTTCTGGAGTGTGTGTCCCCATGTGCGTCCACAGGTGCAGCGTCTCCCTTTTTGGATGTCTCCTGCCCCGCTTCATACCTTTACTTGGTTCACTCTCCTTGCTCAGCCTCTTGTTCCTTCAGACCACAGGAAGTTGCTGAGAGTCTAGGGGATAGCAGCAGGAGGCTGTTCATGTGAAAGGCAAATATTCCAGGTTGCACGTGAAACTGGATCTTAGACCCTGTGGAATGAAGACTTTTACTTCCCTCACATGCACCTTTGTAATGCTTCTAGAGTTGATGTTGACGCTCGTAGCTTTTTGTTTATTTCTTTCCCTATAATCTGGAGGTCCTGGTAACCTGTAGAGTATTTCCTCCCCCCCCCCCCCGCCCATAACTGTTTTGTTTTCTTTTTCCCCTTCTTCCTTTCCTTTGGCCCTATGTCTTTCCCACTATGCACAGATAAAACTTCACTTACAATTCGTTAACATGATAGGTGGAGAATGTATGGAGTTTAAACACATCAATAGATACTTTAACTTCCAAAAAATTTAAATTATTATCTTTAAGTTGTAGGAAGGAGTTGTTATTTAACAAGGAAGTTTTTGAATACAATATATATTGATCAATATCATACCTTTCGAAGTGGCGCTGTGGCTCAAGTGGTAGAGCGCTAGCCTTGAGCTGAAGAGCTGAGGGACAGCGTTCAGACCCAGAGTGCAAGCCCCACGACCGACAAAAACAAACAAACAAACAAAAACAGAAAAACAAAAAAACCCAATATCATACCTTTCAACATTCTCACCCATCCTTCTTCTATCCACCTCTGCCCTACTCGTCTTAACTTTGTAGGATATAAGTTCTTCATCCATCTATCCCTTGCTCCTTGACTCCATTCAACCCCTTTTGAACACCTGCTTCCTGGTATTTTATTTTGCTGAACTTTCATTTTTGGCTTTGAATCTACTGTATTTCAGTAAATGATTTTTTTTTTGTTCTAGTCCAGGGGCTTGAACTCAGAGCCTGGGTGCTATCTCTGACCTCCGACCTCTGACCTCAAGACTAGCTCTCTACTACTTCACTCAGCTCCACTTCTGGCTTTTTGGCTAGTTAATTGCAGATAAAGTGTCTCACAGATTTTCCTGCCCAGGTTGGCTTTGAATTGTGATCTTCAAATCTCAGCTTCCTGAGTAGCTAGAATTACAGGTGTGAGCCACTTACATCCGGTTGAGAAATGATTATTTAACATTTCAGGGGGAATCAAGCAATTCTTGCTCTTTTTGAAGGCATAACAGTGCTTCTGGAGCTGAAGAGGGAGGACCATTGTGTATAATTCTCCTTTTCCTTTCTACTTAATTAGGATTATCTCTCTCCATCATCTGCTCATTAAATCAGCATTTCAAAAGTCAAGGTATATGTTAATTACATTTAATACAAAATCTGCATTCATTAGACAACATTGCTTTCTTAGCCTTTGATGAGTTCTTTGCAATTGTCATGTTAGGGATAATACAGTAAAGATGATTTTGTTTTAAGTCCTACATCTGTAGTCCTATAATCTTTATTATTATTGGTGATGAAAATAAATTTCAAAATTCTAAAAGATCATCAAAACATCAGAGCATCTGTTCGCTTGAGCTGTTCTCCCTAGGGTATCCATTTGAATGCAACATTTTTGTAAGCTAAATTTACCTTGGTGTCTTAGTCTATTTGTGCTGCTGTAACAGAATTCCCAACACTGAATAATTTACAAAGAAAATAAGTTTATTTTTCACAGTTCTAGAGGCTGGATTGAGGGACCTGGATGCGTTCTTTATCTCTCATAACATGGTGGATGGCGAGAAAGGGGGAGGGGGACTCATTTTTTTCTGGTTGGTCTTGGGGCTTGAACCCAGGACCTGGGCAATGTCTCTGGGTGTTTTTACCAAAGGCTAGCATTCTACTGCGTTAAACCACTTAAACTCAAGCTCTTGCTTGAGCTTGCTTCAAATCATGATCTTCTGCGTTGTGAGTAGCTAGGATTACAGAGGTGAGCACATTGAGGTATGGCAAGTATTGAATTTTGAGGAAGCTGTAAATTATATTTTCTTTATTCTAGAGTGCCTCAAAAATGAAACCATTCATTTCCCTAAAACCTGGCTTCTTCTTTTCTTGTGGATGCCAGTTTACAACACGGAAAAATTATTATTATTATTATTGGGAAACATGAGATTTCATTATTTAATTGGGTTCTTTTAAAAATAATTGTTATTATAAAGGTGATGTACAGAGGGGTTTTGGACAGTGTCACCCCTTCCCTCACTTTCTTCTAGTTTTTCCCTCCCATCGCCACCCACAAGTTGCATAGTTCATTTTCAACGTAGCGTCCAATGAGTTCTATTGCTGCATTTGTTCACCCTTTGTCCTTCCATTTCTGTGCTGTTCCTTACATTCCCAAAGACATAAACGAACAAACAGAACTTAAAGAAAACATCAAAAAAGGAAAAAAAAACCCTCTTGGTTTCATTTCCTGGAGTTCCTGGATAATGCTTACTTCGTATGATCAGATGCACATAGGCATTGTGCCTCTGTTCCTCTCCCATGGAGAAGTTCTTGATGCCACGGACAGGATGCAAAACTCTTGTTTTGTAGAGGAGTGCACATGTGTTTGCCTTATGTTCTAGTTCATTTAGTGACCTGTTGTATTTTGTATGGGCTATGAGGAAATAGAAGAAGGCACCGAAACAGGAATAAAAAAGAAATTATGATTGTTCACCTTTTCACCGGGAACTATTATCTGCAGATTTTCATGAGTCTAAACATTTCACATGTTCCTCTGTCATTTACATATCTTTCCTGCTCATAAAGTTGCCAAGACTCTTATGCAAATGAAGAACCCAGGAGTAGAAATGTTAAGCAGTGCAGAGACAGAGTCGGAGAGGTGGGAATTAGCTTAATCTTCATATTTGCTCATATTGAACTTTCCTAGGCAGGTCGTGCTGACTCCTGCTCCGATTAATTCATTGACCTCATATTATCCTATAAAAAATTACTTAAGGAAATTTTTATTTGATGCTGTGAGGTTATTATATGACTCTCAATAGCAAGCTCTGACCATTTTTCTTCTTCTAATATTTATGCTTCCTTGTAGTTTTTAACTTTCTTTTTTCTTTTTCTCCCTGTCATCAAACTTTACTAAATTCCTCCTGTGGGTAGAAAGCTTTTTAGATTTGAAGGGGAATAAAGATACAAAATACATGGTTTTTGCCTGGAAGAGCTTTGGAAGGGAGCAAGAGGTAAAGTAGTGACTGTAACCATGAATCACTGTTTGATTAAATACTGTCATCATGATATTGGTGAACCTTCAGAGAGACAATTGTCTGTTAGTAGGTGCTCTTGGGATGTGGGACCTACCTGGACTGGGATTTAGAAACAGCTGTTATGCAGAATAAAAAATATTATAGCAAAGCCCCGAAGATTTTGAGTCTCACGGTAGAATTTGTCTTGGGTGTGTAAAGAGTTTTCTTGAGTCTCAATGTCCTCATCTGTAAATTAAGAAGCTCATATATAGTTTTTTTTTTTTTTTGCTTGTCAGTTGTGGGGTTTGAACTCAGGACCTGGGCACTCCCTGAGATATTTTGTTCTACTACTTTGAGGCACAGTTTATTGTTTTCTGGAGATAATAGTCTCACAGACTTTCCTGCTTAGCCTGGATCCTCAGATCTCAGCCTCCTGAGTACGTAGGATTAAAGGCATGAGCCACCAGTGCCTGGCCATGTATAGTTTTAGGGGATTACTTGAGCAAGTACCTAAGTTCCCCAATAGTGGCCAATGTTACTGTCTCTTGCTATTGACATTGATATGGTTTCATATCTATTATAGGATTATAAAATATTGGTATGTTAGCCTCAGTAGATTCATTATATTGTTTTACTGACATCCACTTTGATCAAGCAAAAAATTATGTTGAGTGGCCCTAGAAAATGAATTGAGGGCTTCCTCTAGACTAGATCCCAGAGGAACTGAGGACTTCCACCTAGCAGCCTATAAATAATGAACACTGTCAATGATTGGCTAAGTGACTGTGGAAACACATCATGAGAAGAAGCCATGCTCTGGGGAAACACTGTGAATACAGCCTTGTGAGAGATCATGGAGGAGACCCAGAAAAACCCTTGTCCAAATTTCTGTACCACAGAAAATGTGAGATAACCAAGAAGTCTTGTTTCAACATGTTATGTTCTAGCAAGCAAGGGTAGGAGCGTAAGATGGTACTCAGCTACAGATAATGACTGTTCTATTTTGGTTAAAAGATACTGTCTAGGCAGAACACCAGTGACACATGACTGTAATCCTTGCTATTCAGGAGGCTGAGATCTGAGGATCATTGTTTGAAGCCAGTCCACACAGGAAGGAGAGTCATAGCTCTGCGTCTGACTGTTTGCTGATTAATTGGAGACAAGAGTCTTCCAGACATTCTTGTCCAAGTTGGCTCCCAACAATGATCCTCAGAACTCAGCCTCTTGAGTAGCTAGGAATATGGGCATTCTAGACCTTTTTGATGACTTTTTACAAACATCCATGTGAAGAAGGAAATCTATTTAGGAATGTGCTCTACCGCTTGCTCTTTTTCATATCTCAAAGGTATCTATGCATGTCAGACCTTTAAAATCTACCACATTCTTTTTCTAAGTCTGGCGGACATCATGTCCCCAGTGTTCTTTGGAAATAAGTTGGAGAATTTTCATTTAATGGCAGCAACTGGGTCTTATTTTTATCCTTATGCCCTTGAATCCAGTATCCTCACTGCTTTCAGAAAAACCTCAGTAATGGGCATTTCTTACATGGTCTTCGTAGTCGGTTATTTCTATTAAAACTGCCATCTCATGTTAAGGTGGTTGTTCTGTGACTCTCAGACCACACTTCTAGGACCTAGTCCTTAATTTATTATATTTGCCTGAAACATTGCCATCTTTCAACTCTATTATTGCATGTAATTGTTAACATTGACTATATATGTAATTGTTAACAGTGACTATGTAAGCTAAGCAGAACGTAATCATTCTATTTTATAAAGGTAGATGTTGAGTCTTAGAGGAAGTTACCTAACTACTGAGCATTCTGTGCTGTGACATTGGTCCTGCTGTGTCCTTCATTGTCCCTTGCCTGCTTATGACTGCCATTATGATGTCCCAGTAGACATTTTCTGCATCCCTGCATCTTTACTCTTTGCCATGACAAAACCTAGTCGGTGTATTTTTCTTTGGATAAATTAATATATTTACATGAATAGTAGCCTCTCCCTGAGTGTTACCTCTCCTGGAGTTATTTGTATAAAAGTTGGTGAATTAATCTAAATAAATAAGGACTATGACAGGAGTTGTGGGAGAAGATTAGGATAGACTTTAATGTACCCTAAACGATTTTATAAGGAAGATCTCTGAATTCTGTCATGCCTATTGCCTGGGTATTAGGAAGATACAATGAGTGGGCCTCTCTCTGTGTTTTTCTTTAATTAATTTTATGGATTGCTCAAGAGTTTATTGAGTTACTGGTACCATGTAACTTTTAACTCTTTGCTGTACTTTTTCTTTAGTTTTACACCTTTTGGCTTTATTATTTTTCCACATTTTTCTCCAATTTACTCCAGACAAATTGTCAAATAACCCCGAAGAGAAATTCAGGTTCTTTGAAAGCTTTTTCTCCCTCAGAATAGCTTAGAAAGTGTTTGAATTGTTGGTACTTATCTTTGACAATAACCCTTCATGAAAATGACCAAGGTGTTTTCAGAAAGTTAGACCCGTGGGATCTTTTACTTAGCAATTGCCATCTGACTCCAGTGATCTTATGTTCATTCAGTGAATCTGAGATTTTTTATTGCTAACACAGAGATTGAAAAAAAACTCATAGCAATTTCCTCAGGGATCTTTGCATCCTTTAGGGGCCATTTGTTGTTTCAGTGAGTGATTCTCCCGATTATTATTATTAAGAGACAGTGTGGACCAAAGAAGAGATTCGCCCCTAGTAAAGAGTTTGTCTTCTTTTCCTTAGATCTGCATAAAAACAGGATCCTCCTCTCCCCCCAAGAAACTCATTAGCATGGAAATCTCTAATCCTTACTCAGAAATATGATTTTTTTCCTAAAAAAACAAAGAACTAGGCTGCATTTAAAAAATCAGCCTGATATTTTTCATCCCTATGGTGTTTTTACATCCATGTGGAAAGATGATGCTTGGCTTGAAGAAGGCCGTGGTGTCCGGATGGGTGTGAAAACAGGTCAGTGCCATCTGCCCTGTGAGTGGAGGTGAGGAGCCTCATGGAACAAAAGAAAGGCTGGAGCAAACTAATTAATACATCAGAGGATACCAGGAAATAGGTCTGCTGTTTT
Organism: Dipodomys ordii; assembly: GCF_000151885.1. Taxonomy (NCBI): domain Eukaryota; kingdom Metazoa; phylum Chordata; class Mammalia; order Rodentia; family Heteromyidae; genus Dipodomys; species Dipodomys ordii. The sequence goes on along the minus strand of NW_012267220.1, from coordinate 3,050,820 downwards.
GCTGCAAATGAGATTTAATGAACTTTAGAAAACAAACCAAAAAAAAAAAAGAGAGAATTTTAGTATTCATCAGGTAGACTTTACTATTTTCCCATGTAATCTCAGGTTATGAGCCAATCCCTCTTAAATTATTTGTCTTAGAATCCTATTATTGATAATAGCAACGGGATTAGTTAAAGAGTATTGACAACGAACCAGGCTCGGTGCAGCCTACTTTCCACTGAGTGGGTTCAATCCGTCCCATAGTCTCTTAGGTAGGTCCAGCGATGCTCACTTTACAGATGTGAGCAGTGATTCTGCAGGCATTCGTAGCCTGCACACGGATGGGAAGCTAGTTAATGCCAGTGTGGGAGCTAAAGCAGCTGGGTCAGGCTGCCAAGCCCCTCTGACCTGTTCAGGCTGGTTGTTTCAAACCAGTGGGTGGAGCTGCACCCCTGTGCATATGAAATGAGAGCAAAGCAAACACCATAGCAGCGAAGATCCTCCCTGATCTACTGGGCCTGAGCACTAACACTAATAAAATAAAGATCCATAGGGGAAATACTTGGCTACTCTCATGTGTTCTTTGTGCCAGTCATCACTTAGCCAATCAACATTTAATGGACATTGCTTTGTAAAACCAAGATGAATGTTGTGGGCACTTGCAAAGAAAACAAAGGATTCCAGCCTGAGCCGCAACATGTTGAATCCAGATGGTGGTCCCGGGGGATGGGAAGAGGGCAAAAAGATGTAGAAAAATGCAATCACTGATCCCTCCCCCCATTTTTGTACTGTTGATGATTTGGGCACTATAATGACTAGCACTGTATAAAACAAAGCGAACATGTGAAACTTTTCCAGACCCTTCCTCCAGAAGCACAGTCACTGGAAGATTTTGATCACGAAGGTGATTTCGCAACCTGATTTATTCTAAGCCTCTTCCCTTGGACCCCACCTCAGCTCCATTAGCCTCTTTCTTCCGTGTGTGTATTGGCTCTGGTAGAAAGACACAAGGTGCAAGCGAGGAGCTGTGGTCTCAGGGTTACACACTAACAGATGAACCTTTGGACCCGCTCTCTAGGGCCATGATGGATTGCAGAGACAGCTGGGAGTCCACATCCATCAGTCATACCTTTGGGCAGTTCCCTGCTGCCCAGATTCTGGGCTGGCTTACGTGACTTGCTTTTTGGCCCGTGTCCTCAAGCAGACGAGACATAAGCAGAGACTGGCATGCAAATTTAGTTTGCCCTTTGCTTCTGTTGCTCTGTGATCGCTGTGTAGAGTCCTACGTGAGCCTAGAAGATGAGGAGATCTCTGTGTTGCAGCTGCTGCTCCTCCTGCCTCTTTTCTTTCCTTGTTTGGAGACAGCTCTTGCTCTAAGGTTACTATGCAGGCTTTCCTTGAACTTGCAATCCTCCTGTCATAGCCGCCTGAGTGTTAGCATCCAGGAAGTGTGCTACTGTGCTTAGCTAACTTGTGAGTTCAAGGCCAGCCTAGTAAAGGTGCCCTGTCTCAAAAAAACAAAACAAATACCAAGTGGGCTGGAGGTGTAGTTCAATTGTGAATCACTTGACATGCATTGCAAGAGGCTATGGGTTCAATCCCCAACACCAACAGCAGCAACAACCATAGCTTTTCTTTTTTTTTTTTTTAAGTTTAAATTAGCCAATTTGCATCAATTTGGAGAGTCAAGACCATTTACTTTTAGGGTTATTATTCAGAGGTACTCCTGTAATTATTTTTCCTCTTGTTTGTTTCAAGTACTTACTTTTTTTTTTTTTGCCAGTCCTGGAGCTTGAACTCACGGCCTGGGCACTGTCCCTGAACTTCTTGTGCTCAAGGCTAGCACTCTACCACTTGAGCCACAGCCCCACTTCCGACTTTTTTTTTTGTTTGTTTGTTTATGTGGTGCTGAGGAATCAAAGCCAGAGTTTCATGCATGCAAGGCAAGTGCTCTGCCACTAAGCCACATTGCCAGCCCTTCGGTTGTTCTTTTCTTTTGGCTGCATTTATCTTAGGAGTTTGCTGGTTTAATGGGTTAAACATTTGATTTCCCCCCTAATTAATTAATTAATTAATTTTTTGGTCGGTCATGGGGCTTGAACTCTGGGCCTGGGCGCTGTCCTTGAGCTCTTCAGCTCAAGGCAACCTCTCTATCACTTGAGTCACAAAGCCATTTCTGGTTTTCTGGTGGTTAATTGGAGATAAGAGTCTCATAGACTTTCCTGCCTGGGCTGGCTTTGAACCAGGATCCTCAGATGTCAGCATCCAGAGTAACTAAGATTACAGGCATGAACTATTGGTGCCCACCGCCACCCCCCACCAATTCTTATTTATTCATTTTACGAAACCTTATTCTTTTCTGAGCTGTTGTATTTTTCAATGTCTTTCTTCCTTATGTTCCTGTAGGATTCCTTAAAATGTCTTCTGATATGCTGGGTGAGTAGTTATGAATTGTTTTAGTTTTCTATTCATCTGGGAAGATTTTTTTCTCCTTCAATTTTTAAAGGCTAACGTTGCTGGATATAGTCATCTTGGTTGTCAGTTGTTTATTTCTCAAGGTTTGAAGTATATCATTCCATGCTTTTCTGGCCCTGGGAATTATGATGCACTTGGGAAGTTTTCCTTTGCTAATAAGTTGATGTTTTTCTCTTGCAGCTTTCAATAGTGTTTCTTTTTCTGTAATCTTAACATGTTCAGTAGAATACATCTTAGTTGGTTTCATTGGCTAAGCCTATTTGAAATTCTAGGTGCCTCTTTTACTTGAGTGTCCATATCTTTCCCTAGAATTGGGAAATTTTTTTTGGGGGGGCCCGGTCGTGGGGCCTGAACTCTGGGCCTGGGTGCTGTCCCTCAGCTCTTCAGCTCAAGGCTAGTGCTCTACCACTTGAGCCACAGCGCCACTTCTGGCTTTTTTTTTTTTTTTTTTGCTTATGTGGTGCTGGGGAATCCAACCCGGGGCCTCATGCACTCTTCCACTGAGCCACCTTCCCAGCCCCTAGAATTGGGAAATTTTATGCCACAATTTTATTGAATAAGTTTTCTATTCCTTCAGTTTGTCTTGGCTCCTACTTCTAGCCCATGGATTTTAATTTTATGGATTATTTCTAGTGGGTTGCCTTTTCCCACTACCATTCAGGGCACAGACAGCAGTAACAAAAAGTAACAATTCAAAAACAAATCAGAGGAAGAGGCACTGTGACTCAAAAGTGGTAGAGCACTAGCCTTGAGCAAAAGAGCTCAGGGACTGCACCCAGGCCCTGAGTTTAAGCCCTGGGAGCCCTCTCCACCTACACACACCCCAAACCCCACAAAAAATCCAACAACAACAAAACAAAGCAAAACCAAATCATATCTATAAATGTTGGAAATATCAATGGCACCCCAAAAAAGTTTCAAAAAGAAATTTAGGATACTTCCAGATAAATGAGGAGTTTAGAAAACATTAAAGCTAAAGGATATTAATAAAAAGTAATTGACCTAGGCCCTGAGTTCAAGCCCCAGGACTGGTTCTCCCTCCCCCCCCAAAAGGAATAGAGAGAAGGAAGAAATAGCAAGATAGAAAAATATATTGGGTAAAGGCATGAGAAATAATGAGGGAAACTGAGCACCAGTGGCTCATGCATGTAATCCTAGCAATTCAGGAGGCTGAGCTCCAAGCATCATGGTTTGAAGCCAGCACAGGAAGAAAAGTCTGATGAAAAGTCCACCAGAAATCTAGAAGTGGAGATGGGGCTAGCATTTAGGCCCAGAGTTCAAGCCCCAGTACCTGGGCCCTTGTGTGCACGCACGCACACACGCACGCGCGCGCGCACACACACACACACAGAGTAAATCTAAAGTTAATGTGGAAGGGGGGAAGCAGAAAGACAAGATTGGATTTTATTAGAACCATTCTGGTAGATGATAGTAATCACTATTTGGATCACAGTAATCACCATGCCCAGCCATTAACTCAGAATGATACAAGCAGGGCTAGCACTGTAGGGCTAAGGATGTAGGCAGCATGTGCGAGGCTCTGGGATGGAGCCTGGGTCTGGGCGCCAACTGCAGGTGGATGAGGGGGATTTAGAGGAGAAAGATCGCATAACTGTATCGAAGAGGAAGTAGTGACTGGAAAAGGAACTTCTTCAAGAGCAAATGACATACTAGTTTCTGTTGTTTAAGAAGTTTTCCAATAGTGAACTTTCAGGAAGTTAAAAAAAAACACCCAGAATTATAGAGAACCTAGAAGGGATAGAGAATTTACAGTGGTTATGAAACTGGTCACTGATGATAAATATATTAAAATAGGAATTGTTCGTGGCTCCACTTTGTTTGATATTATTTTCCAGTTCTTGACACTCTTGGCAATAGGTTTTTCCTTTGCTCCATCTGGCACCTTTCAGGGTAACCTGATTTCAGTTTGTAATGTCGTTTTCAGTTGATAGTATCTTCCCAGGTTTGACTCAGCTCGTGTTTTCTAACAGACTCATCATTTTTCCTCCCCTTATAAGCTGATTTATTTTCCTACTTGTCCTTGATAAGTTCAGGAAAAGCAGATCAGACAATAGCCCTGCTAATACGGTTCAGATTTATATTTGTCCCACTCTTGTTAAGAGATTAATAAGACACATGTTCGTTGGTGACTGCCAGTGGATTGTTGGGGGAAATCTCATTTGCTCTGAGAATACGTGTGCGTGCGCGCAGTGAGGGCACAGTCAGATATGTCACACTCCTGTTGTCCTCCCTCCGACTGCCTCTTCCCCGCAAACACTCCTGTTGTCCTCCCTCCGACTGCCTCTTCCCCGCAAACACTCCTGTTGTCCTCCCTCCGACTGCCTCTTCCCCCTCCTGAGCTTTGCACTTGTGAAGGAAATGGGACCCCTGCAGCATGACACATTTGCATTCAAGATATTTGCAGTCAGCTCTGATTTCATTTGCCAGAACGGAATGTGACCTGTAGGTTTTTACTTCTTTGGGAATTTTGTAGGCTTGGGAACAATTAGTATAAATTCTAAACTTAGACATTGGCTCTCTCTTCCATCACTCCCTCCCTCATTCTCCCCCTCCCTCCCCCCCCCCTGAGTACATTTCTTATCAAGCATTGTTGCCTCCTCCTTTGTTTCCATTCCTGCCCTCCCAACCCCCCCCCCCCCCCCCAAAAGGACAAAAAGTTGTTTAAGAGATAGGGATGAAGGAAGCTGTAGGGCCCATATTAAAATAATCTTTGAATTTTCTTAAAGTAATTGTGGCGATTGCAAATGAGAGAGAGAGAGAGAGAGAGAGAGAGAAATAGGCCCTAACTCAGAGATCAGTTGTCTCCCCAGCTCCTGTTTTTGTTTCTGGTGGTCATAATGGAGGTAGGAGAAGTCCTTTTTAATGTTTCAGAAAGAGACAGCTCACCTCCAAAGCAGCAGAGCGCAGACCCAGGAGTTGTCTGGGGAATCTGTGGTGCGCAATGCTGGCGCCCGCACGGGGGATGCAGGGAATGTCTTCGCCCAGGCTCAGGTGGAGGGAGAATTAAGCTTGCATCTTTCCATCCAGGTTTGTCTTCTTCAGACATGGTTCTCTCTGCTTCTGTAACAGGATTTTTAATTTTAATGTTATCTTTTGGGTGCCCATCTTGGGGCTTGAACTCAGGTCCTAGGCACTGTCCCCTGAGCTTTTTTTTTGCTGAAGGCTAGCACTCTACCGCTTGAGCCACAGTTCTACTTCTGGCTTTTTTTTGGGGGTAGTTAATTGGAGATTAGAGTCTCACAGACTTTCCTGCCTGGGCTGGCTTCAAACTGGGATCTTCAGATCTCAGTAGCCAGGAGTACAGACGTGAGCCTCCACACCAGGCTGACTGTAGCTCATTCTGAACCACTTGCTCAGTAGGGAGGGAAGAGACACCTATTACACAGAGCCGTTCTTGGGCCATAAGATGTAAGGAAATTATAGTTAAGAATAATAATACAATTAGGAATATAGTTAAAAATACAGTTAATAATACCCAAGGGTGGAGGCAGGACACATTTGGAAAGGGCTCAGACCTGTTGGAGAAGGATTGGCCACCCAGCAGCAGGGCAGATGGTTGTTGTGGAGTCCGGGGGAAGTGCTGGACAGCACCCCAGCTACTGATGTGGGGGATGCCATGCAGTGGGGGGCTGGCAGAGTGTGGGAGAGCCACAGGTGTTGGGGGGCAGGCTGTGGGAGATTCAGAGAATCTCTGAATCTCAGAGGCTACCCGCTCCTTAACCTTGATTCTACTACATGAAAGGGGCTGCTTGCAGAGGGCCTGGGCCGTGTCCAGTACAGTTCATCCGCATCCCATTCACCTCCCTGTGCTGCAAATTGCCCAAAGCCTTTTTTCTTTCTGTTTACAAAGAGAGCTTCACAGTCTACTCCCTGTAATGGGGAATAGCTGGAAGGCACTGGTGGTTTATCACGAAGCGTCCTCACACACAGGACCTGGGAAGCAGGCAAGCGACATCTCCAGCATGGCCACAGAGCCCAATGGCTATTTTCAGTCCCAGGAAGCTAGCGATGCTAGCAAGGCACCCCTCCCCACCCCCTTCTCCTGTGGACGAAAGACAGCATTTGTTTTCAAGGTATTAGGGCATGTTGTTTTGTGCATTTCCAAACAGAGCCGGGCAATTTCTTATCTGTGTATTTAAAAAGAAATGGAAAACCTTCCAGAGAGTCGTATTCAAATAAGCATCTCCAAATAACCCCCAGAAGTGAAAACATTTCGTCTCTGGAAAACAAGAAAGGAGGTGCGATTCATAAAGCTGGGGGATAGGGATAATTCTCACGCGTCTCTCCCCTTTCTTCCCAGTTCTCTTTCATATCTGGTGTGTGTTGCAGTCTTGCACGTGTGAGTGACACTGTCCTGTTCTCAGCTGGCACACGGAAGCTCAGAAAACACAGCCTGAATCGCCCAGCATTCCCTTCTCCCCAAACCCCTCGTTTGCCCTTACCTTTCTTTTCTTTTTCTTTCAAAACTTTCTTCTACTTAACCTTTTCTTTTTTCCT
>NW_012267220.1:3037355-3041480 GCF_000151885.1 Dipodomys ordii | reverse complement strand
CTGTGGCTCAAGTGGTAAAGCGCTAGCCTTGAGCTGAAGAGCTGAGGGACAGCGCCCAGGCCCAGAGTTCAGGCCCCACAACTGGACCCAAAAAAAAAAAAACAAAAAAACCCCCCCAAAAAACAAAAAAAAAAAAGAGGAGGTCCTTGCTATAAAAACAATTCCATTTACACAGGTCCATACATTCATGCATTAAAAACAACAACAAAACAGAGGTACCACAAAGTGGAGAAGCTTGACCTAGTTCTGTATAATTAGTTTAGAGAAATGCACACCCAGACACACCCAGACACAGACACACAGACACAGACAGACAGACAGACAGACAGACAGACACACACACACACCAGTCATTAGGGACTGGAGAATTGTTGCCTTTTCTTTATTTGTTTTCATAACTCCTTTGTTTATATATTCATTCATTTATGTTTTTGTTTGATAACTGCATTTCATGCCAGCTAATACATAACGCTGGAGATGAATAATGCAGAATATCCATTGTTATCCTTGTAATTAAATTAATAACCAATTCTTGTTCTGAAAGACAAGTGAATCATGAGGTCATTTCTAAATAATTTGCATTTAAATATCTGCAAACCCTTATGCACTGTGAGCTCATGTCATTAAGGAATGTGTATCAGAGCGGGCATGAAGCTTCTTGTTGGCTCTGCTGACCTTTAGTCTTTACAATCTTAAGATAGGTTTTCAGAAGTACTCTCAATATGCAATACAAATTTTAATGGATATTGAGTATAATTAAAACAACTGGTCTGGAAAGAGATACATAAGGAAACTGGTGAAGGGAAGAGGTAAAGGACTTCATTTTGCCACTTTGTTTAATTTTGATATATCAAAGGAGTCAATGTTGCGTATTTTTTCTCTACGTAATGGTACTTTTTAAAAAAGGTGTTCCCAAGTTGGGTGTGGTAGCTCATGACTATAGTCTCAGCACTCAGGAGACTGAGGTAGGAGGATTGCTTGAATTTACTGCTTTCTGATTAGCCTAGCCTGAGCAACCTGGGAAGACCCTCTAGCAAAGAAAAAGCAACTATGGTTCCACATATATGAGGAGCAGCAGCGCCCTCCAGTGGTAAAACCCGCTCATTTCAGGAGGCTTGCGTGGAGTGTCTCTTTTTAGTGGTATTCAGTCTCTTGCTTTCTAGGAAAGGCTCCATCAAGCCCCCACCCAGTCCTTTGGCTTTTACTTGGTTTTGCAGATATCAATCTAAATTTTCTCACCTCTGTGCTAACTACAGAATATCTGAGGACCCAGCTGTACGCCACCCCACTCTAATTTTTTTTTTTGACAGCCTCTTGCTAAACAGCCCAGGCTGGCCTGGAAGTCCCCCCTCCTCTACCTTAGCTTCCAGTGTGCTGGGATTACAGATGTGCACCACCATGCTCACATTCATGGAATGTCTTGGTGGTTTGTGGTCTCTTGTTTTTGAATGATTTCCTTTCACTGTGTGTAATGTTTGGCTTAAAGATATTATTTATCAAGATAAATGTATGAATAATGGAAAAGCAACACAAAAGAACAGATCTCCCACAGACTAGAGTCTATTGGGAAAGAATGCAGAGAAGAAAATGTGTGAGAATATATTTGCTGTGCAGAGGGTGAGCTTTCAAGGCTAGGAAGGATTGGGTCAAGTGCTGGATAAGAAGTCTTCGCTGTAAATACCCCTTCCAGGCAAGTGCTCCTCTTTTTAATTTTTCTTATTTTTGTGTTCTATCACTTGAACTCCATCTTAAGAACTCTTCTGCAGGTTGACTTATTCTATTTTTGGTGACCCCCTCAACTCATCAATAATCCTAAAAATGTCTAAAACGTGACACAATATACTCTACAATCTGCACCGTACTTCAATGTCAGGTTAACATTTTGGAAGCAAATACCACTCGATTGCACTACATCGAACTATTTAAATATGAAATAACACATTAGCCGTTTTCTGTATTTGTCACTAGGGATACTCCTGATTTTCCCAGTGAGGTTTTGAAGGGCTTTTTTTTTTTTTTAATTGGATCCGGTCGTGGGGCCTGAACTCTGGGCCTGGGCGCTGTCCCTCAGCTCTTCAGCTCAAGGCTAGTGCTCTACCACTTGAACCACAGCGCCACTTCCGGCTTTTTTCTTTTTGCTTATGTGGTGCTGAGGAATCAAACCCAGGGCCTCAGGCATGCAAGGCAAGCGCTCTACCACTGAGCCACCTTCCCAGCCCTCGACTTACCTTCTGACTTACTTTTTAGAGAAAGTCATTGAACACACACACTCACACTCCATTAACCTTCTGCTCTAAAATCAAGGTGCATATGCATAAGCCTTTACTCGATATCTAATAAATGTTCAAAAGCACATTTTGGGGCTGGGTACGTACCACTGCAGTGATAAGAGACGATTAGAAATGATGACAGGACGCAAGGCCCTGTGGTCTGAGGCTCTCTGCACGGCTGTCTGCGCTGGGGATCCAAGCATGACCTAGTACCGATGCAGATGCCAATTTTGGCCTTCTCATTGAACTTGGCTCAGGGTTCTTCAGGAATCTGTAATCTGAAAGGTGAGTTGGGACAGACAGAATAGCACTTGGGTGTTGCTCATGGGGAGAAGGCTCTTTTGGCCCCAGAGACTCTAAAGTAGCTAAGGGGGTTGACGTCAAGATGGGTTCCCTCCAAACCACTGTCCCACCTACTGCTTTCCCAGCCTACCTGCGCCTCACAGTAGAAAAGGCCTGCAAGAATTGTAACCGCTGTGCCCACGTTTCTGGAATGTTCTTGCCACTCCTGGGGACCAGCTGGCTGGAACTCATGCCAGCTAATATTGGTGCACTTTCTGCCTTCCTGTACCTGTGAGTAGTTGTAGCGATCCAGAGACGCCAGGCTGTCCCAACGATCTCAGTATTACCTGCTTACCCTATTCACCAATAGCCATGTGCAGTACTCCTGTCATCCAGGCACTGAGCACTATGTTAGTAGATAAATCAGTGAGCAAACATAGGTGTGTGCATTCCCAGCCGTGCTCTCCGTGTGCCAAGAAACTTCTTCTTTCTCACTGTATGCATTTTAGTGGACGTCAAGGTTAAGGTCAAGTCTGCGCGTCTCCTTTGAACTTCTTGTGCAACACAACTTCCTTCCCACACCACCTTCACCACCACGCGTTTTGGAAGTAAGATCCGGTGCATACTTTCTCTATTTTGCTTTCTATTTTAACCTAGCACAGTGCTGGCTGCGGATGATGTTTAAAACTCTCTGAGTGAGGACAGATCGGGGAGAGTGCCATGGAAAGGGTAACGTTGATCGCGATGTGCTCATAAACGGACATCAATGGATTCCGTTGAACAACTACTTAAAGATAGTAGTAATAAAAAGCTAAAGATACCATTGGTGCTTGATTGCTTTCTTTCCTCCTCCTCCTCTTCCTCCTCCTCCTCTTCCTCCTCCTCTTCTTCTTCTCCTCTTCCTCCTCCTCTTCTTCTTCCTCCTCCTCCTTCTTCTTCTTGGAACAATAAAAAAGATATTTGACCTCACACAACTAAAAATGGGCTTGAAAATTCATCATCTGATAAGAATACAATTTATTTTAAATATAATTTTTATTGTTAGTATTAAGGTGTTATACAAAGGGTTATTAATATTTTTTAAGACTATGATGATCTGTATCAGGAAAGAACACAAATGGGTTATTTATGAAAGCAAATGAACAAAGATTCTGTAAACTCCAATTTTATAAGAAAGATTATAATCCTCCCTAATTTGACTTGAAAAAAACTATATTTGTATTTGAATTGTGTTTAGCTTGGCTGAAGCTTGGAATTTCAATGTAGACGTGATCTCTCTGTCTTTTGGGTCTTTCTTTTTCCTTCCTTCCTTCCTTCGTTCCTTCCTTTTAAAGAAAAGTTTTATTTTACTTTATTATAATTTTTTTATTGTGAAGGTGATGTAAGAAGGGTTACAGTTACATAAATAAGGTAATAAGTACATTTCTTGTCAAACGCTAGCTCTTCCCTCATTTTTTCCTACTTTCCCTCTCCCCCACCCCTACCCCCCAAGTTGTACAGAACATCTACAACATAATATCTTGTGTATATTGCTGTTGCATTCCTTCCTTCCTTCCTTCCTTCCTTCCTTCCT
>NW_012267220.1:3008102-3030740 GCF_000151885.1 Dipodomys ordii | reverse complement strand
AAAAAAAATGTATCTAAAAGCACAAGGTACTGATACTCTAACCAACAGAATTGCTCCTGATATGGATACAAACAAACACCACTTTGGTGTATGGCTCTGTGTGGCCCTACTTTTTGTTGCTCGTGGCTGTTGTTGGTTGTGGAGCTGGAACTCAGGACCTGGGCTCTGTCCTTGAGCTCTTTTGCTCTATATTACTTAGAGCCACAGCGCCACTTCCAGTTTTCTGGTGGTTATTGGAGCTAAGGGTCTCATGGACTTTCCTGCCTGGTTTGGCTTTGAACAATGATCCACAGATCTCAGTCTCCTGATTAGCTAGAATTATAGGTGTGAGCCACTAGCGCCTGGCTTGGCCTTGCATTTTGAGGTGAAATATAAACTATAAGCACAGAAGATAATGTTTTCTCTTATTTCATGTTTCACATTGTCTTTAAGCTGAGACGATAAGCCAGCTTTGGCTCTACCTAGTTATTCAAGATGAGTCTTCTTACCAAACACAAGTGTGGTTGTCAAATCATGTTTTCTGACTCTTCTTTATACATATCTGATCTCTGGTAGGAGTTTCTCATCCTCTTACCTAATCAGGGAAGAAATGTACTCAGCAGCTTTAAATTTCTGACTGTTTTTCACCATTGGGCACATTTTCTTGGAGTTCGTGACATAGCTGTTTCCATGTCAGAGCAGGAAAACTTTTTGTTATGGAAATTCTTTAGATGTCAGTCATCATTAAAATAAGGCTCTCAGCCGGGCGCCGGTGGCTCACGCCTGTGTTCCTAGCTACTCAGGAGGCTGAGATCTGAGGATCGTGGTTCAAAGCCAGCCCAGGCAGGAAAGTCCTTGAGACTCTTATCTCCAGCTACCCACTGGGAAACTGGAAGTGGTGCTGTGTCTCAAGTGGTAGAGTGCTTGCCTTGAGCTGAAGAGCTCAGAGACAGCACCCAGGCCCAGAGTTCAAGCCCCATGACCGACCAAAAACAAACAAAAAAAAAGAACTAGTTTTCCAAGATCATATCCTATCTGATTCCATTGTATAATATTAAGTACCCGGCTTAATATAATAGTCTGAAGTGCTAAAATTATAGAAATAGAGAACAAACTAGTAGCTTCAGAATTAAGGCAAGAGTAGGAGTTGAAGGGAAGAAGGCATAAACACCAGAGGATTGTGTAGAGATGGACAGGTTCTGTGCCTTGATGAAGTAAGTCCATGTTAATTTCCTAGTTACAGTTTTATGAAATGATTTTTCCAGCTATTACCATTGGGGAAAAGATACATGGCATTGCTCTGCTTTATTTCTCACAATTGGTGATTTCTAAGTGAAGTGTTGACTTACAAAATCTAATTAATAATATTGGGCGAATATGAGAATAAGAGAAAAATGTCACCAGTGGAATAAGTTGCTTAGATATACTTTCCTGCCTCGAAGCTATAAATAGGAAGAGTTTTGTTAAACATTTCCCTTGCTAAATCCACCTATGTGAGAAAACAGAAATACAAGCATTTGATAACATTTATTCTAGTGGAGGAGGGAGGTTTTATGTACATAATTTTGTCTCCAGCTAAAGTAAGGTAAAACTGTATCATGATTAAATAGTATCATCATTGTGCCTAATTTATAAAGTACAGATATTTTCATCTGCCTAGTATTCTCATTTTTCTTTTTTCATGTTATCTAAGTTTAAAATACTGGCAGTGCTGTTGTTAGCAGGAAAATCTTAGTTCAAGGAATATTTAAAAAACACCAATGATTCAAATTTCAATGCTACTGAACGGGGCTATTTCTAAGAGGCCATTTAAAGTTGAGAGAAAAATAACAGTTCTGGTATTAAATTTATTAAAAACTAAAAGCAATGTAGAGTGATTTCAGTGAAGAGGGAGGAGGAAAATAAGCTAAGTTTTATTATTTTTTAATTTTTATTTTTTTGGTCCGGTCATGGGGCCTGAACTCTGGGCCTGGGTGCTGTCCCTGAGCTCTTCAGCTCAAGGCTAGCGCTCTACCACTTGAGCCACAGTGCCACTTCCGGCTTTTTTCTTTTTTTTCTTATGTGGTGCTGAGGAATCGAACTCAGGGCCTCAGGCATGCAAGGCAAGCGCTCTACCACTGAGCCACCTTCCCAGCCCTAAATAAGCTAAGTTTTAGAAGCAAAACAATACCCAACTATTCTTTGAACATAGGGAGGAACATGTAGTCTTATCAAACTCTTGAGTCAGGGAGATATTTGCATTTATAAAAACATTTTTATTTTTCTGAAAAGCCCCTTTTGTTTGGACTGCTTATGATGTAGTACATGCAATCACAAGAACATATTAATGCATGAAGAAGATATACATTTCCCTAGGTTTCTGCAGCCATTGTAACTCACTTCTGTTTCTTTGGAGTGGGTAATCAGTTAACTTGTGCTTCTTTCTGGTGACAATTTTATGTGGGACATATGTTCTATTCAGCTGCATAGAAGCATCAAACCAAAATAACAGGTCAAAATAGCAGGGCACGTGATGCTCAGCATTTGAGTGGATTATCTCAGTTAACCCCTGTAAAGACGCTTAGAAGAATGTGCTGTTATTCTCCTCCTCATCAGGTGAATGTTAGCTATTGTGCGTTTTCTCTGATATGCTAATCATTGTATGGGGAACGTGCACGCATGTGCATACATCACAGTGGGGGCCTCATTGCTGTCGGTCCCATTTCCCAGATGATGGAAAGGACGCTCTCTCATCATGTGAGCTGCCCAGGCTCATAGCTGATAGATAGATTGCAGGTCGGGGATTCGATCTCTAGCTGTTGGTGACACGGCTCCATCTATCTTGGGTTCTGATGCCATGCTAACCCTTTTCACCTCTTTCTTGGTCACAAACTCTGTGAAACCTTTCTCATCTGTTTCCCCTATGGTGCTTTATAGAGTAAGAGACCAACACTATATTTGTTAAATTATACTAGACCCTCCTTCAATGACAATTACAATAGCCCTGGTGCAAGTAGAATAAATAAAATATATCAGGTACTGGTCACAAGAAAAAAAAATGTATCTAAAAGCACAAGGTACTGATACTCTAACCAACAGAATTGCTCCTGATATGGATACAAACAAACACCACTTTGGTGTATGGCTCTGTGTGGCCCTACTTTTTGTTGCTCGTGGCTGTTGTTGGTTGTGGAGCTGGAACTCAGGACCTGGGCTCTGTCCTTGAGCTCTTTTGCTCTATATTACTTAGAGCCACAGCGCCACTTCCAGTTTTCTGGTGGTTATTGGAGCTAAGGGTCTCATGGACTTTCCTGCCTGGTTTGGCTTTGAACAATGATCCACAGATCTCAGTCTCCTGATTAGCTAGAATTATAGGTGTGAGCCACTAGCGCCTGGCTTGGCCTTGCATTTTGAGGTGAAATATAAACTATAAGCACAGAAGATAATGTTTTCTCTTATTTCATGTTTCACATTGTCTTTAAGCTGAGACGATAAGCCAGCTTTGGCTCTACCTAGTTATTCAAGATGAGTCTTCTTACCAAACACAAGTGTGGTTGTCAAATCATGTTTTCTGACTCTTCTTTATACATATCTGATCTCTGGTAGGAGTTTCTCATCCTCTTACCTAATCAGGGAAGAAATGTACTCAGCAGCTTTAAATTTCTGACTGTTTTTCACCATTGGGCACATTTTCTTGGAGTTCGTGACATAGCTGTTTCCATGTCAGAGCAGGAAAACTTTTTGTTATGGAAATTCTTTAGATGTCAGTCATCATTAAAATAAGGCTCTCAGCCGGGCGCCGGTGGCTCACGCCTGTGTTCCTAGCTACTCAGGAGGCTGAGATCTGAGGATCGCAGTTCAAAGCCAGCCAAGGCAGGAAAGTTTGTGAGACTCTTATCTCCAATAAACCGCTAGAAAACCGGACGTGGCGCTGTGGCTCAAGTGGTAGAGCATTCACCATGAGCTGAAGAGCGCAGGGACAGCGCCCAAGCCCAGAGTTCAAGCCCCACAACCGACCAAAAAAAAAATAAAAGGCTCTCAAGTGACTGAAATCAATTCCCAGCAGAGAAGAGCTTGGAGTAGCCAGTGTTAATGTGGACACAGGCAGCAACAATTTTTAATATTAGTTGACCTGTTTGGGCTATCTGTCAAATTCTCATCTTTTTCTGTGACCTTTAGCTTTGGGCCTGAACCATTTACAGTCTCATTACAACTAGTGCATGTGGAGATGCCTATAATTTATGAAATTCCTATTTATGAAATCATAGTTTAATTTCCCAGCATCACTGCAGACTGGAAAGTGTATAATGGGGCTGTAATTCCAGCTAGCTGCACACCCAAAACCAAGCCTTGAAAGAAAAGAAGGAAGGAAGGAAAGAAGGAAGGGTGAGAGGGAGGGACGAGAGGAAAGAGGGAGGAAGAAATGAAGGAAGGAAACAAAATGTGTTAAAGTGATGGCTTAAAAAAATCGAATTTCTTAAGCTCTGCCTTTATTTAAAACATAGCAGCACATGTTCCATGTGTTAAAGCTCTACAGTACATTTTAAAACTAGAGTAAGATTGTATGCATGAAATAAATGTACAAATGTTCTAAAATTCTCTTCCTGCCCTTAATTTTTTTTTTTTTGGGTCCAGTTGTAGGGCCTGAACTCTGGGCCGGATGCTGTCCCTCAGCTCTTCAGCTCAAGGCTAGCGCTCTACCACTTGAGCCACAGAACCACTTCCGGCTTTTTTCTTTTTGCTTATGTGGTGCTGAGGAATCGAACCCAGGGCCTCATGCATGCAAGGCAAGTGCTGTACCACTGAGCCACCTTCCCAGCCCCCCTTAATGTTTTTTCTTGTCACAACACCATGATACTTTACTCAGTTAGATATCAAATAGCTATTTTTTTTTTCACGGAGATTTAAAGCATTAGATGCCATACATGGCACATGGAAAGAATTATTTAAACTTTTTCTCTAGAAGTGTAAACATAATTTTAGACACAGGGAAGAAAGAGTAAACTGAGAAAGAATCTGTATTGACTGCGGTTTATGGAAGATTGTCGTGGTACCTTTGTAAAGTTAGTTATTTCGATAACAGGGTCCTGCATGCCTTTTGTAGCTCAGCATTATCTTCTCACCCCAGAATCCTTTCCATGAATTCAAGTCCATGTTTTTAGTGACAGACACCTCTTACTTGTAGAAATAACACCTGTCAAACCAGATGTTGTTTTGGCTTGTGCTCATCAATACCCAAAGCTTTGCTATTCTACAACTTCCCCTAGCCTTCTGTGTGTCTGCTCCCTCCTGGGAGGGAGGCCAGCCTAGATGCCTAAGTATTGCTTACTGCACATGTCCGTGTGTGCATGTATATATGCACAAGTGTGTATATTTTTTTGTCTTGCTATAATCCTTGTTATAAGCCATGAAGTCTTTGTAACAATCTTGAATATTTTCAACATGCTTAAAAAATACAAAGCATGAAAAACGATCAGCTATCAGCATTAAATATTCAGGTGACTTAAAAGAATCAATGCTGACGTCTGGAATCACAGGACTTCTTGGGGCTGTAGAAGGAGCAGGCTATTCGTTACTTCTGGCTGGTCAACAGCAGTGAGTAATGGAAGGGGATTTTAACCAATGGAAGGGATCAAGGACGTAGAAACTACTTTGTTCACTTTGAAAAATGAGATGACATTGAAGCTCACCAGCACCAGAGTGCAAGTGATTTTCTGTTAGGGGTGATGCTTTGTATGTTAATGATAATACCAGATACTAATAAATACTAACATCTACTGAGGGTGAAACTTTGTAACAATAACAACAAAATAGTTATCATGGCTGAGCATGGCCTGCAAGGCAGAGATGTGAGCCTAAATGTATTTTTTTCCATATGTATTTTTGATTGTAAAAATACTTAAATGTATTTTTTTTGAAGTAGAATTTTATTTTTATTTACTATTTTATTTTGTATGTGTGTTGGTAACTAGGACAGCCACAGCTCCACTTTGGACTTTTGCTGGTTAATTGGAGATATGAATCTCCAGGATTTTGTGTGTGTGTGTGTGCATGCACACGCACGTGCAACTGGCTGTGAACCATGACCCTAGATGTCAGCCTCCTTAGTAGATAGGATTACAGGTGGGAATCATTGGCACCCAGCTTTTAAAAGTCTTTATTTATGGGCTGGGATGTAGCTCAGTGGCAAAGCGCTTGCCTAGCAAGCGCAACGTCCTGGGTTCGATCCCCAGTACCAAAAAAGAAAAGACAAAAAAATACAGTTAAAAGTCTTTATTTATTAATAGTCTTAAAATTAGCTTTAAATATTTTAAAGAGTAGTTTCAATTCCACATAACAATTTATGGGTGCAAAGCATGTTGATGCACACTTCCTTGCCCTCCTTATCTCTCTCCCCAAGTTCTCTGGTTCCATTTTTCATATATATATATATATGTACATATGTATATTTCTAATATCAGTATACATGTATGTATATATATGTGTATATATAACATTATCACCATATTCCTCTGCCCTTACTTTCTCCATTTGTCTGTCCCTGTATCCTTTGACCTTCTCCCCATTCTGACAACACATGTTTTAGCTTCCTGGGATTCATTTTGTTGATTTTTAATTGGCACATAATCATATGTATATTTATGGCACACACCATGATGTTTTGATACAGTATGCATGTGGAACGCTTGAATCTGGGTAATTGGCATATCCATCACACTTACCCTTTCTTTGTGACCAGTTTATTCAGAAACCTTCTTCTGAGATAATACCATACACTTTTGTTAACTATAGTCACCCTGGTGTGCAAAAGAACACCAGATTTATCCTTCCTGATTGTAAAGGTTATCTATAGACCACGTGTCATCTTTCTATGATACTTAGCACAACACTAAGAATGGCTACTGTATCATAGCATTTTAAACTTAATTTTATTCAGTTGTGTTTTTTTTTAAAACACCATTACTTTTAAATTGTATTTCTGAAAGTTCAAGTAGTGCATAGGGGTAATGAAGGCTGCAGCCTACCATCTAGCAGCAATAACTGTTTAGAGTTTCATACATGAACGATTGCATAATTTTCTATGCTTGTACAAATATGCATAAATTAGGTAGTTTAAAAACTAGTTTTATCTTAAACATCCATCTGGCAATTGTTTTTTACTTAAACATTATTTATTGCTAGTTATATGTATGTATATTGTATATGAATATGTGTGTATATATATGCTGTATGTTATTACACTCTGTACAACATAATCAAACTGTAATAATCAATGCAGATTGATGAAAGTTGACTATGCATTGTCTGTTTTACAATGATAAATAATGCTTGAGTAAAAATGCTGCACTGCATATGTTTATCCATTTCCTCTTTTTTTTTTTTTTTGCTGAGATCAGCACTAGGAGGAAACTTTTCCAGTTGTCACATCGCTAGAAAAGGGTAGTGCCCCACTATGACTCAGGTTTGATTCCCATACCCTGTTCTCAATCTCTGCACTCTACCCAGTGGCCTTATGGTACCGGTACTGTGTAACACATATGTTTTTGTGGTTACCCCTGGCTTCTATCTTTCCCCTCCTGATAAATCCCAGCACCTACACTTTATACACTGGATCTGGGAACAATACCGTTGTTGTGAGAAGCAAGTCCATGTGATGGAGTGAGGGGTAGTTTGGCTGTCTAAGGAGCAATGTTGAGTAAAATGAGATCATTTCTTTTGTGCATCTGGGATCGTGTGGCTGCCTTTCTGATATTTGTCACTTCCTCTGCTCTCTTCTCTAAGTTCTTTTTGCCTGCTTGTCCTGAATGTTTAATTTAAGCAATCAACAAGTTTGCAGAGATGAGAAACATCTGGACTTAGCTAATTTTTACTTATTATCTTTGAAGTATTACATTACTGCAATAAACATTGATTACCATGAACTTATCAGTATATATATATACATATACATATATATATATATATATATATATATTTTGTCACTGAGAAAATTAATATGGCTACAGGCAATACCATGAAAATCATTGAAACGACATCATTTCAGTGAAGCCAACATGATTTCATTCCAAGTAGCTCCATTCTGGCAGAGAAAATTGAATTTTCCTCACATTTTCTTTCTTCTTAAGATATACTTTTGCCTTTGGCTTAAAATAGTTTTCATTTCTTTGCAGGAGGTCAACTTTAATGGTTCTTTTTTTTCCTTTCTTATCTTACTTTTATCACAGTGATTTTTGTTTGCTTGTTTGTTATTAGTTCTGGGACTTGAACTTAGGGCCCGGGTGCTTTGGCTGAGCTTCATTTTTGGTCAGCCAAAGCACCCGGGCCCTAAGTTCAAGTCCCAGAACTAGTTATATACAATATGGTATCCTTGGTTAATAATGTACTGTTGTTGCCAGAAGTTTGGCCTCAAGTTTGCCCTGAGCCATACCTCTGGGACCAGTTCTCTACTCGATAAGGGCATTGGGTATCTCTTTGAAACTGCATTTCCTCTGCATCCACATCTCTACTCTCATTCTCAGATGCTCTCCTAGCACTCAGTGACATAACTGCCATTTTCCTGTTGCTTTGGTCCTTTGTTCATAGCAGGAAGCCTGCCTCTTACCTCTAGCTATCCATCTTGCCTAAATTTCTATCCACACTTTTGTTGTTGTTAATCGTGGGGCTAGAACTCAAGGCCTGGGCTCTGTCCCTGAGCTTTTCCACTCAAGTCTAGCACTCTTCTATTTTGAGCCACGGCAACACTTTCCTGTCTGGGCTGGCTTCAAACCATGATCCTCAGATCTCAGCCTCCTAGCTAGGATTACAGGCATGTACTACCAGTACCTGGGTTATCCACATTTTTTTTCTTATAAACATGAACATTGAGGTTTGGAATAGCCAAGCGATTTTCCCAGGATCACAGTACTAAAAAGAACTGAGATTTTTTTAATGTAAGTTTTTCTGTCTCTATGTTTACAGCTCCTCCCAAGTTTCCCTGTAGTCTAGCCAAAATAATACACATAGAATAAGATAATATAATAATCCTACTAGGTAGTAAGACCAAAAATGAAAAATTAAACACCTGAAGTGAAATCTTGCATCTAACAATACCTCTATTCACTTGCCACTTAAACAGCCTTAAAAGAATCCAGTGAATTTGTAGCAGACTATAATTCTTTGCTTTGTATCTCTGGGCATCAGATTCATTGACCAGAGTTCAGCTCTTTCCCATAAATTTTAAACACAGAGAATTGAAAGGTAAGATCTGAGGAGTTGTTTTTCTTTTTAAAGTCTCATTCTGCATTTTTAGAAATAAGTGGAGGGGAAATGAGTGGAATCATGAGAGGTCTCTAATTGCTTATCATTAATTCATATTTTCACTGGATCGGCTGAACATAGTATGCTATGAATTCTTTTTCTCCTTTCATGGCTTGAGGCCTTCTCTGAGGTGGTCACTTAGATAAAATGCAGAAAAGTAACTCTCGCTAGAAAAAAGAAGAAGAATGTTTTTTATTTATTTCTAACTTGGAGAGTCTGACGTCTGTCATCTCAAGCATTAAAATATTATGTGCTTGACCAACCAAGAATGACAACTGTTTGGCTACACAGAATTTCTGTATGGAAAACCTCCTCCCTGCGGTGGTTTATGGAGCACACACAAGCAAAGTCAATATGACCACAGTTCAATTGATATTTGCTTTATGTAATCAGATGAATAACACATTTATCCAGAGAAGGGCTAATGTAATAGTTAGATTCTCAGCAAGGCAGAAGGCTCCATGTGGAGAAAATACTTTCATATCTGTGATATAATGTAATAATGAGTGTGAAGTTCCAATAATGGCCTTCTCTCTGTCGGGAAGGGGTAGCCACTAATTGACTTGGTTTCCCCTCAGAGCGTGGCAATCATAGTTATTTTCCAATAGTGTTCATTTCCCTATGAACATAACGTACCAATCTATGTTCTTCATTAATGCCATTTTCAGCAATGATAGGGGTGCGGATTCTAGTTTCCTAGATCTTTCTATTCACTGTTGGTTCAGTCACTCTATTCCTGCTGTAAAGATGTACTACGTAAGGTTCTCTGGGGAGACAGATGGGAGACGGAGGCAATGCTCTGTTCCAGTTTGGTCTCCTAAAGGAGACATCTGTGTCTGTTGATAATAGAGACGGAAGACATTAAGTGTGGCCTCTACTTTTCACCTCCATTTGCTCCCCAATCAGCCCAATCATATTAGGAAAGACACTTCTAATCTCCCTAAAGCTAAACACAATTCCATTTTTTGGAGGGATGATATCATAGTTGATTTCCTTGGTGCATTTCCCATTATTATAAACCATTCCCATTTTCCCCAACATCCCCTGGCCTGGTTTCCATGACGACATGTAACCCCGTCTATTTTCCTACCTTGATGGCTACTCCATTTTGAAGGACTCTTCTGTCTATTCTGTAGTGGCCTCTCCGTATTTCTTTCATTTTGTACTGTGCATTCACCATCTTTTCAATGAGCATGTTTGGACCAGTGACAAAATATGAACAGCAAGAACTGTGAAAGCAAGAGAAGCAGAGCGGGTGGCAGCCCCCGGGACAGGTGCGGGAGCAGAGAAGTCAGATAAGTCAGTCTAAGGGTAGAGCCCTTATGTTCTTACTAAGGGAGGGTCTCATCAGAATCCGCAGCTTCTGATGGGAGGGGACAGAGAGAGAGAGATAAAGAGGTGGGGAGAGAGAAAGGAAGAGGGAGAGAAAGGGGAAGGAGTTGTAACAATTCTCCTCTGCTCCAATTTAGGTGTGTGTGTGTGTGTGTGTGTGTGTGTGTGTGTGTGTACTGAGACCGGAACTCAGGCTTTACACTCTCCCTTGACTTTTTCACTCAAGGCTGGTGCTTTACCACTTGAGCCACACCTCTGTGTCCAGCTTTTTGTTGGTGAATTGGAGATAAAAATATTACAGATCTTCCTGCCTGGGCTGGAACTATTGCAAAAATACTGTACAGAGGGGTTACAGTTACATGAGCAAGGTAATGACTATATTTCCTATCAAGCATTGTTACCATCCTTTCCCTCCCACCTCCACAACTGCACCCCCCCCACCAAAGTTGTAAAGTTCGTTTTTCAACATAACGACTTGTATATTTCATTGTTACAATGGGTCAACCTGTATTCCTATTTAAGCATTTTGTTTTTTCCCTTTCCCTCCCCAAATTAGAGAAGTGTATATACAAGATGCAGGGCGCCAACATCAAATACAGTGAAAACAAGGGTTATACCGTGGGGAAAGAACATACAAAGAAACAAAAAAAAATCACATGGTATATTATAAATATGTTAGGAACAATAGCAAGAAAGAAAAAAACCACTTGTGACCCTATCTTGGGGATCATTTTGCCTAACATCATCTTATCTGGTCATATGTATATAGCTTTTGACCTTTTCTGCTTGTCTCAGACATACACTAGTTATTGCGAATAAGGGAAACCATGGGACCTATGTTTCTTTGGGCCTGGCTTACTTCACTTACTATAATATTTCCAAGTCTTTCCATTTCCTAACAAATGGGGCAATGTCATTCTTTATGATAGAGGCATAGAATTCCATTGTATATATATCACATTTTCTTGATCCATTCATCTACTGAGGGGCATCTGGGTTGGTTCCATATCTTAGCTATGGTAAATAATGCTGCAATAAACATAAGTTGTGCTGGTAGCTTTAGTATGGTCTTGTTTGTGACCATTTGGGTAAATGCTCAAAAGTGGGATTGCTGGGTTATAGGGGCGCTCTATGTGGAGTCTTTTGAGGAACCTCCATACTACTTTCCAAAGTGGTCGACCAAGTTTACATTTCCACCAACAATGCAGTAGGATTCCCTTCTGTCCACTTCCTCTCTAGCATCTGTTGTTATTAGAGTTTTTGATTATAGCTGCCTGGGCTGGTTTTAAACCACAAAATCTTCAGATCTCAGTCTCCTGAGTAGCTAGGATTATAGACCCATGCCAGCAGTTCCTGGCTTTATTTTGATTTTAAAGACAGTGTTTTGCTAAGTAGCTCAGGCTCCTCTGGGACTCACTAGGCCAAACTGGCTTTGAATATGTGATTTCACTGGCTCTGTCTCCCTTGTGCTGGGATTATAGGCATGCTCTACCATACTGGCAGTGATTATAATCTTTTATTCCATTATACTGTGATACTTCTCTTTTAGCCTCTTCTATGTGCTAGGCACTACCTTTACTTGGAAATAAGAGAAGAAAAACAACTGAGAGTGTTATTGCTCATTTTAACTCTAATGCTATAGTGTTACTCACACGTAACTGACAAGGAAAACGATTATAATTTTCCTTCTCAATCTCTTCTAATGTTCAAAATTACTGCCATCGTGGTAATGGTGTTATGTGTAATGAAAGCATTCATTTATGGTTTGCATTCTGGGACTGAACTTTTTTTTAAAGATAATAGCTGATGAGTAAGTCAATTTTAGGGTTGTTCTTTATCATAAGGTAAGTGGTAGCTTTGCTTTTCCCATTGAGGTTTACAGCTGCAGATCTACTACAGTCATCACCGCTCCAGCATATACATATACTTCTGTGACTGACAGGGTGAGCTTTTAAAAAGCACTTCCCTTGTCACTGTGAATTTAATGAAAGGGGAGAGCTATGGTCTTTATGATGAACCACACAGTGCTGCTGCTTAGACCTTCAGCGTCTCTTGATAAGGACCGCCTTCCTCAGCTTTGTCCTTATAGTTGGACCCAGCAGTGACCATATTCACGCATGTTTTCTGGTCCAAATACAAGAAGGTTTATGAAATACCATTCACTGAAAACCTGAAGGCCACCACCCACAGACTTTCCCAGGGCCTGCATTGTATCTCTCACCCTGCTGGGTATAGGAAGGTGCACACTTGCAGCGGTAGTCCTGTGATCCTTCTTAAGGGGTGTGGTGGCATCCACCCACAGTAGACTCCAGCACTCCGGAGGCTGAGGTGGGAAGGTGGAGAGTTTGAGTCCTGTCTGATCTGCATGGTGACACCGTAGCTCAAAAGCAAGTCACATAGAAAGTGGAGCTGTGGCTCAAGTGGTAGAGCACCAGACAGCCTTGAGCAAAAATGCTAATGGAGGATGTGGGGTCCTGAGCTCAGGCTCCAGTACTGGTCCCCCCCAAAATTAAAAAAAAGGTAAAGTAATGAGGAAGTTAATAAAATAATAAACAGAAATAGGACAAAGTTGTTAGGTAGTTCTTGGGCTAAAAAATAAATAATTCTTAGGCAATACAGGTTATCAAAAAAAAAAGACAAGGCTACCATTAGGAATGAAAAAAAAGAAATATATGTATAAAAAGATTAAAAAAACAAACCATACCTCTCTTTGTCATCAAGAAGAAGACATTTTCACACTATTTCTTAAAACCTTTTTAGGTTTATCCTTCAATTTTAATGATAATTTATCTGTATTCTGTATTTTTCACTTGATATAAAATCTTCTATACCTTTGATATATTCTTTTTTATACTTGTGTGTTTTGTGTCCCACAAGTGTTACTTCTCATGTTAGAAAATGCTAGGAACAGCCTCTATTTGAAGGTATTTGGCATTGGTAGATTAGTCCAGATTTTTTTTTTTTTTGGGTCCGGTGACCTCTGGGCCTGGGCGCTGTCCCTCAGCTCTTCAGCTCAAGGCTAGCGCTCTATCACTTGAGCCACAGCGCCACTTCCGGCTTTTTTCTTTTTGCTTATGTGGTGCTGGGGAATCGAACCCAGGGCCTCAGGCATGCAAGGCAAGCGCTCTATTACTGAGCCACCTTCCCAGCCCAGATTAGTCCAGATTTAACTGCTTGATTTAAATAATACAGATTGAGAAAAGTGCTTTTGTTCCCATGTATGTACCACATGGAAGAACTTCCAGCTGTAGAGCCTACAGGCTAGTGCAACGGTGCGTGGTACACACGAGGCCCTGTGTTCATCATTACATCCGTGTGAATGTACACACACACACTCACACCTCTCCTGCCCCTCCCGTTCTCCAATTCCAAGCCAAAATGCATTCCTTTTTTTTTTTGCCAGTCCTGGGGCTTGAACTCCAGGTCTGAGCACTGTCGCTGAGCTTCTTTTGCTCAAGGCTAGCGCTCTATCACTTGAACCACAACACCACTTCTGGCTTCTTCTGTTTATGTGGCACTGAGGAATTGAACCCAGGGCTTCATGCCTGCTAGGCAAGCACTCTACTACTAAGCCACATTCCCAGCCCCTCAAAATGCATTATTTTAAAAAGTAATTTATTTGCCAGCTCTGAAATGGAAGGCAAACAGTATTTTGTTGTTGTTGTTATTATTATTGTTATTGTTATTATTATTATTTTACCTGTCATGGAGCTTGAACTCAGGGCCTGGGCACTGTCTCTGAGCTTCTTTGGCTCAAGGCTAGTGCTCTCTAACTTGAGCCACAGTGCCACTTCAGGCTTTTTTTCTGTTTCTGTGGTACTGAGGAATCAAACCTGGGGCTTCATGCATGCTAGGCAAACGTTCTACCACTGAGCCACATCCCTAGCCCATATTATTTATTAGTAACTGTTTTTTGTTGTTGGTGTTGTTGGGGGCATTGAACTCAGGGCCTGGGCACTGTCTCTGAGCTTTTTCACTCAAGTGTAGTGTCCTACCCCTTTGAGCCACAGTACCATTTCTGGCCTTCTGGCAGTTAATTGGAGATGAGTCTCACAGACTTTCCTGCCTGGGCTGGTTTCAAACTGTGATCCTCAGATCTCAGCCTTCTGAGTAGCTGAGATTATAGGACTGAGCTACCGCTGCCTGGCTATTGCTAATAGTTTTGATCAAAGAACGACTTTAGCTGAGTATCTTTCATGTTTTCAACAATTGTATGATATCATAGCTTCACAGAGTTGACCTCTCTGACATCCTTGGGAAATCTTGTTTCAAAGCATGAAATTCCACAGGCCCCATTCTCCAGGAAAAGTACCTGATATGTATTTCATTCAAGAGGAGAAAGTTCTGGAATGAGAGCCACTTCATAGCAGAATTACATAATCAAAGCATAGCATGTCAAAAGGTTTGATGGTTCCTTCTAACTTACCAGCCAAAAAGGTTGAAACTGGTCTTTAAATGAGACGCTATTATCCTTCTGCATGCCTTGCTTGGTTGGTGGAATCCATATACATTTGCTTGGTTTGTTTGTTTGTTTGTTTTTTTGTCGGTCGTGGGGCTTGAACATATACATTTGCTTGGTGTGCATTGCGGATCTTCTGAAGGGGCGTGACCCTGGGGAATGGAGACAACTTTTCCACTGCCAGAAGGGATTCTGCATAATCCTAAGACCTCCACACAAAGCCCCCTGCAGCAAGCTCCATGTATTTCAGATCTCTTGAGAGGCCTGCATTACACCTGGCTGTGGAGAAAGAAATGTCAGCTCAGCACCTGTGCTCTGGCACTGAATGGAGGCGATGGTGGAAAGGTTGTGACATGCTTTCCCACCTGGACGCCCAGCTTCTTCATCGTGACGCAGAGTTGCACTTACATGAAATGAGTTCTCGCGAATTTTGTATTCATGTCATCATCCTTAGGTATGTTCTCATGCTGCCTAAACCCAGGCGGTAGGACTATTTACGTGTATTTTCTGTCTGTCTTGAGTGGATAGACAGGGTGGTCTACTAGCTCATTTATTTGGTGCTGGGAAAGGCAGTTGTTTACTTCTTTTTATTGCTGGTCCTGGGGTTTGAACTTAGGGCCTGGACTCTGTCCCTGAGCTTTTGTGCTCATGGCTAGCACTCTACCACTTGAGCCATAGCTCTATTTCTGGCTTTTTGAGTGTTTAATAGGAGGTAAGAGTCTCACAGACTTTCTTACCCAGGCTGGCTTTGAACCATGATCCTCAGATCTTAGCCTCCTGAGTAGCTAGGATTATAGACATGAGCTATCTGTGCCTGGCTAGCAGTTCACTTCTTGATGATAAGTCTAAAGTGGAATAAACCATAGAATGAATGACCATTTCTACAGATTGAAACGTGACAGGCATAAAATGCATCAGAGCTGTTGTTTTGTTTTCTTAGAGGTTAGCAAACTGTTTATTGTTTGTTACTGATCTATTCCAACAAATGACTTTTCTTTTATTCTGGAAGTGATTTCCTCCTGTCTTTTTGCAGGAAAGAACTGTTTAACAACCCACTTTTTAGCTCCTAGGTACAGAGATACTGCTCTTAGTCGTGAAGGGGCAGTTGGTTAATTTCAATATGAGTCTAGAGAATGGAGAGTAGCAGTAAGCATGAATATAATAACTCTGTTACGCTAGACACTGGACAGCAACAGGAAAGATTTAGCCAGGAGGACAATAGAATCTGGAATTCAGCCCAGAAAGCAAAATCTGGCACAGTTAAAGACCTAGGCAGGATGAGAGTTAAGATTGAGTGTTGTGATTCAGGGGCCTCTGGCACCAGGTTAAATCTCTTGTTCCCCACATAAATGGAAATGTTAAATTGGAAATCCTTTGCACAACATTTGAAAATAAAACAGACAAATACACATATGCAAAACTTGTGTATCTATCTCTATATGAACAAGTAAAAATTGTATACTTTTATATACAGCATGATATTTTGATGTAAGCAAAATATGGAGTAGCTAAAGCAAGCTAATGAATATAGGCTATGTCTTATATAATTCTCTCTCTTTTTTTGGTGGTGTGATTACTGAAAATCTATTCTCAGCAATTTTTTTTCAGCAATTTTTAACATCCATCGTCACCATTGAAATTTACTAGTAGTAGCAATCACCATGATGTATAATAGAGCTTGAAAATGTATTCGGCACATCTAATGGAAGTTGTATGTCTTTGATTAATAGCTACCCTAAACCCCAAGGCATCATTTTACTCTCCATTTATGAGTTCAGCTCATAAGTGAGATCAGGGGATATTTTCCTTCCATATCCATTGCGCTTGATATCATATTCTTAACACTCATCTGTGTTGCAAGTGACGGAGTTTTCTCTGCTCATTTGTTGATGGGTGCTGAGCGTGATTCTGTATCTTCGTTTGTGCTATAGTTTTGAGACTTGACGTTTCTCCCAGGGGTCTGGTGTTAGGCCTCTGTTGCTTGGTATCCAGAGTGGTGCTATTGGGGGCTGATGAGCCTTTAAGAGGTGGGCCCAATGGGAATTTCACAGGTCACTGTGGGCATGCCTGGGAAGCTGGCTGTGGAATTCCACTTCCTTTCTCGTCTCTTTTGCTTCCTAGCAATGAAGTTAGCACTTTTGCTCTGCTCAGTGCGATGTGCTTCTGCCTTGTGACAGGCCGAAAGCAACAGGACCAATGGAATCACTACTGGCATACTCAAGACTGACTTCATTGAGCCCCTTTCTCTTTGTAAAGTTAATTATTTCAGGTATTTCATTATAATTATATGAGACTAAGATGGTAATGAAAATGGGCATGTGCTGTCTCTTCAACTTGCTGATTTTTCTCATCCAGAAGCCTGATGGATGATCATAGAGTAGTTCTTTTTGTAATTTTTTGAGGAAATTCCAAATACTGGCTTCCATAATAGCTAGGCCAATTTGCGTTTGCAGTGAACATATGGGAAGAATAAGTTTTCTGAGCTGGATAGTGGGTGAAGTCACATGCACAATTTTAAAAACATACTAAGCTTCAAGTAGCACATATCTAATGTTTTATATTATTATGCGTGTTGATATAAATATATATTAATGTTCAGTTAAAGACACCATATATATTCGGTAATTTTCTGTTATGTTTTTTGTGTCCACTCTAAGTCTCTCCACTCTATTATTCTAGTAGCCTGTAAGGACATGCATGCATTTATTTTTTTTTCCTTTTTTTTTTAAATTTTATTTTATTTGTGAACATGCTGTACAGAGGAGTTACAATTACATGGGCAGGATAATGCGTACATTTCTTACCAAACATACATGCATGCATTTATATTTACAGTGGGTTTACATTGGTGTGGGTGAAGCATTCATTTTTAATGTTCATGCTTAGCCCATCAGCAATGCTAGCCTCATTAAATTGGAAGTCAAAAATATTGTCCTAAAATCAATGGGATCCAAGTATTTCATGAGCTTGTGCATTGTTTTTTGTTCAAAGTAATATTGATTGTTTCATGCCAGATACTGATTTTTACTTTATTTTTATTAAAAAATTATTGTTATCTTGAAGTAGTTGTACAAAGGAGCCAGATTTGATTTTAGAAGTCGGGAACAGGTCATCAAATAAAATAATGCCCTTGTTGCTATCAGAGTATATTCTAGCAGAGGAATACAGAGATTCAAACTGGATAATCTCTGCTTATGGCTATCATGGAGAAAAGAAAAGCTGGGAGGGGATATCAATAGACGGAGGCGATGTTTGAGGAAGATCACAAGTGAACAACTTGCTGGAGTCAAGTTGATTTGCACCTGAATATCTGAGTGTGTTTCATGGCCTTGCATGAAGAGAGGACCTGGCGCTTGTGAGGAACATGGGTAGATGAAAATAGAAGAGGTTGGGGAAGTTCTGAAGCCAACTAATAACCAACTATCATAAACCCTTGTAAAGAATTTGGACTCTATTTTTCAGAGCTAGACGACATGGATGGTGTTGAGCATAGAACTGATATTTCAAAAAGGTCATGGCTACCACGTAGGAAAATGTCAGCGGTGCTATGCCATGATTAACACCCTACTGTCCCATTGCACAGACAATGCCAATGTACAGAATAAGTCTATAGACTTGGTCTCCGTATATATTGGAAACAAAGTATGCTCAGCAATGATTATTTTTATAGCACTGTACATTGTATGCCCTTCCTGATGATATGCTTTTAGTCTTTTTTGTTTAAGTCTGTAAAATAGTGTATTCTACCTTCAAGAACTGTCATGCTATGCAAATCTGGGCTCAGTCTATGCTGTCCTTTTCATTCTTTATATTTTGTAAATGCCATCCTGTGTATCTTTGCTAAAAGTAGAAAGCAATGGTATCTTAGTTCAGTAAAGTCTAATTTGTTGCATTCTAGGAAAAACTGTATTATGAAACTGGTATGCTTTTCCAATCTTAGAAAGTTTTGGATAATATTAAAAGGGAGTATTAAATGAGCACTCAGTTGGTTTCCACACAATAGAAATTCAGCTGCCCCAGAGATTAGTGAAGTCAAACTCTCGAGAAAAAAAATGAAATAACAAGTTTTATTGTTTTTAGTTATAAGGACTTAATTAAAAAAATGGATGTCAATTATGGCTAAAAGAATGCTGGAGTAAAAGACACAGGGAAATGTATGAGTAAGGAAAAGGGATTTTCAGAAAACAGCAAGACTTTACCACCTTACACCACTTTTGAAATGTCATGATGATCCTCATTAAGTGTTCCTTATTTCTGGGATAAATTAAAGTCTCCTGGACCATTCTGCAATGGCTAAAAAAAAACCCACCCAGGATAATATATTCACCACACAAACTAGGAAGGCCTTAGAGAAAGAGAACATGACATTTTCTCTCACAGCTGAGCTTCCTGGTGAATAACGCTTTGAAATGTCTGTTGAAAATAATTACTGAACAATGAGATAATACACCAACTCTAACTAGAATATATTGTTATTAAAGACAAACTTTCATATTTTACTCTTCCCTGCAAAACAATGAGTTATACTTACTTCATCAGTAATGACCTATTAGTGAGCTAAACTTCAATTAAAAATGAGGGAATTAACTCAATTTATTCTACTGAGGGAAATGTGACCTTTCTAAAAAAGAAGCATCGATATTTTGATTGAATTATTTTAAAAGATGTACAGTTTTGTGTGTGTGTGCGTGTGTGTGTGTGTGTGTGTGTGTGTGTGCATGTGTGTATGTGTCAGTGTACTAGTCTTGGGAGTGTACTAGTAAGTGTACTAGTCTTAGATGTTTTGCTCAAGGCTAGTGCTCTACCATGGAGCCACAGCTCTACTTCTGGCTTTTTGGTGGTTAGTTGGAAATAAGAGTCTTATGGACTTTCCTGCCCAGGCTGGCTTTGAACCACAATCCTTTGATCTCAGCCTCCTTTCTAGCTGGGATTACTGGCATGAGCTGCTAGAGCCTGTTGAGACGTATAGCTTTTAATCATATGTACAATTTCCATACCACTTCTAACTTCTTTTATCAATAAGTTAAAATATTTTATGGTTATGTTCCTATTTTTCTTACAAATACAATTTTATGTATATATTTTCACATGCAATTGAATGTAATTTTGGTTAAAGATATGAAGATATAAAGATAGAGCTAAACATAATGTTACTATTATCAATTAGTGTGATGTGGGGTATGATAGGATCCTACACTTAAAAGACCCGAATAATTCTACAGAAGACTCTTGGATCTGGCAAACACTTTCTACAAAGTAATAATAATAATAATCAACATAAGACTGGGAGAAAGCAAAGGAAGGAGAGATATTGCCCTAAAGGAAGTGTACTAATTTGCTGATTTATGAAATGGAACCCTTCGGACATCTTCCTAATAATAACAATAAAAAACATAAAAATCAATACCTTTTCTATATTTTACACATACTCTCGTTGAAAAAAAGAACCTAAAAATATCTAAGTATAAAGTTAACCAAAGATAATTACAGGCCTATACAATGAAAACTACAAACAACAAAGACAATATAGAAGACACTAGAAGATAGAAAGACCTCCCATGTTCATAGAATGGCAGAATTAATATTGTCAGAATGGTCAGATTACTAAAGCAATATAAAATCCAACACAGTCCTCACCAAAATTCCAATGACATTCTTCATAAGAAGAGAAGGAGGAGAAGGAGGAGGAGGAGGAAGAGGAGGAGGAGGAGGAGGAGGCGATGATGACCACTTCCTAACATTCATTTAAAAAAGCAATACTGGAGGTATAAAATCTGACTTCAAATTGTATTACAGAGACACAGTAATAAAAACAGTAATGTACTGGCATAGACACATAAATGAAGGAATAGAATAGAAGATACAGAAAGATACCTAGGCAGCTATGACTATCTTAAACTCAAGAAAGGCAACCAAAGTATACATTGGAGAAAAAGTTTCTTTAACAAATGATGCTGGAAAAATTGGATATTCACATATAGAAGACTGAAACTAGAACCTCATCCCTCAGTCTTACAAAAAAAACTCAAAATGAATCAGAGACCTTAATGTAAGAACTTAATGTCTGAAATTACTAGCAGAAAACTTATGAAGAAGACCTTCAACATCTAGAAATAGAGGATGACTTTCTAAACAGGAGTCCAGAGCTCAAGAAACAAGAACTGAGAAAAGGGATTTCATTTGAAAGGTTTCTGGTTGGGATAGGTGTGTGTGTGTGTGTGTGTGTGTGTGTGTGTGTGTGTGTGTGTACATAGATATGTATGATGGAAGAGGAGACATTGAGCAAGTAGTTCTCCTGTTTACAAAGCTATGAGGTGAGAGATATTTTCTATAGGATTTTAAAGTCAGATGTCAGTCAGATTCTTGTCTTTCGAGTCATTATCAAATCTTCTGTTTCTTTTTTATTTGTTATTACACTATAATATGACTTTTTAAAATTTTTATTTTATTGTAAAGATGCTGTACAGAGGGGTTACAGTTACATGAGTAAGGCAATGACTACATTACTTGAATGTGACTTTTTAAAAAAAACCTGTTCTGTTAAGAGTTCATTTGATTTCTGGAATCTGTATGTTGGAGTGTTTAATGAGTCTGGGGTATTTCTGAAACCTTATTTCTTCAAATTGTATCTATGCACTATTCTTTTTCTTGTACATCAAATGTGTTCAACCTCCTCTCCATATTTCATCCATTTAGCAATTGCTAATGTCATTTTCCTTTCCTTTTCTCTCATACCTGTGGGAATTCATCTTGGGAGATAGTAGAGAGATTCCGTGCAAAGACAAAGGCAGAGATTCATCATTTTTGTTTGATGTGTAATCCCCTTGCCAGCTGCTTCTTCTTGATGGATGTTTTCAAATCTGCATTTCATGAGTTGAAGACAATGAGAGGTTGAAATGCTTTTTATAACTATTCGATTTCATTTTGCAAACTCCCTTCCTGTCATGTTCTTCAGCAGCTCTCAGTCCTGAACTTGCCCAATGCTGATGGTGTCTGTGTTTCTTGCCACAGTGAACATCACTGATTTCCTTTGCTAACTCAGATTCACGGGGGATTGATGAAGGGGGAGAAGCCACCTCTTTTAAGTGACACAAGTCTTCTCAGTGCTCTGTAATCACGAGCCATTCGACATCACTGAAAGTTAAAAAACCCAGCACTTAGGAAGGCCCATCCAATAATCTGGAAACTTAGCAATGGTATGTCAACATGAACCAAGAGTTCTACTAAAGGCTTTAAAATAAATGGTAATAAATTGAGTACATATCTGCTTTCTTAAAGGACACAAATTTAGATTTTTTTACCTTTGTTTTTGGGAGCTATGAAAGATAAGTAAAATCTGTTTGTGCAACTATTTAAAGACTTGGAAAAAAATTATATTAAGTGAAGTAAGCCAGGCCCAAAGAAACATAGGTCCCTGGTTTCCCTTATTTGCAATAACTAGTATATGTCTGAGACAAGCAGAAAAGGTCAAATAAAGTGATGTTAAGGGAATGAACCCCAAGATAAGTATTCAAATGTTTTTTTTCTTTCATGCAATTGTTCCTAACATATTTATAAGATGATTTCTTTGTTGCTTTGTATGTCCCTCCCCC
>NW_012267220.1:3000067-3008052 GCF_000151885.1 Dipodomys ordii | reverse complement strand
ATTTCTTTGTTGCTTTGTATGTCCCTCCCCCACGGTATAACCCCTGCTTTCACTGTATTTGATGTCGGTATAATTTGTGGAGGGGAAGGGCAAAAACAAATTGTTTAACTAAGGTTACAGGTGGACCCATTGCAACAATGAGATGTACAAGTCGTTATGTCGAAAAACGAACTTTACAACTTTGGTGGGGCGGGGGAGGATTGAGTAGGGGGAGGGGGGAAGAGTATGGGAAGGGATAGGAAGGGGAAACAAAGAGGAGGCCACAATGCTTGATCAGAAATGTATTCGTTATCTTGCCCATGTAATTGTAACTCCTCTGTATAGTATTCTCACAATAAAAAAAGATGATATAAAGGAATTTGATTAGAAGCATAATTTGACATAGGGAACAACCATGTGTGAACCAGAAAATCAAATAAATCAAGTTAGCAAGCTGGGTCTGACAGCATCCAGGCAATGTGGGAAGCATTAGGTAGTCGTGTTCATCTGAGGGAATTCAACCTTGCCAGCACACTAAAGGACTCCCAAGATGGTGCATTTGCTTCTGATGCCGTGTGGTACAGAGGCAAGGGGGAGTTGTTAAGAAGAGGAGCTTGGTCAGGGCAGCATGCTTTCCCGTTTGGCCTTGGTCCTTGTCCTGGTCTTGGTTACGCAGAAAATAACTCAAACAAGAAGTAACTAACTTCTTTTGATCAAATACAATGGTGAGTCAGTCATTCTGCTCAGAGATACTGATGTTGGAGCGACAGGGCAGTGGCGAATCATCACACGTCTATCTCTTATACCTTCTCACTATGTATCAAGTGGAATGTTCTTGAAGAACAGTTACTATAGGGCAAATGAAATGTACTTTTATTAACAGTTACCCTGTAGTTATGTTCTTCCTTTCAAAGCCTAGGGAGTAAAAGAAAGGAAACATGTCCAGGGAGGTGTCTGAAAATAAGCTACTTTGAATGTTCGGTTTCAAGGTACTTTACCAGGTAGGTATATACAGGCAGGCTATGATTCTCTGTGCTTAGAAAATGCGTTGAATGCAGTCTTTGGGTCTGTGATAGAAAGATACTAGCCTCAACTTGTCACCACGTCTCTCCCCTGTTTCAAACAAACAACTCAACCTTCAGGAGGAAATGTTGCTTTTCTTTTTTTGTCTAAGACTGGGACTTGAACTTGGTATCTAATGCTTTTTGCTTTTGCTCATTGGCTGGTGCTCTACTATTTTATTCATGCCTCCAACCCCAGCAAAGAAATGTTTACAAACGATTCATTTGTCAAGGGATTAATACACAGAATATATAAGGAACTCCACTCCACAGTAAACACAAGCAAATACATAAATAATTCAATGAAAATGAGCAAATCTGATCAAGATATATTGTACTTAAATACTGATATGCTGAATTGAAATCCAGCTGCACAACTATTTAGAGATAATAAAAAAATGACCAACTGAGCTGAACAGAAATTTTTCAAGAGAAAACATACAAAATGTCTGAGTATATGAAACATGCTTAACAACTCTAATCATTGGGGAAATGCTAATCAAAATGGAGATGTCATTTCACACCAACTAGACTGGATATTAAAAAAAGGGCAAAAACAAAGGCAAATGTTGGTGATGATACAGATAAAAGGGCACATACTTGGTGGGAATGTAATGAATATAGTCATGATAGAAAACAGTCTGGAGCTAGAAAGATAAAGCTAGAAGAAGAGTTACTGTATGATTCTATTCAAACTAAAAGGAGATTGATGTGTTGAATGATTGTGCCTATGCTACTATGCTTACTGAAACACCATCCACGGTGACCAAGACACAGAATCAACATAGGTATCCAAGAAAGGCCATGAACAAATAGAAAAGAAAAGGTGGTATGCATAGCACTCATCTCTAAGGAAGAGCAAAATCCTATCTTTGGTGGCAGTGTGGCTTTGTCATAGGAGATGGTATGAGATCAATCAGACACAGCAAGATGAACACTGGGAAGCTAAATACATTGGCCACAGAAGTAGAGTAGGATACTAGTCACTGGAAGCTGGGGAAGTTGAGGCTTGAGTGATGAATAGGGACAGGGTGGCATTAGACAGAGAATAGCTTCTGATATTCTACAGCACGGTAGAGTAAGTATGATTGGCAGCGATTGTTTTTATGTTCCAAAAGTGAAGAGGGGATTTTTAATGTTATCAATGCAAAGAAATGACAAATGCCTGCAGCAATGATCTGCCAGTGGTCCTGATCTGACCATTCCACATCAGATTCACCTACTGAGAGGTCACACCTCAGCCTGTAAATAGGTACAGGTATTGTGTCCATTAACAAATTATAGGAGAGATACCTGCCCTCATCCAGGTCAAGGAGAGAGATTGAGTGAGTTAGCAAAGGAGCTATTTGCCACCAAGTTTTTGATCCAGAACAAAGGCATGGATGAATAACTTCCCTTATGAAGTGCTGCCTATACCAGATCTGTGTGTGTGTGTGTGTGTGTGTGTGTGTGTGTGTGTGTATGCGCATGAGTGCACACATGCTGGTGCATGCATACCCATGCCCCTGTTGTAAAGGACTCCCATTGTGTACAATTCACATAGTAGAATTGCTGATAGGAGAAAACCTAGTCAAGAGAGTAATTTTTTTGGGGTGTGTGTAGCAGCAGCATCTCAGGATGCAAAGAACAATAATGTATTCTAGACTTTTCCATTTAATGCATTGCTCTCCTTATAATCCCACTTCATTACATTTTATCTCTTTCTCCCTTACGTTCCAATACACTTTTCTTTATCTGCACTTACTTAGTCTGTTATCTCCTTTCTAGTTTTATCCTTCTAAGTGTTGCCTTTGTTTATTTAGAGTTAGTCCCCACCCCCTTTTCAAATGCCTCCCAGGATGCTGAGATGCTATTATTGACCTGCTGACATTGTTCTTAATCAAAAGTCTGAATTGTAGTTTCAATTACATTGCTGTAGATTTACTTACTAATTGGTTTGGGATGTGAATTCTTGCTTCAGGTGAGAGACCTCATTCAGCAGGGCTGGTTATGTCCTTTAATGAGGGAAACAAAAGCCAACGAGAAACAACATAGAATTCTTATTTGTTCCTTTCTGGAGCAATGTAGGAGAGATATGTAAATAATAGAGCTATTTATATCAGCTGTCACTTTGCTTTATCCAAGGAGTAACTCTGCAGTTACTTTAACCACTTCTGCCTGGCATCTATTTAGATGGGTGATAACTGTAAAACATTTTCAGTGTCAAGAACTGAACATTTGAATGCCATTTTTCATTTTTAATGGAGTTGGAAGCTTTTCGAACAGCTCTGATGAGAATCTTCAACTGATTCTGAAGCCACTATTACACTTATGTAAGAAAATTAGCAGTCTTGTTGTTACAAAAATGTACAATCAAATACAATTTTTTTTTTTTGTCAGTTGTGGGGCTTGAACTCTGGCCTGGGTGCTGTCCCTCGGCTCTTCAGCTCAAGGCTAGCGCTCTACCACTTGAGCCACAGCACCATTTTTGGTTTTCTGAGTAGTTTATTGGTTATAAAAGTCTCACGGAGGGCTGGGAAGTTGGCTCAGTGGTAGAGCGCTTGCCTTGCATGCCTGAGGCCTTGGGTTCGATTCCTCAGCACCACATAAGCAAAACGAAAAAAGCCGGAAGTGGTGCTGTGGCTCAAGTGGTAGAGTGCTAGCCTTGAGCTGAAGAGCTAAGGGACAGCGCTCAGGCCCAGAGTTCAGGCCCCACAACCGGACCCCCCCCCAAAAAAAAAAAGAAAAGAAAAGTCTCACGGACTTTCCTGCCCAGGCTGGCTTTGAACCATGATCCTCAGATCTCAACCTCCTGAGTAGCTAGGATTACAGGCATGAGCCACTGGCGCCTGGCCCTATTTTATTTTATTTTATTTTTTGCCAGTCCTGGAGCTTGAACTCAGGCCCTGGGCACTGTCATTGAGCTTCTTTTGCTCAAGGCTAGTGCTCTTCCACCTGAGCCACAGCACCACTTTCAGCTTTTTCTGTTTATGTGATACTGAGGAATAGAACCCAGGGCTTCATGCATGCAAGGCAAGCACTCTACACTAAGCCACATTCCCAGCCCAATACAACCCATTTTTAATTGAGAATAATGGAAGGAAAATAACATTAATGTTTTGGAACCAATTAGACATATCTCCCTGGATATACATTTTTTCCCCTACATTGGAAAATGCAAACATTTGGAGAATTTAAGATAAATATACTGTTGTTTTGTTAAATATTTTTGAAACATTTGTTTTGCTTTGCTGAGAAATATCTTTTCCTTGAGGCGATGTGATTCTTTCCAAAGGTTTTCTTTCTGTTGTGTTTTTATTGAGCTGATAGATGCTGTGTTTGAGAACATACTTTCTTTTTTATGATTTGATGAATGGGTTCATTTTCTTTCTCCTTGTCTTTTATAATTTTTTTTTACTTAAAAAATTCAGAGGACATTTCTCTAGCTTACTGAATGTGTATTTAGAGCTAATGGTATAAAAATCGGATTTTTAATTCTTTTCTTTGGTGTGCTATCTTTCTATATTAAGATTGTCTGCTGTTTGTTTTTCATTGTTCCCATTACACAACTGTGTATTACAAGATTTGATATGCTTTGCAAGTTATTTTTTTCTTGATTCCATTCTATAGTTATGGATTTATGAAAAATTGATACTCTGCCTGTATAAGAGAAAAGTTCCTGTTTTGTTAACAAGACCCCAAATGCTGCTTTAAATCATTTATTCTATGAGCAAAACACCAAAGAAAACCCTTCTATCATTTTGAAAGCCAGGCTGTGGAGCTTATGATGTCTTTAGAAATGTACCATCTTTATTGTAAAGAACATATACAGTTGTGATTCAGTAAAACTGGAAAACGAGTTTCCTGCTGTGGTCCCTGCAGCTGCAGGGTCCTGAGAAATATCTCACTCCTTTGGTTGTTTTCATGACTGGAAAAATTGGAAGCCATACTTGTCTTCATTTGCAGCATTGTGAGTATTAGATGGAGCAATGGATGAAAAATGCTTTTGTAGTCTGTAGATCTCTCCCTCCACATGAATCAAGCTTTTCCTTACATTGAAAGATCTTCAACTGATGCACTCACATGGAGAGGACTGGAGGCATCCATTGGATATGGAGGAGAAAAATGAAAACTGCCTGATAAAGCAGACATCTCGTGGGCTCCTAGGAAATGCTGATGGTGAAGCCGGCGCTCTGTCAGCAGACTCAGAATTGTTAAGATAAGGAGATTAACTCCTAGCAAAAGTGTGAGGCAGAATGGGTGGCGAATTTCTGTTTATAAAAATTACAGAAAGACATCCCGAATGCCATAGAAAGCTGTTGTACTTCTACTGTTCAAGCCTGGCCTCGACAGTTAATGGATCCATGAATCTAATCACACAGTGGTTTTGGTGTAGAATGAGCAGCATGATTTCCCTGCCCATCCATTTCGCTAAAATGCTCTTCCTGAAATAGTTCACATTCTCAAGAATCAGTATCAATCAGTTGCCTCTTCATTATACATTTGTCAACTCTGTTGCTTGATGGTTTCATAAACCTAGAGAATTTCCAAGCTCAGAGAGTTCCTAGATAATCACTGCTAGAGAGCTAAGACTAAAAATAAAGGCTGGGTATGGTGGTGTATGCCTATAATCATAGCTAGTTGAGAGGCAGAGATCAGGAAATCACTATTGGAAGTTATTCCAGGCCTCGGAGTTCACTCGATGGCTGGGAGGGGTGGAGCATGACTTTTACCCCTGCTACCAGTGGGGAACAAAGGCCAGGCACAGTGCATTTGGCTTGTCATCCTCAATGATATGGGGAAGGACAGGTAGGAAGAACTTAGCTTAGGTAGACCTACGTAGAAAGTGGGTCTCTACCTTGAAATTCATCAATCCAAAAAGGGGCTAAGGTGGTAGAGCCCCTGCTTTACATGCATGAGCCTTTTTAATCCCCAGTACCACAAGCAAATTGATGCTAATAAAATAAATAAAATGAAATAGCTATGTGTAGAATATTGATTATTAAAATACGCAAATAAAATAGAAGTGGGGTTTATAGAACATATTTTTGGAAATGCTATTTGGTTATTGGGAGCAAATCAAAAACCTAACTTAAATGATGAGACAGTTTTATTTGAAATTCTTCACCAGTCGGTTGTTGGAAAACCAAAAGGATTTTTAAACTTACATGAAATATCTCCAAAAGGAGCTGAGTGGGAAGGAGTGATTCACACTCTTATTCTTGAGTGCATTTGATTTGTTCCTCTTCGGTGTCCATCTGGAAATGCCACTCAGCAACTGGTTTCCTTTTCTTTTCGTGTTCCCTGCCCCAAATCAGGTACAATTCCGTGGCTCATTAGCAAGTTCATTCCATGTTACCAGAAAGTTTAATAGGGGAATCAGGAAAAGGATTTGCAATGAATACCATGGGGCAAAGTTTCACGAAAACTTCCGTTGAGATTTCTCCTTCCAAGTTTTCCTCTTCCTGTGAATTATTCTCTCACCATTTCCTATCTCCTCCCTACCCCCCCTCCTATCTACATTTTCCACGTTATCTCTGAATGTCCTCCCTCACCTCCTCTGCATGTCCGATTTGGCTAAGCAAAAGCTCTGGTTATCCAAGTCTTGAAAGTGGTTCTCTGACCAGGGAAGTCTGTGGGTGATTTCTACCCATGCATCTCCATCCTGATTTGCCAAAATCTTGCCAGGGGTTTGGGGGGTGGGGGGGATAGAAGGAGAAGGCTCAGAAAAGAGCAGTCCAATTTTCCTAAGTAAAATGAGCTATTTCCCCCCTGAAATTAGCCTCCTTGGGGAAGTCAGTAGTATTCGCTGAGAGGCTGAACTTGAAAGAAATTTTTGTTTTGTTTTTGGTGGGGAGGGCAGTACTAGGATTCGAACTCAGGGCTTTGTGCTTGCTAGGCAGCTATTTTACCTCTTGGGACATGCCTCCAGCTGTTTAGGCTTTTTTTTTTTTAATAGGATCTCACATTTACTCTGTGACTGACTTGAACTACAGTCCTCCTATTTCTACTTCCCATATAGTTGGGAAGGTAGTTGAAGCTAGGTATGTGCCACCAGCTTTTTATAGGTTGAGAGGGTGTCTTATGAACTTTGTTTTGCCTGGGCTGACTCAAGCCATGAATGATATTCTCAGCCTCCTGGGTTGCTAGGATTACCAGTGCGAGCCTCTGCTCCTAGCTAGGAAGAGTAAGATCAAGTAGGTAAAGGAAAGGGTAAGAGATTGCCTACTCACTGGAGGAGAACGGCCTGTCCTGCAGTGCCATATTGGCAATAGCAAGGATGATGGTGTTAGAATTGCTTTTGAAGTTTTTTGTTTTTGGCAGGTCCGAGTGCTGAACTCAGGGCTTGTACCCTGTCCCTGACCTTTTTGCACAAGGCTCTACCACTTTGAACCACAGCTCCACTTCCAGTTCTCAGGTGGTTAATTGGAGAGTAAGAGTCTCTCAGACTTTCCTGCCCGAGCTGGCTACAAACTTCAAATCCTCAGATCTCAGCCTCCTGAGTAGCTAGGATTATAGGTGTGAGCCATTAGCACCTGGCAGCGTTGAAAGTTTTTAGGCTGAGACAGGAAAGACCTAATTAGGGTGCTAACATTACCACGCTTACATTTTGAAGGAATAGTAATGAATAGACATAGAGAATGGATTGATGTGGATGAAGGATGGCAAGTAGACATAGACAGGCAAGTAAGAAGCTCATGTAGTAGTGAAATGGACATAATTGGAGCCTGGACCAGTGTGTTTATAGTTGAGATAAAAGGAAGAGAACAGTTAACTTGGGTTTGACAATGAAACCAGGAGATTTAAAGATGACTCCTGAGGAATGTAGAACAGAAACTTGGTGACACACTCACAGAGGTAGAGACATTATAAGTAAATCAAATTTGGTGAAAGGATTGTGGAGAGAAGATAGGAAGTGTGTGTGTGTGTGTGTGTGTGTGTGTGTGTGTGTGTGTGTGTGTGTGT
>NW_012267220.1:2984192-3000017 GCF_000151885.1 Dipodomys ordii | reverse complement strand
GGAGAGAAGATAGGAAGTGTGTGTGTGTGTGTGTGTGTGTGTGTGTGTGTGTGTGTGTGTGTGTGTTTACATGTGTTGGATGTGTGTTTGTGCTGATCTAGGGATACATTTGAGAAATATATGTAGAGTTTGGAAGTCAGAGAATCCTAAGTTAGAGATAAGAATTCTAAGAGATAAAATCTGAGGGCACTCCACAATAGTCTCTTTTGATGTGTTGTTGTTGCTAATTTAAACAATAGCTTTATTAAAACATAGTTCACAATGTAAGCAAACCAGGCATATGCACGGTACAATTCAATGGTTTTTGGTGTGTTCACAGATCTGGGCAGCCTTCACCACTGCCAGTTTTAGAACATTTTCATCACCCCCAAAGAAAACCTGCATACCTTGGCCATCTCTCTCCCTCCCCCTCACCCCCTGCTACTGTTTCAGATTTTTCCCACTCTCAAGCCTCAGGCAAGGAATAATGTACTGTCTCCTATAAAGTTCTCTGTACTGAACGCGTCACATGAGTGTGATATATAATGTGTGATCTTCTGTGTCACTTAGGCTAATGATGCATGTGTGACTTCTGCAT
Source organism: Dipodomys ordii (assembly GCF_000151885.1). Classification (NCBI taxonomy): domain Eukaryota; kingdom Metazoa; phylum Chordata; class Mammalia; order Rodentia; family Heteromyidae; genus Dipodomys; species Dipodomys ordii. The sequence goes on along the minus strand of NW_012267220.1, from coordinate 2,999,440 downwards.
TCTATCCTGTATTCCTACTTCATTCCTTTGTATATCTGAATATTTCACTATAAGCGCATACTACATTTTGTTTATACATATGGTTGTCTTGTATAATTGCAGGTGTGATGATTTAAGAAAAGATTACAGTGTGAGAAAACAAGGCTTTATACCATGCTGCTGTTGTTTAAATAAGGGTTTTTTCAAGGACGCTGTGTTAAAAGCCTGTGGTGCTGTTGGAAGGATGGTGGAACCTTTAAGAGGCGGGGCTTAGTTGGAGGTGTATCGATCCTAACTGGCCTTGACCTTGCAGAGGATAATGGAATGTCAGTCTCTTCCTCTCTTTGGCTCCTCACTGTTACCAGGTAAGCTTCCTGGGCAGTGCACCCTGACCATGATGCATTGCCTTGGCCTGACCCATGATGCATTGCCTTGGCATCACAGGTCATAGGGCAACAGGACCACGCAACTACATCCTGCGCCCAAATAAGCTTTCCAGTTTTATAAGTTGATTACTCTCAGGATTATGGGAATGGACAGCTGCCCAGCAGACATGCTTTATGGAGTGTTCATGAACAGCTGGGGTGATAGGAGGAAAATCATGGGGGTTTTGTGTCATGGAAACTAAAGAGCAAGTGTTTCACAAAGGAGGGACTATTTATCAGGATCAAGCACCCATGTGTAGTACAGAAAGATGGAACATAAAAATATCTTATAAATTGCAGGACATGAAATCTGTTGATTTCATCATTAAGTGATGTGTGTGTGTGTGTGTGTGTGTATGGTATTGGAACTTTTTTTCATTATTTAGAGAATACTTTATTGGTTTCGGTAATCAAACCCACGTAGATAAGACCTTACATATTTAATACAGTGTGGCATTAGAACTTAAAAACCCCAAGTCATGTACATTCAGGATAGATGCTGTACCACTTGAGCCACATCTCCAGACTTTCATGATATATATATATATATATATATATTTTTTTTTTTTTTGTGGAGCAACAAGGGTGCAAATCTTATAGGCTGGAGGAGAAGAAGATGAAGAAATAGGCAGAGAAGATGCAAGATAAGGAGATAGAATGTTATTGTCAACAATTGATCCCTTCAAATAGTAATGAAAAGAGGAAATGTGAATAGCAGCTGCATTTAGCAGAAGCTAGACAGGCAAAAAGAAGCAGGAGAGCTGGAGAGAAATTGATAGTCAAGAGTTATTGGGGGAGGGGGTCCCCTAAACCCAGAGAGGAGATATGTACAGGGTTAAGGGGCTCCTTCTTTAGAAGACAGAAGGAAAGACCCTTCTCCAGGACCCGCACAGGAGGGAGGGGGCACAGTCCGGGATGGTTGTGTGTGCTTTACATTCGAAAGGTGTGAGAATTTTCATTCCCAGGTCTCTGTTTTCTCTGCAGTTTTTTTTTTCAATGTGCACAATACAAAGCAGATTGGTGAGCGAATAAAGAAAGAAACAAAGCAGGAGCCAGATTGTGAAAGACAATCTGCTGACAAAAAAAAAAAAAAGACAAAGAAAGGCAATCTGCTAAATCAAAAAAATAAGGCAGAGTTGGAAGGAGTTGGAAGCCTTGGCTGAATTTGTCTTTTAGCACAGTTGTTTTGATGATGATACAGAGTGGTTGTGGGGAGAGACTGAGGAGATCACTTAAGAATTTAGACAAGAGATGAAGTCTAGAAAGAAGGGGCAGGGGTGTGAAAAGGAACCAAGAACACACTCCAGGCCTGCCGGGAAGATGGAAAGTTTGTGACTGAAAGAAGGTTGGGTGGGGGAGGGCGGGGGCAACGATGGACGGTGATTTCTAGATTGGATGGTCCGAGCAGTGGCTGTTGTGAGTTCCAGGTGAGAAACAGAAGTTCAGTGTAGACTTTTTAACTTGCAAGAGACTCTGCTTCAGCAAAGGGGAAACCAATAAGCAGACAGTCAAGGAAGAAAGAACCAGCTCTGTGTGAACAACAAAGTGTTATATGTATTCATCTAAAATGCATGCTTAAGACGCTGAGAACCAGTGAGACTTTTTAGGAAGAAGTAAAAAGTGAAAAATGAAGACAGAAAAACATCCAGCAGTTAAGGGGCAGGGAGAAAAAGAAGATACCTGTAAGTAGGTAGAAAGGACTATGGGATCAGAGAAGCTAGTGAAGAAAGTAGACTCAAGGCAAAGTCCAGTAGTCAAAGTCAAACGTCCAAGTCCAGTGGTACAAGGCTTTCGTTTTGCCCCTTGGTTGGAGAATTAGCAAGATTAAATGTCTCTATTTTTAGGGCCATTCCAAATTATGAACACAAGAGATTGGTAAGAGAAACAAATATTCTGTAAATCAGCTTTTACCATACTGACTGAGGGAGAAATGGAAAATACTGAGATCTGAGAATTTTAGCCCAGTCTAGATGCATGAAGGAGCAAGGGTTTGGAGAGAATATTTTTACCACCTAGAGGTAGAGCTTGGGGCACTTTTTTCTTTCTTTTTTTTGTTCTTTCAATCTTCTTTTAAAAACATTAAAATTTTATTTTTCTTGAATATTTTTATTACCTTTAAGTAGTGGTACAAAGGAGTTGCTATTCAACAATGCAGTTTATGAATACTTAAAGTAAGCACATTTTAATAACTATGAGCTTTCTAAATAGGAATTTGCTTCTAAGTAAGGAAGGATGGAATTTCATTATTCTGAGATGTGTTTGTGTCTGCTAGACACTTACTTTAGTCCTATAGAGTCTCACATAGTTTAAAGGTCTGACAGAGCCTTTTTATTAGGAGACTCCATTAAGTGATTATCATTTTGTTTGTAAAGGCTGACCATTATAATCTGAATTAAATTAAAATGGTATTACAGACCTCTAGACTTGCTTTACATTTTTCCTGTCTCCTGTGTTTTCTCATTCTTGCACACATCATTCTCAATGAATGGAATGGTCTCTCTTCTCCTTCATTTTAACTTGCTCCCCACCTCAAGGCTGGCGGTAGACAAGTTCCTGGCACATCAATTGTGCCTTTCGATGCTTCTGTCACCAGCACGTGCCAATGTGTAGCTCAGAGCTATGTTTGCTGGGATGTCAGAAAACACACACACACACACACACACACACACACACACGCACGCATGCACACGCACATTTAATGAGAGCTGTTGGCTGGTTGGTCTGTATCAGCGTCTCCTAATTCTATTCAAAGTTAATGAACAAAAGCCGGCTGACTTTGCAAACAAAGCATAACTGGGAGAAAGTGATTTTGTAAATAAGATAAATATTTCTTTTGATCTGCCATGGTATATAAAAGACATATTCAGGGAAGGAAGTATGTGAGGAGAAAAGACTTGCACTGGGGATGTGGGGTGTCTATTTTCTATTTATTAATATGCATTCACTGCTTATCAATGGTATTTTGTATTTATTTCTATTATTACTTTTTTTTGGTGGGGGTATAGGGGTTGAATTCAAGGCCTGTCATTAAACCAGTGGCCATATCCTTTTGCTTTTGTTTTTTAAATAAGGTCTTGTGCTTTAGCCAGGCTGGCATAGAACCATGACCCCTACCTTAACCTCCAATTATCTGGGATTACAGATGCTCATCACCATGCTCATCCCTAGTATTTTTATTTTGTGTGTCTATTACCATCACACTGTCCAGACATTTTAAAGGTCACTAAAGGCTGTTCTGCAAATAGCTGAGGGAATACCTTTCTGAGAATTAGAATTTATCTTTTTGAAATATATTCTACATTGAATTGCTTTTAGCAGTGATGTGAAGATGCCAAATATAAACTGACTTTTTTCTAAATTATCTTCAAGTACTTATACAAAGGAGCTGCCATTTAATAAAGCAGTTATGAATACAATGTGTTTTGATCAGTGTCAACCGCTTCAACAATTTTTTTTTTTTTTGGGTCCGGTCATGGGGCCTGAACTCTGGGCCTGGGCGCTGTCCCTCAGCTCTTCAGCTCAAGGCTAGTACTCTAACACTTGAGCCACAGCACCACTTCCGGCTTTTTTCTTTTTGCTTATATGGTGCTGAGGAATCGAACCCAGGGCCTCAGGCATGCAAGGCAAGCGCTCTACCACTGAGCCAACTTCCCAGCCCCTTCAACAATTTTTTTATGCCAGTCTTGGGGCTTGAACTCAGGACCTGGGCACTGTCCCTGAGCTTCTTTTGCTCAAGGCTAGCATTCTTCCACTTGAGCTACAGCACTACTTCTGGCTTTGTCTGTGTATGTGGTACCGAGGAATTGAACTCAGGGCTTCATACATACTAGGAAAGCACTCTACCACTAAGCCACATTCCCAGCCCTACAGTTTTTTTTTAAATGAAAGAAATTTTGGTTGTCTTTCCATAATTATACAAAGGCTTCAGTTCAGCATATCAGATTATGAGTGCGGGGTGTCTGATCAGCACCATCCCTTCCCCCATCCTGCCCTCTAGCCCAGCCTCACCCACCCCCTCAAGTTATTTCATTTCTCAAATAGGAATTTAACATTTTATTGAGTCAGAGTTGCTATTAGATTACTGGGTATACTGGCTGAATTACTTCACTTTGCTTATGAAACCCATGTTAGATATAGAAAAGCCTGTTAAACTCCGAAGAGCTAGAACAGTGTACTACGTAAGATCTCGGGCATGCTTGCCCTTCATGGATGGAGCTTGCAGTGTTTTCAGATTTCACATTTCCTAGTAGCTTGCTGCCTGCGCTCTTCACCGTAGTGAGTGGACCTTCCTCTGACTAGCCGCTTCTGTACCTTCCAAGTTTTGGATAGATTGTCTATGTAGATAAGAAAACGAGTCTGTAAGTTAAGTACATCAGCAAAGAGCAAATCTGAATCTGTAATGAGTATTTTAAGGGCTCTTTCTTAGAGTAACGACATGACTTTTGGAGGACAAACATATCATCAATTTTTAGTGCCGAGAGGTCCAGTAGACGTATATTTAGAAAGAAAGAAGTTTTCCAAGGCAGTACAAACTATAATTGATCATGCAATTGCCATTGCTCTTTGTTTTCATTAGAACTGTGGATGTATAAACAAAATTTATTGAATAGCAATCTGTGGATTTATATTCAAAACTTTAGATACTTAGGCATTTGGCCATTTGTTGGGCGCAGCTGATGGCTTTTCTGACATAACTGGGATGGAGAAAATTTTATTCATAGGATTTCAGGGAGGCCGGGCCTGCCTTGCTAATAAGCAGCTCCAGGAGAATCAATAGTATTATTCTTGCAGGGGTTGGAAGCAGAGGGTGGTGTGGAGTGAGCGAGGCTTCAGAATGGGACGGGAGGAGAAGAATTCCAGAGCCACTTAACATGGCAGAGGGCTGCAAGGTTCTCCAATGTCCCATAATGCCTGTCGTTGCTGGAAAACGATGTCATTGGATGCCATTAAAATTAGGCTATTGCAAGAATGGAACTTCTTCTCTTTTCTTCTTTTTTCTCCTGGTCAGAATGGGATTGAACTCAGGGCCTGATGCTTACTAGCAAAGCACTCTATCACCAAAGCCACACTCCCATCCTTTTGCTTTTAAGTTGTATTTCAGGTCAGGTCTTCATACTTCTGGCTCTGGCAAGTCTCCACCACTTGCATAGCTGGGATCACAGGTGTGTATCACCATGACCACCTTTGTTTTAGAGACAAAGTCTCACTAACTTTTTGCATGGGCTGGCCTCAAACTATGATCCTCCTATTTCTGCCTCCTGAACAGACAGAATTATCAACCAGTATATCTGGCCATTGAGCTCCATTCCTAAAATTAAAGCTGAGAACAAGATGAAGGAGCTGCAGAAATTATAGAGACGTTTCTGATCTTTCTGCTCTTTCTAGGCTTTTTTTAAACCAGTCCTGGGACTTGAACTCAGGGCCTGGGTGGTCCCTGAGCTTCTTTTTGATCAAGGCCTAGCATGCTACGACTTGAGCCACAGCTTCACTTTTGGCTTTTTTGGTGATTAATTGGAGATAAGAATCTCGTGGACTTTCCTGCCTGGACTGGCTTTGAACCATGATCCTCAGATCTGAGTCTCCTGTGTAGCTAGGATTTTAGGCATGAACTACCAGCTCCAAGTTTCAGGCCATTGTATTAGTGTTGTATTCAAATTTCCTGCAATTCTTTTTTTTTTTTTTTTTTTTTGGGTCCAGTCGTGGGGCTTGAACTCTGGGCCTGGGCGCTGTCCCTCAGCTCTTCAGCTCAAGGCTAGTACTCTAACACTTGAGCCACAGCGCCACTTCCGGCTTTTTTCTTTTTGCTTATGTGGTGCTGAGGAATCGAACCCAGGGCCTCAGGCATGCAAGGCAAGCGCTCTACCACTGAGCCACCTTCCCAGCCCCAACAAATTTTCTGAAATTCTTAAGGGAAAGAGAGCTCCAAAATGATGATTAAGCTAAAGAGAAATGATGCTCATGTTCTTCTTTTTTTTTCTTTTTTTACACGCGGGGATGGGGGCTGGTCCTGAGGTTTGAACTCAGGGCCTGTCCTTGAGCTTGAGCCTTTGAACCACAGTTCCATTTCTGGCTTTTTGGTGGTTAATTGGAGATAAGAGCTCATAGACTTTCTTACCCAGGCTGGCTTTGAACTGCAATCCTCACTATCAGTTTCCTGAATAGCTAGGATTATAGGCATGAGCCACCGGTACCTGGCATGTTCTTGCCTTTTAACTAGAAATTATTAAGTCACCAGCTACAGTGTGGGTATTTCAGTCCTTTTTCTTAATGTGATATAAGTGTGTGTGTTTTGAGTATGCCTACCGGATTGAGTTGGTATTTCTGGATAAAATCTGCCAGACTTCCCATTTTCCCAACTCCTCAGAGTTCTTGGTAGAGTTTAAGGTATAGTTACTGCCGTTGATTGCTCCAGTAACTAAAAGACAGCAGAAGTAAGTTCCTGTTAGTCTGACTGGATCCAAGTAGGACTGGGCCAAGGTATTCACCAGAGAGTTAAAAAACCAGGATAAAAGAATTGGCAGAAATAAAAGGACACTGAACACTGCAAACCTATATCATATATTACAGAAATTGAAGTAAATACCTTGGTCTTTAATCAAGATTCAAGTTTTAATACATCTCACAAAACCAACTCCCTCCCCCGCTCCCTGGACCCCACAAAAAAAGAGGCAATACTGCAATTAAAAAAAAATCTGTGGTTTAGGTTGGGTACAATGGCTCATGCCTATAATCCTAGATACTTGGGAGGCAGAGGTCTGAAAGTTCATGGTTCAAGGCTAGCCTAAATAAAAAGTCAGCAAGATCTTCATCTCAGTTAATAAACTGGTCAAGGAAGTTCATGTCTAGGCAGGTGGGAGACTGTAAAGAGGAGGTTAGAAGTTTTAGACTGGTAAAAATGTGACAGCCAACCTGAAAAATGACTAAAAGAAAAAAAAAGGAGAAAAGGCTGGGAATGTGGCATGGCTCAAATGGTAAAACACCTGACTGTCTACCGAGGGAGAGGCCCTGAGTTGAAACCCGAATCAGGGATGATTTGATTGTATTTATGACCTCTATTCTTCAGTGCCCTCCTCCCACCAAACCTGTAGCTTCAATTAGTGCAGAAGGGAAGGTGTTTTAATGGGAGGCCCACTTAGCTGTGGCTGTAATGGGAAAGTAGGTCAGACTCCAGACCAGCTGTATTGTAATCAAGTGATATGCTTGTTAAATGTACATGCTCCATTATGAAATACTAAATCGGTCTCTGGAAAAGAGGGCTCAAGAATTTTTATTTCTAAGAGCTTGAAGTATGGCTTCAACAGAGAGCACAGATTTCTTTTCTTTTCTTTTTCTTTTTATATATATATTTATTGTAAAAATGTTGTACAGAGGGATTACAGTTACGTGAATAGGGTAATGAGTACATCTCATAGTGAGCATTGTTACCTCCTTTGTTTTCCCCCTACCATCCCTTCCCTCCCCACTTCCCTAAATCCTCCTGCCCGCCCCCCAACCCTGACATTGTAAAGTTCGTTTTCAACATAGTGTCCTATATATCTCGTGGTCACAATGGATCAACCTGCATCCCCATTTAAGCGTTCCCCAATATCCCTTCCCCTCCTCAAATTACAAAAGTGTATATATAATGTGCAGAACACGGCATCAAATCCAGTGAAAACAGGGGTTATACTGTGGGGGAAGAAGCTACAAAAGAAACGAAAGAATCACATAGTAGAGCATAGATTTTTGAGTTCAAACCTCAACCCCTCACTCAACAATAGCAATAGCAGCCAAAAACCTCAAAAGAATTTGCATTTTTAAGATTCTGTCCGGGCAATCCTTATGTAATCAAGGTTGCTGGCCTAGTTGAAGGACCGTTACTGACATGGGGCAGGAGGAAAATGAGCAGGAAGTGTTTGTGGTTCCTTAGAGTAGCAGGGGAATGTGGAGGCATTGGTTTTATAGTGTAACAGCCTGGCCTGTGATTAGGTGATCTACCCAGAGAGCCACCCAGGCTTCCTGATTCTCTGCCTTCCTTGCTGTATTTAAGTGTGAATCAGAGTACTAGAGATCCAGATGACAAATGGAGACAATTCGTGTAAAGGACAAATGAGGTGCTTGGAAAGTCATAGCTTTGATAACATCCAGTCCTATGAGCTCAATATGATCGCCTTACTCTGTGGCCAGCCCACACCCTTGGCTGGAAGCCTGAAGATCCCACGTTTGAAGAGCATGTGTCATCAAGTAATTCTCCAACCCTTGTCAAATTGTTTCCTGTACCATGAGCATGACAGTACACAGATCACAAATATGTGCCCACAAGAATCCAGTTGTCAGAAAGAGAAATAAAATCTGTTTCAGGAATGTGGTAGAACCATTCAAACATTCCAGGATACAATGACAAAAGAAAAGTACAGAAGAGGGGTAAGGATCATATTGACTAAATGTGATGGACTAAGAGAGAGAGATTCAGCTAACAAAGAAATTAAAATTCTAGCCCCAGTGAAGTAGAGGAGAAACACTGAATCTCTGTTGTGTGTGAGTAAATCTAAGAAGAGCATGACAAGAAGACCTGAGGTAGGATGAAGTAAAATGGCAGGTAATGTCTGAGAGTTAGGTCCCTGCAGGAAAGGGTACAATTCTGTGTTTGTTTGAATGAGCAAAGGGCAGAGCAAATTATGGTGTGCTATCATGTAGATGCAAAGGACTTTCTGAGGATAAAGTATCTTTCACACATTGAAAATGGATATTTGGACAATTGCCAGAGGCAGTTTTTATTTTATTTTATCTTTTTGTTGGGGGGGAGTAGGGGGGTCGGTTATGAGGCTGAACTCTGGGCCTGGGCGCTGTTCCTCAGCACTTCAGCTCAAGGCTAGTGCTCTACCACTTGAGCCACAGTGCCACTTCTGGTTTTTGAGTGGTTTCTGGGTTATTAAGTGATGTTTCTGCCTGGGCTGGCTTTGAACTGCAATCCTCAGATCTCAGCCTCCTGAGTAGCAAGGATTACAGGTGTGAGCCACTGGCACCCGCCTTTTTTCTTTTCTTTTTTGAGATAAGAGTCTCACACACTTTCTTTTTTACCTTGGCTGGCTTTGGAAGGTGATCCTTCTCTTCAAGCCTCCTGAGTAGCTAGGATAAAAGGCATGAGCCACTACCACCTAGATAATGTTTATTTTTTTATTTTTTATTGGTGGAGAGAAGCAATGTCTTTCCAGATAATTCTAGAGAATTATTTTCCAGTTTACTAGTTGGTTATAATTCTGGTGTTGAATTCCTGGAAAGAGAAATATTTTGGTAGTGCTTTAACTTAATGTAGCAAGCAATTAACAAGAAAAGATGGCTTCCTTATAAATCAATTGATGTATTTTTTTCATAAAGCCATCTTGAGAATAGATTTAACAGTATTCTTCAAGAAATTTTCTAATGTGTTTGTTTCTGTCCAATGCTAGATTGATTTTTAGCTTAAACTCCAACCGAGAAATCTCCTGTTTGAAACAAAACAAGCTAAACAAAAGACCTCTCTCCTATTTAAAGCAATGGAGAAAATCATTAGTAAAGTAAAAGCTGAGATGGCCCTGGAACCACAGAACTTAACTGAGAAGTCAACTCTGGGTTTAGGCCAAATCAAGTTCAACAAGCCCTTCTGAATAAAGGCTTTACCTTTCCAATTTTTTTTTTTTTAAGAAATGTGCTCCTGAGGATCATGACAACTGAATACAGTCCAATAAGCATAGATTGCTGCTGGGACAGAGGTAATCAGGCAGCCCACCCCAAATGGAATCACCCAAATCAAAGAGAGGATCTTGTTGCCTAGAAGACATCATGCATTTGACCATATCTAACTCAGTTTCCATGGATGAGGTATTTAGTCAGCATTTTACTGTACCTTTAAGCATTGTGCTCTGGAATGAAGCTAGTAAGGAAGGGAAGGCTAGGATTCCAAAGAGTTAAATAAATGTCTGAGGAACTAGAATTCCACTTCGTGTGTGTGTGTGTGTGTGTGTGTGTGTGTGTGTGCGTGTAGGTGCATACACATGCACACCTGAGTTAAATATATTCCATACTACATATTGTTATCACTTTACAGAATAAGTGATTCATTCATTTTCTATGAATCTTTTCACTGAATTTCTGAATTCACTTCTCTGGCACTGTATTATTGAGAGATCGTAGTAGAAGCAGTTTTACTTGATTACCCATCTAGATAGCAGAGCAATCAGGACTTATTGGGGTCAGGTGACCTGCTAGACTCTTGAGGAATATGGCCTTTAGAAGGCTTATCTGGAGTTAGAAGTCCTACACGTTTTGAACAAAGGCATATTCCTTTATAATAGAGAAAAGTCATTGTGATTGGTTGTGCAGAAAAATGATGTCAAACATAACAGGTGAAATGGTTATTAATCTCTCTTTAAAAGACTTCAATAGGAATCTCAATCTTTTTATGGGGAGAAACCAATTTTTTCATAAAATGTGCTTTTCTCAATGAGCCATAATTCATCAGCAAGGAATGGGTTCTCGCAAGTGTTGGTGACCTTGTGACATTTGCCTTTTTTTTAGACATTTCCTGAATTTCTTTTATAACTCAACACTTTATATTTAGAAAACCGAATACATTTACAATCCTAATCTCTTCTTGCCTTTACTGAAACACCAGCACCTTTCAGGCATAATTTTGCTATTCTAACTTACTAAAAAACTGCCACTTTGGTGTTTTGTTCAAGAATCTCTTTTAGGTTGGGCAGGTGGCTCAATCCTGTAATCCTACCTACTAGGGAGGCACAGCTTGCGAAGATTTCAGTTGGAGGCCAGCCCTGGTAAAGAGCAGCAAGACCCCATCTCAACCAATAAGTTAGATATATTGGTGTCTATCTGCCAATGCAGCTACCCAGAAGGTATGAATAGGAAGATCATGGCCCGAGGACATCCAGGCAAAATGCAAGACAGTACTGGAAAAAAATTACTTAAGCAAAATGGTGTTAGGGGTGGCTTGAGTAGTAGGGCACCTGCTCTCTGAGGTCCTGAGTTTAAAACTTGAAAAAAAAAGACTTCTAACCTATCATCCAGTGCTTCATAGGGCTAATTTTAAGATCTGATAGATTCGTGGCTATCTTTGGCAATTCGGAGGAAGAAGCTGTCTGAAATGTGATACATTGAAGATCATTGCCAAATCAGCAAGACAGACTCGAGTCAAAAACCTTGATGGTTCCTTTCTGTTTTCCTGTGATACTGGGAATAGAACTCAGGGCTTCACATGGGCTAGGCAGGTGCTCTGCCACTTGAGCCACAGCGCCAGTCTTTTTGATTTTAGTTTAATTTTCACATAGGTCTCATGCGTTTGCTCAGGCTGGCCTTGGTCTGTGATCTTCCGATCTCCACCTAACCCAAGTGGCTGGGATTACAGGCATGCAACATTCCAAGTGGCTGGGATTACAGGCATGCAACATCCCGTCCTGTGCGATTGTCACTTTTAAAGTGACTGAGTAACTTTAAACAAGGTCGCTGTGGTCAGCCTTTTAGTTTTTTTTTTTCTGTGACTGGCAAGGAGAAGGGACAGGAAGAGGCAACTTGAGGATGAAAAGACTTTTCAAAAGTCTTAGTCTTTTTCCTTTTTTCAAATTCATGCATATGGAATAACATGACAGAGCAGCACCTCAAACTACTTTCAAGAATGATTAATTGCTGAGCAACAAAGGATTTCCCCAACTTCAGGAAGCGTCTCTTCACAGCTTACAATTAGTGTGTCTCCTCTGACACAGTGGCTGTCAGGAAGGGGAGGGAAAGCTTATTTTAAATAGTGAACACACCTCCATTTGTCATAAGCCTGCACTAAGCTTTTCAGAACTGTTTTCCATTTTCTTTACCGGAAGCTAAATAACCTCTAAACAAGGTAAATGTCTCTCCCTCTTTTTTTAGTTCTGAGGTGGCTGAGGCTTAAGTGTTAGCCTTTTGAAACACTCCAACTCCATTTCTTTCCTTTCTTTTAAATATTAACCAGGAGGCCCTAAATTAGGAAGTGCATAGATTTTCAGTTAAATCCCATTTATTAAGGTCTGACAGAATAACTTCACCTTGTTAAATCTAGTTGCAGTGCACTGAGATTTATTAAAAAGAATTGTAATGCATCTGTCGACTTAAAATGAGAGCTGGGTGCATCAAGTAGATTCAGCGTTTATGGTGATTTAGGAGAAAGGCATTTTTTTCCAATCTGAATTATTTTATGATATTTGTGAAAACCTCAAAAATAAGAAACTATAAAATGTGATTTTTGTCTTTAAAAGACTGTCATATGAATTTAGCATTTCTCATTATTTCAAATTCAGGGCCAGAGAATTCTAGAGATACACCTATTTTTACTTCTGCCCAATACTCGGACAGAAGGAAACAAATTATAATTAAATTTATTGACATGATGCTTCTCATTTTCTTTGTGATCTAAATCATTTCATAAGAGAATGTAATGTTGGTCGTTTGGCTTTTGTGTGAGAAACTATTAGTAGAAAAAATAATGTTACTGCTAGATTTAATTCTTAAAAATGAAAACAGACAGTTGAAGCCTAGTTAAGTGGCTAAATAATGGAGGCAATAGAGTTCGCTGCTCAGATTTAAAAAAAAAATTTCCTAGAGTAATCTACCAAGTTATTGCTATTAGAAAAGCCATTCACTTCCATGAGGATGTTTGGGTTAGGAAATAAGTTCATTCTGCATCATGCTCCAAATGTGCCAAATAAAGATGAATATATATATATATATACACACACACACACACACACACATATATATATTTGTAGTGTTCTGTGAACATTGAAAACCACTTATTTTAAAGACACATATGAGTGCTTTCCTCTCTAGGTGTCTTTAGTTCCCTTTGTCTATATGGCCTCATCCTACAGGTTGGCATAGAGTTGTCTCTCATCTAAATGACTCCACTTAATAGACTTACTAGCCAAGTGGCAGTGGCTCATACCTGTAATTCTAGCTATATGGGGGGCTAGATCTGAGAATCTTAGTTTGAAGCCAGCCTGGGCAGCAAAGTCCTTGAGACTCTTACCTCCAACCAAAAAGCTGGAAGTAGAAGTGAGGCTTAAGTGGTAGAGTAGAAATGCTCCGGGACAGTGCCCAGACCCTGAGTTCAGATCTCAGGACCAGCACAAAAGAACAACAACAAAACAAGGATCTATTGAATAAGTTGATATGACTTTTTTTCTTTTTTGTACATTTTTTATTGTAAAAATGTTGTACAGAGGGGGTATAGTTACATGAATTTTTTTCTTAACTTTTAGATATCTTTTTACTTTTAACTGGTATCTAAAATAAATGATCGGTGACACCGAGAAAAATCACATTAACTTCAGTCATTGGGAATTCAATAATTTCCCAGTTCCTGTTAGAAATATGCGCCCCAAGAACCACTAGAATCACTGATAGACACGAAAACATTGTCTCAGCAAGGCAAAGTGTACGTTTGCAGACGGGTGTGCCAAAAATCTGGCAAGGACAGGACACCCTGTTATTTACTCTCCTAAGAGCAGGCCCCGCCCCTCTGCTCACATTGGTTGAGCTCAGCCTCACATTCTGCTCCTGATTGGCTAGTTGGAACACGGGTAAAATATATTTACATAAGATGACTTTGAAATAACATTAACTGTACACAAGTAATCTCAGAATATACCCACACCCTCTGTCATTTCTTGAACAATCAGAAGTGTCTTAATTCCATCTTGAAAAGAAACCAGTTTAAGGCAAAACTTAACAGTTCAAAAGCCCTTTCTTATCCCAGAGCAGTTCCTCTTTTCCTGAACTAGAGCCACCAGGTCGAAGTAGGGACTTTTAACCAACACACTTTGATAGAAAAGATCATTTTTCTCATGCTGTGTGGGTCTGTCTGCATTTTCAGGTGTGGATATGCCTTTAGGCTTCCTGTGGGTGTAGCCTTCCTACTTTCTCCCTTGCTCTGGTTTGTCTCCTAATTGGAGATAAGAATCTTAGGGGGTGGAAGTGGTGCTGTGGCTTAAGTGGTAGAGCGCTAGCCTTGAGCTGAAGAGCTCAGGGACAGTGCTCAGGCCCAGAGTTCAAGCCCCACGACCGACAAAAAAAAAAAAAAAGAATCTCAGGGGCTTTTCTGCCTAGGCTGACTTCGATCTGGGATTCCTCCTTTCTCTGCCTCCTGAGTAGTTAGGATGACAAGTGGGAGCCAACTCACATCACGTTTTCTTGATTCCTCCTACCCTGCAGTCTCTGTCCTCTGTCCCTTTGCCTTCTCTATTTGACTTTTAAATCTTGAACGGCCTGTGGGTGTTTCCATTGACACAATCTTGTTATCCAATTTCATGGCTTTAAATATCCTCTATATTACAATACTCCCCAAATATCTCTAGCCAAGTTTTTTTTGCCAGATTCTGCTCACTTCTTAACATGCCATTTATATGTCTAATAGATACGTCAGGCTTACATGTTTTCTACCAGATCCTCCTCTGATTGTCTCAGGGCAATCATAACTGAGTTATCTTTGGCTTCTCCTAGTCAGTATATGCATACGAAAGTGTCTGCTTTACTTCCAAAGCATTTTCTGTCTAATACTCCCCATTGTTGTCAATTGTTACCTTAGGCCAAGAATCCTGAGGGGCTGCTATGTTTTCCCCTAGTCCTAGCTTCAGGTTTTCTCTCCCCTACAAGTGACTTCATGCGTTCACTTATGTAAATCATTTCTTGGTGCAAAGAAACTATTTCTTTAGGCACAAGAACAGATTTTACAGAACCATGAAAGCTATGTGCTCTCCTCCATCTCTCACCCTCTTCACAAGTGATTCTCATGCAAAGCTCTGAGTAGAAGCCTTTCTAAGAAATGTCACCCTCTAACCGCCACCC
>NW_012267220.1:2950948-2977347 GCF_000151885.1 Dipodomys ordii | reverse complement strand
GTGCTAGCCTTGAGCTGAAGAGCTGAGGGACAGTGCCCAGGCCCAGAGTTCAGGCCCCACGACCGGACCCAAAAAAAAAAACAACCATAATTTCTGGGCTGTGCTGTCCCCATGGAATATCAAACTTTAAAAAAAATGTCTCATAGCCTGCATAATCCAACTGATTTATAGAATGGTATTGGGTATAGTCATCTTTTCCATAAGCTTAGTGCCATGGAGAGGGGGATTCTGTCATGACACTTTGATGGAAGTTAATTTCCCCATTCCTTCTGTTTTCCCCTGCACCATGGCCAGGAAGAATATTAGGAGATTGCCAGTTGGCCTGTCTCCTTCACTCCAACTCTGTCAAGAATGGTATTTACCACCAAGATGGAAGCTATCTTTCCTCTTGCCTTAGGGCTCCCAACATATAATTTTGACAGCTTTTCCTTTATTAAAGAAATTGTGTCAATTAAAAAAAAACTGGAGCCTTCCTTTCTGTGGTTAATATTAAATTTTCAATGCAGAGGGATTTCTTTCATGCCAAATTTAAAAGGGAATTTAGGACCAAATTAGAGAAGATTTATACTTTTGAGAGGCCCATTAGTGTGACAATGATTTTCATAGCATCCCTTCAACAGGATCTATTCAAGAATGAATTTTAACCAGATACTACAGTTGTTTTGAGCCACTCAGCAGTATACAAACCACACACATCAGTCACTAGCCTGTATGACATGTATGGTATGTTATGACCAGAGGAGGAGAGAGTTTTTAAGAGCCCGACCTGCATAGCAGGCTGCACAGATAGCTGACAGAAGAGATACTTGGTAACCATAGAAGCCAGCATCTCTGAGGCTGATGAGCCTCAGCAGATGACAAAGCCAACATTACTAGGGCTTGAAGGGTTCTTTCTAAACAGCAGTAGACATGTTCCTCATAAAGCAAGAGTGTACCATGCTCCTATATGTGTGTGTGTGTATGTGTGTGTGTGCGTGAGTGTAATATTTTGCCTTCTGTTTTTTTTTATTGAAATGAAACAGAAATTCTAAGTCCTGGCTGCACATTAGAAATAGCTGTGGAGTTGATTCTTTTTAAAGCCTCTGTTGATTGGATCATATCCTAGTCCAATTAAATGCGAAAGCCTAGAGATGAGGGCCAGACCTAGACATTTTTCAAAGCCCCTCAGGTCATCCTATTATGCTTTAAAGTCACATCCAAAGTGAGTTTCAACCTGCTGCCACATTAGGGGGCTGCTAGAATACCCAGAAAGGCATTCAAAATACCATAGCATGAACTTCCTCTGTCAACAGGCTACGGAAATGGTTATAAATTGGATTCGTTTGCTTCAGTGCCCTCCTGACTCACCACAGTGCAAGTTCCCTCTCCAAGGCATAGTTTCCAAACAGCTACAAAAGGCCAGTGTAACTGAAAGGTCAAATCAAAGGAAGACAAGGGAGAGCAGATGAGCCGTCCACTGTACCCAGAGTGACCTGTGTTCGCAACTGTCTGCACACACACACACACACACACACACACACACACACACACACACACACACACACACACAACCAGAGGGAGATCAGTGGCCCCAGCAGAAAATTCTAGGCATACAGAAATTCTTCCTCAATTTCAGCACTTCTTATGAGTTTAGGCTGGTCATCGGGGCTAGGGTGTGTATGTGTATGTGTGTGTGTGTGTGTGTGTGTGTGTGTGCGTGTGCGTGTGCATGTGCACGCACACGTTCCATATTGTTAGAATGTTAGCTTTTTCATCTGCTAAATTGGTTGCATCTTCTCTGCAATTGGAACTCAAAAGTAACAAGGAAAATCCCTAGTTAATATGGGAAGAAACTCTCTACATGACACATCAAGGCTTTCTCCCGCCTTTTAACCCACACAGCTGGCCCGCAGCGCTCCGTGAATATCAAGGGCCCAGGCTAGTGTTCATCACTCAGGCTCATGGTGTTGGGTGACCCAAAAGGAAAAGTTTGGGTTGTTTCTTCCTCTTTAAGATTCACTTCTTGTGCTGAGTGGAGTAGACAGCCAGCAGCTGTGGTTAAAAAAAAACCCCACCCTCTATTTGTTCCAGTTGGTTCTTTCATTCCCTACTGGGCCATCTTGTAAATTGGCAGTTATAAGTAATGACAAAGAGTCCCTCTCAAGGTTGGCAGGTGTGATGAGTGAGTCACATGCTGACATATTACCTGCAGTCAAACAATCTCGCCGCTGTCCCCCCGAGATGGGAGAAAAAGTAAAAAAAATGAAATAAGATAAAATAGAATACCTCCTTCTCTATCAGCTCTCTCCAAAACAGACTGAAACCTCAGGTTTTTCTTTACTATGAGCTTTGAACCGTGGCTGATTCAATCTAATAACAGCCTTTGTATTCTTGTTGCAGGAAATATCTGAGCTATTTAAATGGAGCTAGAATGAGCTGACATTCCTGTTGATTTTATGTTGGTAGGCAAAGTCACTGTTGGTGAGAACCAAAATGACCGCATTGGAAAGAGCCACTGACTGGTAAATAGACCCTTTACACTCTAGTGTTTCCATGTTCCCTCAGAAAATATGGCTACTAAATTTGACAACCCAGAACTAAATCCACCAATTCATTACTGAGTAAAAAGCCCAGTTATTTTTTTTAGTGAGTCATTGCACTTTCCAAGTGAAGTCTATATCTCAGATCATATTGGTATCTATCTACAAGTGGTAGAATAGATCCATTATTTCTTTATTTTTTTGTATCACATCAAATATAAATTATGCACATTTATTTATTTTTATTGTGAACATACTGTAGAGAGGGGTTACAATTACATGGGCAAGATAATGAGTACATTTCCTATCAAGCATTGTAGCCTCCTCCTTTGTTTACCCTTCACATTCCTTCCCAGCCTCCCCCTGCCCCCCTACCCAATCCTCCCCCTCCCCCAAAGTTGTAAAGTTCCTTTTCGACATGACAACTTGTACTTCTCATTGCTGCAACGAGTCCACCTGTATCCTTATTTAAACGACTTGCTTTTCCCCTTCCCCTCCACAAATTATACCAACATCAAATACAGTGAAAGCAGGGGTTATACTGTGGGAGAGGGACATACAAAGCAACAAAGAAATAATCTTATAAATGCATTAGAAACAAATGCATGAAAGAAAAAAACATTTAAATACATATCTTAGGGTTCATTTTCCTAACATTTCCTGTAATTATATATACATAATATAATATGTATTATATATAGTTACATAGCTGTAACTATACATAGTTATATATATGTTATATTATTCTACATAATATATTAGATATAGTTACATATTTGTAGCTTCACTGTATCATAGGTTTTTAAAAAACAAAGTATTTAGTGATCACCTGTTGTGTGAGTTACATTCCAGAGACCTCTGTGATAGGCGAAAATCCACAAAGTAGCAAGAAGTGAGCCATGATACAGAGAGGGACAAGCATCTAGCGCTGTTAATACGTAACTCCCGCTGTAGGTGAGGGATCACTGCATTACTATTTTGCTGAACTAGTGGGTTGGGGAGATGATAATTCAAATTTCTTAATTTTCTTTTTCTTTTTTCTTTTGTTGGTCGTGGCACTTGAACTCTGGGCCAGGGCACTGTCCCTCAGCTCTTCAGCTCAAGGCTAGCGCTCTACCACTTGAGCCACAGCGCCACTTCTGGTTTTCTGAGTGGTTTTTTGGAGATAAGAGTCTCACAGTCTTTCCTGCCCAGGCTGGCTTTGAACCATGATCCTCTGATCTCAGCCTCCTGAGTAGCTAGGATTACAGGCCACCAGCACTCAGCCCTTACTTTTCTTTTGAGTCTTTAAGTTATTGGTCCTGATTTTGTTGTTGTTGTTGTTGGTCATGGGGCTTGAACTCTGGGCCTGAGTGTTGTCCCTCAGCTTTTCAGCTCAAGGCTAGCAGTCTACCACTTGAGCCACAATGCCACTTCTGATTTTCTGGTGGTTAATTAGAGATAAGAGTTTCATGGACTTTCCTGCCCCAGCTGGCTTTGAATCATGATCTTCAGATCTCAGCTTCCTGACTAGTTAGGATTACAAACAGTAAGAGACACTAGTACCTGGTTTAAAAAAATAAATTCTTAGACATTCTATTGTTTCTCAAGATTATTTCAACACCAATAAGTAGGTCTGCCAAGGGAAACAATGTCTCTTATGAGTATGGAGTCAAGAGTGTGATTTTCTGCCTTTAATTCATCCATAAAGGTGATTTAAGACATTGGTAGAAGGGTATGGTCAGCTTTCCTGAAATCAAGACTTAGGGCACTGAAATTTCCCATGGCCAGGGATAAAAGAAATCAGCTTCAGTGATAGTGGAAGTAGCAATTGTAAACAATGTCTTCTGGGCATTTGAGCAAGAAGTAACTTGTTGAAAGTTGAAATTGGAGACCAGTGGTGTTTTTCTTAATAGACAGCTGTTGTTTTCCCTCTGTTCTGGCAGCAGTCTCTTCTTGTGGGAGCTGAATTTCCTTCCAGTTAACTAATGATTTTATTCTATCTTCTTGGTCACAGGAGTAATAACATAACACAAGCTGGGGTGCTTAGTGGATCAAACTAGGATGTGCCAACAATGCCAATTGAGATCTTTAAACATTAGTAGCCGTCTGTGTCCTAGGATCAGGGAGAAGCTCTCTGTGTCCCACTGTGTTAACTGCTTGCCTGAGGGAAAGTTGGTTGACAGGGCAGCCATGATTAATACAAAAGCCAGATAATGAAAATCAGAAGCCAGAGCAAGAAAACTCACAGGCGCATGGAACTGTGGCTTCCTTTTCTAACCACTTCGGTGTCTCCATGGTACATTTCTACTTGCCAAGCAAGTGTTGCAATGGTAAAATGCTTTTTAAAAAATCTGTGTCTTGGCACTTGGGGACTTTGAAGTATTTAATCCTTATAAGGAGATTTGTAAGAGTAGATAGGTATGTAGATAGGTAAGAGTGTATATGAAAGACTTAGACATAGAGTACCCTGTCCTATTAACTATGTAAATTAAAGACACTTGAAAAACAGCAGTTGCGAGATTACTTTGACCTTTGTGCCATTTGTTAGAGGTGTAAGGAAATCACAAAATTCCCATGGTAAAAGATACCAGGTTTATCTTAGAAGGAGAGGCAACATTTTTGTCTCAAAGGATGAGAAGTTGAGACTGAATACATACTGTGTGAAGAATCCCAAATCTGGAAATAAGGCCACTGACTCAGTTAATCAGGGCAAAGAGTCTTTATTAGCTGTGCAGGGACTACACCCCACTATGTGGATAGGGGAATGCAGTGAGGTCTTTTTCTCATGAGGGTCTTTTAAGGAAAAACTACACAAGTGTGGGGGGGGGTTGTCAAGGCAAGCAAGCAGATTTACAGAAGCAAAACATAGCCTTGAGTTGCAGAAGTAGAAGCAAAACATCATCTAGAGCTGGTCAGCATGACTGATACTATTGACACTATTGATACTTGGTTACAAAAGTCAAAACATATCCTTAGATTACAAAAGTCAAAACATAACCTTGGGTAGGGGTAGTCTGTTTTACAGAAACGATTTATATTATAAGCTCTTCAGTACTGTGGGTGATAGGCCTCAAGGTTGTCAGTGGCCTTCAGCAAAGTTTGTGGTAAACTGCAAAGCTGCCAGCTTGGTAGACTTGAGTGAGGGAGAGATGCTCTTTGGCTTTTTAGCAAGGATGGAAAAAGCTTAGGCTAACTGCTGGCCATTTGACCTGGAGTTTCTCTCTTCAGAGAGGTTCTGCCCCATTTTGAATATTCAATAATTGTGTTCTGTTTCTGATTTCACACATTACACTGTGCAGACCTTATCAGGACAGCTCTTATTTTTAACCTCTGTCCACAGCAGTCAGATCTCTAATGTACTATTTGGCTAGTTCAGTATCTAACTGTTTTATTTAACTGTTTCTTTGGATCTCTACTTCTTTCTTTTTTGAAAATTTTATTTTATGGTAAAGATGCAGTACAGGGAGTTGCAGTTAGGTAAAGTAATGAGCACATTTCTTGTGGAACACTGTTAACCCCGCCTTTGTTTTTCTCCTACTATCCCTTCCCTCCCCCACCTCCCCTACTTCTCCCTCCCACCCCCAGAAGTTGTAAAGTTTGTTTCCAACATAGTGTCTTGTGAGTATCATTGTTGCAATGGGTCTCTATTTCTTTAGGAGGGCTTCTGCCCAGGAAAAACTTGTTTATCTCTTGCTAGTGTCTCAGGCCAATTCTCTTTTCTTTTTCTTTCTTTCTTTTTCTGTTTTTAAATTTAGGTCCGAGATCAGGACTCGAACTCAGTACCTGGCACTTTCACTCAGTGGCTAGCACTCTACCAACAGATTCATGCTTCCAATCCCTCTCAAGTCAGTTTTACTTGTGGATTCAGCTAAGAGCCTAAGAAGTGTAGGTGGAATTTTTCCACCCCTACATAGAATATTTACTGAAGCTGATGTAACTTAACTAATTTCCTGTCATCATTTCGACATCACAATGTGGCTAGCTAGCCTGAAGCCACTCCATGGTGACCAGAGACTTATTTTTAGAAGACTTACACACTCTTGTTTGACACACAGATTCATTTTGATTATTTTTTCCTCCCTGGAGAGTTGAAATCCACATCAGAAAATGATGCTGATTTGGTTGTTTCATTTATCAAAGTGAGTTGAAAGATTTTTTGAAAGTTATTAAGAGTTATGTCAATTCAAATTTATCTAACCCAATTGAAGATATTGAGCTGTAGGCATCCTATCCAAGGGATATTTAAAAAAATTCAGAAAAGAGAGTCATGTTCACCGACACTAACACACTCAAATTGAAAATGTTTTATTCGAAATACTTTTCTTAGCAATAAAGTATGTATAGTTCATAAGAACAAATTTTATCTACAAGCTTGAAAATAGTTAAATTACAAGGATGAGACATACACTTTTTACTAGAAAATAAACGAGACACTAAAGTGAAGCAAAGAATTAGGCAGACAATGTCACCATTCCTGGTTTATTTATTTAAAAGCTAAAAAATCACAACAAAATATTCTGCCCCTTTCTTCCACAAATAACTTCTTTTATTATTAAAAAAATCTTTATTAAACAGCAGGCTTACAGTTACATAAGCCAGGCAGAGCGTGCATTTCCTTTGGGAAAGTACCCCTTCCTTTGCTCTCTCCTGGCCTTTCCCTCCCATCCCATTCACCGGTTATCCAGTTCATTTTCAACACGGTGTCCAGTGAGAACCATTGGTACATTTGTTTTGCCTTGTCCCCCCCATTTCTCTGCCTCCCCTCACTCGTCCAAAGACATATAAACAAGCAACACAAAAAAGAGAAGAAAACAAAAACAAGAAAAAACTTCTTGTGTCTATTTTCTAGAGTTTATTTTGATAACTATTATTCTGTATGACCAGATGCCATAGGTAAATAAATATTTTTTTAAAAAAAATCTGGAACAAATGGATAAAAATTGCAAAAGGAAATAGTTATTTTCTAACTACAGAAGTAGTTACTGCCATTAGAAACTAGGTTACCACTTCCAGACCCCCTGATAAGCTGAGGACCCACTTGGGGAAATATTCTTTGAAAGCCCCTCAGCCTCCTGAATTCATCGTGGTTGGGTTTATAGGACCATAGTCCTACCATCCTTGGTTTCATCCAGATTTCATTTCTGTCATACTGATTGGGACTGATACGTTGAAGGCATCAGTGAAGGCCCGACTGTAGAACTAAAAGTCTGTTGAAGTTTCTGCAGCCAAAATATTGACTGAAAAAAAAATAGACAATTGTTTTGGATGGGAATTGAAGCTCTGCTTCACCTGCAGAGGTACAGGAAACTCAGGAAAATCATGCTGCTGGTAAAACATTCGACTGAGGGGAGTTGCCAGTATTTGCTCAACTAGACTATGATTAGAGGTCTAGGTAAGCAGAGTGTGAGATGCTGAGCAAGTCCACAGGCAATCCAGATACACGGCAATCAGAACTCTGGACTCTGGCTAGACCTGGAGCACAGGCAGGGAATTTCAGCAGGATTATAGGCATGAGCCACTGGTGCCAGGCCAGAATTTGTGCTTTAAGTACCATTGTAAGTGGGTCTCATGTATTTGTTCATTTAAATTTCCCAGCATCCTTGAGAAGTATCTTTAGTGTTATAGCAAGAGAATCCAAGGTCAATTAATGTTCAATTAGCTAGCGCATGGATAATATGGGTGAGGCCTAGATCCCAAAAAGGGTTTCTGTGTTTGTGTTTCAGACCCATGGGTATGGTGGTACTATTTAACATATTGGCATATTTTTACATTTAAAAATGTGCATTCCTACTTTCTGAAAATATTAATCAAGTGATTCTGAGTTCCAGTTTGTTCAACGTCATCTTGATTTAGACCTGTATATATAGCCTGATTGATAATAGCTCTCCCTTTCACTCTTAAAAGAAACCTCTGGAATAAAAGTGGTTTTGCCTTCCTGATATTTCTCAGTTCCTTTTTACTCCTCTACTAATAATTCTTTATTGGTTCAGTTTCTAGATAGAATTTATTTTATGGTCCTAAGAGCCCTTAGCTTTGCTTATAAAATCTTACCAATAAGAATGTTTGATAAAATGGGTTAATTTCCTTAATAAAACATGGGTTGTCTAAATAGGCTAAAAAACTATATCTAAGGAACTCATTTCATGAATAAGGACACACATAGATGGGTCAGGATGTCACTTAGTGTGAGAGCATGCACTTTGCATGCCCAAGGCTCTGAATGCAATACCTAGTACAAGAAAGGATAAAAGACACTCATAGGATGAAAGTAAAGGAATGGAAAATACACCATGCAAGAAGAAATAAGAAGGGAGTGAAAGTAGATAAATTTATGTCAGATCAACAGTCCAAAACTGTCAAAATGGTTAAAAACTGTACATAGACAATAAAATTCACTATGTAATGATCAAGGGATCAATCAATAAGAGGTCCATCTGTATAAGGCAAGCATTATTAGATCTAAATGGAAAGATAGACTCAAATATAACATAGTTGAGGACTTCAATACGCTGTTTTTATTGATGGATTGCTTGTTCAGACAAAGAAATCAAGAGAGCAATAGTTACACAATACCTAGGAATAACTGTAACAAAGAAATATGAGAAATTTACAATTATAAAAGGCAGATTAAGCAAGTTGGGGACAACAAGAAATGGAAAACCATCCCATGCTCATGTGATGAATTAATATGGTTGTTTAGCATAGTAGGATAATTATAGTTGAGAATTAACTGAGTACCTCACAGTAACTAGTATAGAGAATTTTGAATGTATCCAATGCTAAGAAATTATGTATGATTAAGGTGATATGCCAATCACTGTGATATAATAATTGACAATTATATACATGAATTTAGCTGTTACCCTTTACCCTATGAATACATATATTATTGCAATGTGTTAATCAAAATAAAATTATACTTAAAATGGAAAGTAATGCTTCTTTATAGTATTCAATAATTATGACATTTTTATTGCTTTCTCAGGAATCTGAATTTCCATCATAGTTTTACTTAGTAAAATGTATGACCTTCAATGAGATACTTAAATAGGATTAATATATCAGGTTATAGACTGAATTAAAACCTTGCTCCCAAATTTATATGTTGAATTTGTAACTGCTGTTACCTTGTAACTTGACTGTGTGGGGAATATGGTATTTAAAAAGTAATTAAGTTTAAGGCAGATTGTGTTGTCTCATACCTATAATCCCAGCTCTTGGAATGTAGAGATCCAATACTACTCAGTAACTCCACAAGTGGGTACAAATTTTTCAATACATGATCAATTGGGGAGACCATACTCAAATCACAATGCACTCTGATGGGGAGTAGAATTTGGAATGTAAGCCACTGAAAATACCATCTAAAGTCTGACATAATATTTTACAATAGACATTCAACAGTTATATTGATATTTTTTATAATTTTATTATTGTTAAGCATAGGTTCAGTTAACCATATAAATCTACATCCTAAACAATCCTTCAAACTGATTATATTTAGAGACTTTGCATTTTTGTCATCAGAATCAGATGAGAGTATTTTATAATGAATTTGACTTTAAATATTTACATTATACTTATTTCAGAAATAATACACAATGATGTTTAGGACTAAGTGAAATAAAACATCATTATCAACAACAAGGACAAACCTAAAAGAAAAAAAATGTGTTAACAAGTTCCTAAGGAGCAAATGCTCATGTTTAGTTATTTTTAATAGTTTTTTTTATCTAGAAAATTTCTATTGATTATACTCATATTCACATAGATATACTCATTCCATGTGGAGATATAGCCAAATCTACATACTTACCTATGCATTTATTTTATCCATATAGACAGGAAACTCAGTGTCAGACAATAGACCTTCTCTCAGATTGGCACTTAGCTACAGCACTTGAGATATGGAGATGATAAAACATCTTCTCCAGATCTCCCCTGCTACAGATGAGTCCTGACTGTCACACTCACTCCTGAGTCTGGTTGAAGCCTTCCACAAAGAGCTGGGTTATTATGTGCTGCAGCTGGGTCTGTGATTCTGTCCCCGGGGCACATGGCTTACCTCTGTGACAGGTTGCAGACTTGCCTTCTTTTCTCTTTATTTCCCCATGTTGGTCAGCTGCCTACTCTCTCCTTTCCCAATTCGCCATGGTCTTTCTGACTTTCTCTCCCTAGTATACAGTCTTTCCTTATTCACATAGTCTTCTGTTTCTGATTTCCATCCTGCCCCTCCTTTCTTGTATGGTGCCTTGTCTTTTCTAGTGAATATAATAATTGAAAGTAGGAAACACAGCCTGTCAATCTTAATTCTGTATCTATGTCAAAGTTTATTTGTTATATAAGAAGAAAGACTGATTAAATAAGAAAAGTGTTAACTCATTCTCTAGAGAGTAGGATCTGCTTCCACGAGAGTGAAAGGAATCCCAAATTGCTCACTATGGGACAACTTGGTTCACATTGCATTCTTGGCATGATACGATTTCTGAAGTACTCCCTATGTAATATACACGAGCAATCCACGGTGTATGGAAAATTCGTGATATTTCAAAACATTCTGAGAGGTAACTAAAAATGGCATTTGATAAATGCACACATGTTGTGCATAGACATATTAAAATAGTATAATTGTCTGTGCTGGAATGTGTTTGCTATTCGATAGAAAACAGAGCATACTAATCTCATGTTTGATATGATAGCAATGTTTGTTTGCTAATTGGCTTTTATCCCAAACTATTACTTGTTAATGTTCCTAAATGTATTGCAGTCATTACTTCCTAGTAATGGCAATCTGAAGCATGTAAATAGAGCTGGGTGAAACATATTGTCCTGACTTGTGAATCTCTTTATTTTTTTCTAACATAAAGGAGGAAAAAAGAGACCAAGGAATAGGTACTAGTTGTTTATATAAGTTTATCTCCACTGTATAAAAGACATTGGCAAAGAGGGGTAATAACTGTTCAGGAAGAAAAATGTCTGCAGATGGTTTGTACAGTGAAAAAAATAGTTACTAAATTTTGGGCTAATTCCATTAACTCACATCTTTGGACATAAGTTTTTTTTTGAAGAGTGTCACATAATTTCTTCTATTTTAGAATGACTCATAAGAGATATAAGGTTTTAGGAAGAGCTCATTCTTATTGAATACCTGTTACCAGTTTGGCTAAAAATTACCTACTGAGAAAAATAATCACTCAGAAAGTCTTCCAAGTTTTTCTGGAAAACACAATGTAGGAGTGGAGTGTTGATTATAATGACTTTTCTTTTTTTCTTTTTTTTGGGGGGGATGCTGATCCTAGGTATAATGGGAACATTTAAACTCTTCTCTTTCATTGTAGTGGTTCTGATGTAGAAAATACCTACTTTTATCTATGAAGAAGTTCACATTTGAACAACTCCACTGAGTTTGATTCAGCCATTTGGTGGTATAGACTGAAATGATTTATCTTCTTACTTTCTTTTGCAAGAGATATACTCTCTTTTTACAATCCCCCATTCTCTTCCTCTTTTCTCTGTCTCTCAAAAATTTTTATTAAATCTAGATAGGATGTCTATCACCCTCCATGAATAGCTTGTAAAGAAATCATACAAAATTAAACTTCCTGATGTCTTGCTGATTTGGTGTCCAATAGAGTCATATTAATGCTGTCTTCAATGTCTGCTTCCTCAGGGGTCATAGATCCCAGTTTTTGTAATTCACGTCATCAAATATTTCTCTCATATTGCTTGCTGAAATGATGTATTTTATATCAGGAAGATAAGATACAGCTTATTGGAGGCAACATGGTCAGATTATAAAGGGATAATTCAAGTCCTAAATGTGTATCTCCTACTATAGATTTATATTCGGACCAAGCAGTAAAAACAATAGGTAAATTCCAGTAATGCACAGAGGAGACAGGAAAAATCAAACATATTACTAACAGCCATAGGGAAATAAAACAATTTCCAGGTGTCCCAGAATCATACTTAAATGGAAACAAAATGGCTATATTTTAAATGCTTAATTAACTTTTGGCTTGTTTGTTTGTTTTTTGGTTGTAGGGCTTATCCTGAGGCCTGGGCTCTGCCCCTGAGCTCTTTTGTTCAAGGTCAGTGCTCTACCACTTTGAGCCACAGTGCTACTTTGGGTTTTCTGGCAGTTAATTGAAGGTAAGAGTCTTACCAGCTTTCTTGCCCGGGCTGGCTTTGAACTGCAATCTTCACATCTCAACCTCCTGTGTAGCCAGGGTCATAGGCATGAGCCATCAGCCTCTAGCTATTTTTATTAACTTTAATAGCTGTACAAAGGAGTTTCAGTTCAACATATCAGTTTATATATAGAGTGTGTCTTAATGTCACCCCTTCCATTATTTACCCCCTCCCCATTTATCTCTACCCCACCAATCTCTTCAAGGTGTTCACCCACCATTCCTCTCTCTGTTCATCTACATCCCTCCTCCAAAACCTCAGTCCTCTGAGAAAAGAGTTATTTCAGCTTCCTGGTATTTGATTAAGCAGCAATCCCCTCAGACAAGACAGATTTCAGCTTCCTGATGTTCATTTTATTAAGCTGTCTGTTAATTGTTTGAAGTTACACATGAAACCTCCTTCTGCCTATATCACACTTTAGTCAGTTTCATCACATATCTATGTAAACGGCCCAGTACATGTTTTTATATATGATTGTATTCTAGGTCTAACTTCTTCTACATGGCGGGGAGGGGGGGGAGAATATGCACCCTTTGTCTCTCTGAGCATGACTGATTTCATTCAGCAAGATTCAACCCCTTCCCCCAGGTCCATCCATTTCTCTTCAAATGGCATATTATTTGTAAGGCATCAGGTGTGTTTCTATAACTTGACTATGATAACTCGTGCAGCAAAGAATGGGGATGTGGAGATGCCTTTATTGCATCCTGACTTGCAGTCTTTTCAATAGATGCCCTAGAATGGTAGTACTGGATTATAGGGTATTTCTATTTTTAGTTTTTTGATGAATCTCACACTGACTTCCATAGTAGTTGCACTAATTTACATTCCCACCAACTGTGAAATTACTATTGATTGGCTGACTCTATAATTTAGCATCCATTTTGACCGTATTAAAGAAATCAAAGTCTCAAGTGTAAAATCTCATATAATAAAAAAAACTAGAAAAATTAGCGTCCTTATTAAAAGTATAAAAAAGTGTAATTTGGTTGTAAAGTCAACTGTTCCATTAGAAGCCTCAGAAATATTTGAGTTTCTCTCTGGCCCTTCTTCCTTGCTGAAGTTATACTATACTCATGTAGAGAGAAAAGAGATGCTTTAAACTGGGTGCTGGTGACTCAGACTTGTAATCCTAGCCACTCAGGAGGCTGAGATAGGAGGATCACAGTTTGAAGCCATCCTGGGCATAAAGTCCATGAGACTGTCACTTCCAATTAACCAGAAAAAAAGAAGGGCTGGAAATGGAGTAGTGGCTCAAGTGGTAGAGTTCCAGCCTTGAGCAAAAAAGCTCAGGGATAACATGCAGGCCCTGGAAGAAATCCCCAGGACTGGTGCACATACACAAACAGGCTTAAGTAGATGGGTCAGTTTTTATCAGTATTCTTTCAGTAAATCCTGTGCTTAAATACTTAACATATATTTTCTAAAAGTACAACAGTGATGATAATTAGTTTCACCTATTTACTTTGAATTCTACATGAAGTCTTGGTTACAGCTATGTAATGAAGATATAATCAAATCCACCATTTAAATGGGAATTATTAATTAACATTCTGATTGTAGTACATATGAAAAAGCAAAAAAAATCAAAGCATCCTAGCAATATGGAGGAAAACTTTTTCATGGAAATGAAATTGTTTAAAATTGTGCTTAGTTTTCTCTTTATAGTTTAAAATTTTTTACTTTTTATTTTAAATTGGCACATAGAGTTGTGTGTGTATCTATGTAGTACTATGTGATGTTTTGATACATGCGTGCATTATATAATACTCAATAATGAAAAGTTAAGCTGTGGCTCAACTTATGTGGGGACATTTTATTTTAAATTTTAATTAGTGCATATTAATCATATAGAATAATAAGTGCACTAGGATATTTCCATATATGTATATAATATACTTAAACAATACTTACCCCCAGTCACTCTTCTTTGAACCCTTTCCCATCCCATATTCTTGTACTTTCCTATATCCATTAAAAAATAGATCTACACATGATAGAAAATATTTCATATTTGTCTTTCTGAGTCT
This sequence comes from Dipodomys ordii, assembly GCF_000151885.1. Lineage (NCBI taxonomy): Eukaryota > Metazoa > Chordata > Mammalia > Rodentia > Heteromyidae > Dipodomys > Dipodomys ordii. Next base: position 2,962,625 of record NW_012267220.1, on the reverse strand, counting down.
AAGATATTTCATTTGCTATGATAATACGCAGTTCCATTCATTTTTCTGGAAATGAATCATTTTGTTTTTCTTTATGGCTGAATAATAATTCTGTTGTGCATATATACCATACAGGTTTTATTCTATAAGTTGGATAAGTGCTTCTATAAATAGGTGCTAACTTAGATTTTTTTTGGTTATATACCCAGCAAGTATGTTCAGAGTGGATCACATGGTAGTTAATTTTTTGAGGAAGCTCCTTCTGATTTCTATAGTAGTCAGATTAATTTACAGTCCCACTAAGAAGTGTATAAGAATACCTTTCCCTTATATCCTTGCCATTGTAGTTTGTTTCCTTGATGATAGCTATTCTGACTGGGGTGAGAGAGATCTGCTTGATTTTGATTTGCCTGATGCTTGAGGATGTCAATTACCTTGTCATGTATTTATTGGTCATTTGTACATATTCTCTTGAGAAGCATCAGTTTGTTTGCACATATATAGTTCAATTTTTTGTTACTTTGATGTTTAACTTTCTTGATTTCCTTTTATATTCTGGATATCAATTTTGTGTCAGATGAGTAGTGGGTGAGGCTTCACTTTTATTCTGTAGGCTATCTCTTCATGCTAGTAATTGTTTCCTTTGCAGTGCAGTGCTTTTTAATTTGATGCAATCTCATTTTACAATTCCCATCTATTATTTGCTGAGCTATTGGAGTCCAATTCAGAAAGCCATTGCATTGAAGTGTTTTCTCTAGGCATCATAACAATTGATTTGACATCATACTATAGAGCCATATAACAAAACATCACAGTACTTGAAAACAACACACACACATATTCCATTAGAAGAGAAGACCCAGAAATATACTCATATAGCTAGGGCTATCTCATCTTGAGCAAAAAATAAATAAATAAAAAAGGCACTGGTTAAGAGACAGCTTCTTCAACAAATAGAAGTGGAAAAACATATATAGAAGATTGAACTAGATTCCCTATGTCTAATACAGAACAAAAATCAACTCAAAATTGAGTCAAAGTCCATAATATAAGCCTTGAAATGTTCCCATTGCTTCTAAATATATCTTTTCATGTCAAGTTTGAATTTTTTATTTCATGTTGATGTTTTACTTCTATAATTGAAGAGATGGATTTGATTTTTTTAAAGGTCAGTTGGTTTCCTGATTTATTTTTTTCCAAGTTGCCATCCTAGGGTGTGAGGTTAAAAACAGAAACTCAACTAAAACTTATGCAAAAAGTGGTGATATTTTCCCACGTTGTATCTTGCATTTCTGTTCTTCTCAGTGTTGGACTCATCCCAACTTTCATAATGTTGTCAAGAAAACAGTGGTAGCAGTACTTAATTCACACCAGGCACAAAGGAGCTCTTGCTTTTCCTAGGTTGTGGTCCCTAAGGTCCTGCACCAGTTCATGGTATAAGGAGCGGAGATAGCAGATGTGTCAGATAGCAGATTGCCAGAAACTTCAGGGCAATTCTTTGGCAAAGAAAATACAATCAGAAGAAAAAAGGGCAGCCTCTTTTCCAAACAAGAAGTAGGTATCTAGCAGTTATAACACGTGTTCATGTATATGTACACACACAATTTGTGAAATGCATTAAGATATTATTATGCTGGATTAAAATTAAATTAATATCCAGCTGCTGGTGGCTCACATCTGTAATCCAAGCTACTCAGGAGGCTGAGATCTGAGGGTTGCAATTTGAAGACAGTCCAGACAGGAAAGTCCATGAGACTCTTATCTCCAGTTAACCACCAGAAAGCTGGAAGTGGAGCTGTAGCTCAAGTGGTAGAACATATAGCCTTGAGCACAAAAGCCCAGGGAGTTCAAGCCCAGGGATCAGCACAAAAAAGAAAAAAGTCACTAAATGCGCTAAAAAAGTAGCACTATTATCTTTGTTATGAAATAAAGTATTTTTTATTTGTATTTATTCATCCTTGTGGTTTTGGGAAACCAAACCAGGTCCTTGCATGTAGTAGGCAAATGATCCACCACTGAGCCTTATTCACACCCCCTTTTTTAGTTTGTCTAATTCAAAAGAGCCAAGACTATTATTGGATGTCTGAACTAGCATATTGTCAAGATTACTGAGAGTGGGAAAGATTCTGATGGTAGAAATTGGAGAAGTTTAACAGCTTATTATGAAGCACAGAAGAGAGAAGAGTGAAAGTTACAGTGTATCAATCGCTGGTAATATTTTAAGAACTTCACAATAAAAAAAAGAGTGCCCAGATGTGTGTCAGTCAAGTAACAAATACAGGAAGAAATATTTTGCCTTTCTGTTTTGTAATGTATACTTTACATCATGTATTGCTTTGTTACTGGTTATTTAAAACAATAAAACAACAAGAAAATGCCAGACCTATGTTAACAAAACATTAATATGCTGACAGATACAGGACTTTTGTTTGTGTTTTGCTTTTTGCAAAGAACATATTCAAATGCTTGATGATATAATCGGCAATGTTTTTGGAAGCACACTACTGAGCAAATCCTATTGGTTTCCAACACCCAGGAGGGGTGATTTAATAGTGACCCTGTCCTGGTGCTTGTAGCTGTGAGTAAACTGAGATGCTGGGAGAAACTGGAGAGACGGAAGCTCAGCTATTACTTATGAAACATGCTTCCCACTGTGAGAAACATCACCGTTGTTATGAACCCAGGAAGCACATAGTTATAACTACTATGGCGTATAACTCTAAGAGTTTCTGAAATGAAGTTTGGATTACCTTTTGTTTGCAATGGTGAAATTCATTAGGAGAAAAACGAAAGCTTTGGTGTGCTTCTCTAACACAGCTGAGTAAGTACTATTAATTGTAAGCCCTATTAATCGTGGTGAATTCAGTGCTTGATGTTTGACCCATTGAAGATCCAGTCCCATGAGAGCTTTATTGCTTTATTAATTAATTGGTATATTTTTTAATGTATCTTAACACTTTTATTGTCAAGGCAATGTACAGCGGGGATACAGTTACATAATAAGCAAGGTAGTGAGTACATTTCTTGTTGAACTTGTTATCCGCTCTCTCACTTTTCTCCCACTTTCCTTTCCCTGCATACCCCCTTGATTTTGTTTTGAGGGTGTGACTCAGGACTGAATACTCTGGACTTCGTATTTTCTCAGAAAACAACAACGTTATTCTTGTCATGCCTAATCCCTGAAATAATTTAAAGAAAGCCAACCAAAGAGATTGTCCTGCAGTTACAAACTCATCCTTTCCCAAGGATGACTTCCTTACTGTAATTGCTTCATCTTTAAATCACTGTTCCTATCAAGTCCACACCATGATCAAGGCTAAAGCAAAGGAACAAAAACTAATGTCAATAAACTATGCAATTTTATTTTCACAATAGTTCCTCCCCTCCTCTCTCTTTTTGAGGGACATTAGTATTTAAACTCAAGGCCTGGAGCTTACTCAGCTTGCTTTGCTGGTGCTTTACCATTTGAGCTATGCCCCCAGCCTTGCTTTTTGCTAGTTGTTTAAGCAGCTTGAGTCTCTCAGACTCTTCTGCCTGGGATGGCCTTGAATTGTGATCCTCAGTGTCTCTTTTTCTTTCTTTCTTTTTTTTGGTCCAGTCGTCGGGCCTGAACTCTAGGCGTGGGCACTGTCCCTCAGCTCTTCAGCTCGAGGCTAGTGCTCTATCACTTGAGCCACAGCGCCACTTCCGCTTTTTTCTTTTTGCTTATGTGGTGCTGAGGAATCAAACCCAGGGCCTCAGGCATGCAAGGCAAGCGCTCTACCACTGAGCCACCTTCCCAGCCCCCTCAGTGTCTCTTTTTCATTGTTTGTCTACCATCATCTTTTTTCATATGTTTGTGTTTCCACTAGCCCTATTGACAATAATAACTTAAAACTGAAATGTCAATCAGAAGTTAACAAGACAGAAGCACATCAATGGAATGCTGTGAAAGCCTCACAGAGGTCATCTTAAGCTTTTCCAGTGAGTGGTCAAAGCTGGCACAGTTGCAACAACAAAATCAACCAATTGATTCATAAGGCAGTATTGGGTTACAGCCCAAAGCTAGAATTAAATAGAGATAATGAGTGGTTGTACAACAATGTGATCACACTAAATGCCACTGAATTGTTCATTTGAATACAGCTAATTTTATAATATGTGAATTTCATCTCAATAAAGAAAAAAGGGAAGGAAAACCCAAAGAGGCAATTAGCAGTAGCATTGGCAGCAATCCATCAAGAGCAAAATGTTAACACAGTTAACAGAGTAGCATGGCATGGCTCCACATTCTTTTATATCAGTTTCTATTTTCTTAGATTCCTAGAAAAAGATTATAGTAAAAAAAATCTGATCTCCATGTAAAGAAATAAGAGCATGAGGTGTATGTGTTTTCTAGATGTGGTCTATAGTAAAGTGTTAGCCATTTCTGTTGATAAATATATGGGCCTCACATTTATTGACTTCTGAGAAAAGAAAAGAGATACCCCACAAGCAGATGGGAATCTCTGAGCACATGGATGGAGGGGACTTCCCGCTCCCAGGAGCAGTGGATCAGGCACTGAGCATTGTTAGAGCAATGCTAATGCTGTTGATGTTGATACTGCTGGTGTTAATGGAAAGCCTTTGTTGTAAGCACCTCCTATAGTATTTACTTTGACTTTAAATGTGTTGGGATGTTGGGAGGCAAGAGCATTTGCATCTCCACGGCTGAGACCCTTCCCTGAGCTACCCCATGCTTGAGTGAAGTACTCTCCGCCAAGCAGCAGACCAACATCCCTCATGGCAGCAACAATAGCAGCTTCCAACATGCCATAGACACCCTGAAGAAGCCATTTGGCAACTATGGCTCCCTGCCAACGTGTAACTTTGGTCCTGAAGGGGCTGTCCCAGCACTCAGTAGATACAGAATATTTTTTAATTTGCCATCACAAGGTTTGGTGAACTCTAGATGACACTGCAGCCTGAATGGGAATGGGTGGTTGGTGGGACTTCCTCTGGTGGCCTGCTAGAAACACCTGTGATGGGTGTAAACACACAAGCCTCCATTTGCACAAGAGATGGCCATGATCCCTGCAGACCCATTCGCATGGTGGTTCTTCCACTACTGGTGTGGTGCTGTGGTCACACCCCTTTCTGACGGCACAAGAGGCCGTTCAGCTTTCTTTGGGAGTCAGCTGGGAGACAGTCCCTATGCTGTCCTCTGGTGTTACTACAGTATTTGGCACAAGGAAGGTTCATATCAAGTGATCTTTTCTTGCCAATTAAAAAAATTATATTTTTGTTATCTTGGAATCGCTGTACAAAGGGATTATCATTCAGCAGATCAGTTTGTAAGGACGGGCATCTTGATGGGTGTCATGCTTTCCCCGTTCTCTCCCATCCCTCCCAGTGCAATGCTGCCTTTCCATTTCCTAGTTTCATAGGGTGTGCTCTGAACATTGCGACTGCGTTCTTCCCCTCCACCCTTCCTCTCTTCACTTCCTTTTATCCTCCCCCCACCTCAAGAGCCAGTTCTCTGGTATTTATTTCATTGGACTGTTAGTTTTCCTAAGGAATTTCCCCAATTTAATTCTCTCCTGTAAATGTCATACTTTTATACGTTTGTGTACACTTGCATCTCCAACCCCATATGTGTTTGTTTACTTGTATGTTTATAAATTAGATCTAGCTTTCACATATGAGAGAAAACATGTGTTCTTTGTCTCTCTGGGTAACATTATTTTGAGACTCTGACTAGTTCCCGAAAGCAGACCTAAAAATACCACGTGTCCCTCTGCCTCCCCAAATAGTCTACATATAAAAAAAAAAATCTCATTTTGGGTCCAGGCATGGTGACAGACACCTGTAATCCCAGCACTTGGGACAAAGGGGCAAGAAGACTGCAAGTTCCAGGCCAACCAAAGCTACAAGGGAGGGCCTGTCTCAAAACAATGAAGAAGTGAAAATCTCCAACTATTACCAGTCAGTGAGTTACAGTCCTGTTGTGGAAAATGGAATGAATTAAGTTCCCTCCCCATAACTTTAAGAGAGCTCTGGGCGTGATCTTCCTTAGGACTGTGGTTCAGCATGATCTTAGATACCTGTTGCATTGACAGGACCCTAGATAGGGCTTGTTATACATGGACTATTGAGGGGGATGCTTATTCTCAGTGTTTTGAGGTGTGCTTTTAGGAATTTTGCCAGCTTTAGCAAATATTGTAAGTTGCATGCCCAATTAAATTTTAATTTCAGCTAAGCAAACAAAAATTTTAACATAAATATGAATCAATTGTTAGAATGGTCATATTTATCATGAAAGCTTATTTATCTAGAATTCAGATTTTATTTGGTGTTGCTGTAGATAAATCTCTTAACCTCCTCCCTGGACAGTAGAATCTTTGCTGCCAGCATTCTTTTTTTTTTTTCCCCCTTTGTGCTGGTACTGGGACTCTAATTCAAAGACTCATGTTCTTACTCAGCTTTGAGCTCAAGGCTAGTGCTCTAGCACTTGGTCCATGCCTCCATATTTGTTCTTTGCTGGAGAATTGGAGCTAAGGGTCTCTCACATTTGTTTGCCTGATCTTGCTTTGAACCTCAGTTCCTAGATCTCAGCAACTGCTACTAGCATTCCTAAAGATAACCATGCAGAAGACTATGGCGACTATATTTCCTACAGAACTTTGCAATGACACCTCTCAGTTTATCGTGTGTGTGTGTGTTTAATCTTTTGTGTTGTGTTTTTGTTTCAAATAATAAGTTTCCAGTCTTCTGTTGTAGAGGAAGTCATGTGTAGTTGAACTTTCTTGACCAGCTTTTCAATGGTCTTATTTATTTCAGCTCAGTAAACACAGAGTTCTCCTAACCCCAGTTATTGATGTACTTGTCGTCACTTCCAGAGAGTTTAGGCATGGATGGTGGTACATGTTTTTCTTCATTAATTCTGTTGCATTCTGTTTAGGATCCAGGTTCCTCAGTCATGGAATTGTCACCACCTGTCCATCTCTCTTTCAGCTTCCTAAGTTCTTCCATTCTTGGAGAAACAAAGGGAAATGTACATTTTTTAACTCATGTTCCTCAACCACAAGTCAGATTTAGATATTTCATAGATGACATTCAAGGAACAGTGATCTTAATCTTAATTAAACTTCTTTTGGAGAAGTGGAAGAATGACTAATAAGAGAATAAGATTATGAAACAAAAATATGAAAGAGAAGGAAAAAATTATTAGGAAGCACATCCATTTTCTCACAAATAGGAAACAAAACCAAGTAATTTAATTTACATTATGGGATTCATGTTGAACTACTTTAAAATAAACATCTTGAGCAAGTTGGCCTTATACCAGGAATGTGCTAATTATTTTAAAATTAAAAAATCTGTTAATATAATTAACTCAAAGATATGAAGAAGAATATATCTTTATGAAATAAAGGAGGAGTGTGATAAACATTCCCATACTGCTTCAAAATAAAAACCCACAGAACTATAAATAGATTTAGACATGTAAATAGAAATACATACCTATATGCATGTACATATATTTCTATAAAATGTAAAGGCCCAAATCCCCATGTAGCTGCCAAATATCAAGAATAAACTTCATATTTATTATTTGATGCATTATTTGATGATCAGATTCTTGCCAATGACAAAGAAACTATATTTTCCTCATTTCTAATCAGAATTTACTGGGAGTGCTAATCAGTTCAGTGGGTTTAAATAAAAAACATGATGTAAGAATTTTTTAAATAAAGTAAGTATAGCTTCACATGATTTATAGACAAAATGGTAGTTTGCTTAGGAAATCCAAGAGAATCTATAGTCGAAGAATAAAAAGTACTTAAGGAAGTTGAGTATGGTTACACGTTGCACAGGAAATCCACAAAAGTTACATGCAATTTTTACAGCAAAAATTTTAAAAAAGTATAATGATGTAATGCTATAAAATGCAGAAACCTAGGTAAAATCCAACAAATGAGGTTTTAGGCTTTTGTAGAGCTAATTATATGGTGTATTAAAAGACATGAATAAAAAAAAGTATAGAGTTAAAAATTCAAAATAACCTGTTTGTCCCTCAGGCCCTAATTAATCTTAAATTTAATACAATTGCCCTTAAAAGCCCAATAGAGTTTTGCTGATTTTTTTTCCCCCATGGGAAATTGAAAAGGAGATTTAGAAGTTCTTATGTACCTACCAGTAGAGGCCAAATTTGACCATAAACAGCTGAGGAAAAATGGTAAAGATTCACTTTAGCAGAAATGAAGCTCTGTAATAAAGTTGTAAATACATAGAAAGCATAGGGGCTGGGAAGATGGTTCAGTGGTAGAGTGCTTGCCTCGCATGCATGAGGCCCTGGGTTCAATTCCTCAGCACCACATAAGAAGAAAAAGCTGGAAGTGGCACTGTGGCTCAAGTGGTAGAGTGCCAGCCTTGAGCAGAAAAGCTGGGGGACAGTGCCCAGGCTGAGTTCAGGCCCCACAACCACCACTAACAATTATATATATATATATATATATATATGTATATGTGTATATATATATGTATACATATTTATGTATATATATGTATACATATATAGATATGTATATATATATATATATATATATAGTGACACATTGATGTAGAGTTTGAATGCCAGATTAGAGTAATGAAGCTGATTGCTAGGAGAGAGACTTGTCTATATAAAGAAATCTTAAATCTTATGAAGGTGTTAGTACAAATCCAGAGAGCCCTTGACTTATTCAATAGGTAGTATTGGGATAATTGTGATAATACAGGTAAGTATCACACAGTATACATTTATTTACTTCAGGCAGATTGAAAGCCTAAATGTGAAAAAAGCCACAGTTAAAATTTAGTGCAATATTAGAAAAAATAATGATTTCAACCAAGAGGGTGTTTTTCTCAAATAAAATGTAATAAGTATAAGCCAAAAGTAAAATAAATTGATTAATGGGTTTGCATTAAGAGGATACATTTCTACATTTCCAAAGATACTGAATCAAGAACAAGTTCTATTTTGATAAAAAGAAATTCAAGAAAAGATTAGTGTCTAGAATGTGTAAGGAACATAAAAACTTTTTTTTTGAGACTTTCACATGCCTGTATTACGGCTCCTACCCTTACCTTCCTTTCTAGGCCCAGAGTATGAAATTGTTCTGCATCTTTGGACAACTGAGAGTTTTTCTCTCATATTCTCAACCTCTTCTCTCTGACTCAATTACATCCTTTGAATATGTTTTCCTATCTGTTAAATAGGGGCAAAAATAACTAAGTCCTATTATTGTCCTGAGCATCATATGAGATTAGAGATCTAGGTAAATATTATTATTTTTATTGTGAAAATACTGTACAGAGGGGTTACAATTACATGGGCAAGATAATGAGTACATTTCTTATCAAGCATTGTAGCCTCCTCCTTTGTTTTCCCTTCCCATTCCTTCTCATCCTCACCCAACCCCCCCAATCCTCCCCTCCCCCCCCCACGAAAGTTGTAAAGTTCGTTTGAGACATAACGACTTGTACATCTCATTGTTACAATGGGTCCACCTGTATCCCTATTTTGTTTTTCCCCTTCCCCTTCAAATACAGTGAAAGCAGGGGTTATACTGTGGGGGAGGGACATACAAAGCAACAAAGAAATAATCTTCTAAATGTGTTAGAAACAATCACATGGAAGAAAAAAAAAAACATTTGAATCCATATCTTAGGGTTCATTTCCCTAACATCACCTTATCTGACCTTTTCTGCTTGACTCAGACTGAAAGATTGAAATTGGGGCTATGTCCATTTTACAATATGGGCTATGTCCATTTTACAATATGCTAACTGCTAATTCTGCTTCTGTAAACCTGCTTGCGCTAACACTGACTCTTCCCCTCCCAGAAATAAGTTAAAAAGTTACAAAGTCCAGATGTAGGCCGGCCCAGGGACAAGGTCTGCAAACATAGATAAAGAACAAAAGAATATGTTCTTCTAAATTCCTGTTTAGAAACTCTCAGCAAGGGGCTCAAAATAAAGACCATCTGGCAAGCCCAGCAAACTAGGTCAAATGTCAACCAATCGCGAGCCTGTAACTATGTGAACTCCCCTCCAGAGAAGAGAAGCCTCCCCCCCTTAGGGAACCAACCAGTTTTCAACAAGTGTTACAAAACTTCCCGGGCAGAGCTGAGCCAATCCTGGGGAGCCTCGGGTCTTATGCTAATCCTGTGGTTTTTGTCTTTAAAAGTGCCTGTAACTGCTGCTAGGGGCTTCCAGTCTGCCTTGGACTGGGAGCCGGTTTGCGCAAAAGCTTAATAAAATCCTCTTGCTTGTTGCATCTGCTGGTTTGGAGTCTTGGTTCTTGGGGTGCCCTCCCGTTGAAGAAAGCATCCCAGTGAGTCTGGGGTCTTTCAAGACATATACTAGTTATTGTAAATAAGAGAAACCATGGGACCTATGTTTCTTTGGGCCTGGCTTATTTCACTTAATATAGTTTTTTCCAAGCCTTTCCATTTCCTAACAAATGGGGCAATGTCATTCTTTCTGTTGGAGGCATAGAATTCCATTGTGTATATATACCACATTTTCTTGATCCATTCATCTACTGAGGGGCATCTGGGTTGGTTCCATAACTGCAAAGGGCTATAGTCTTTAAGAACTTGTAATTTGTAATCTAGTTTTTAAGTCTCATAGGATTTTCATTTCATAGAAGGATTTTTCTTTATATAGTATTAGTCTCTAAAATGTTTGCAGAAAATACTTGCTAAAGTTCACAAAATAGAACCCAAGGAAGAAAAGAAAATTGCATACTAAATGTGAAGAGAGTTCTGCAGAGAAAGAGATGCAGAACTTCATACAGTCTTCCCACCCCCCATAAGATGACATTTCTTCTTCAGAATGAATCAGAAGTATATATGAGTTATGAAAACACAGGTTTTAAATTGATTAAAATGATGTATTATCTTATGTTCAAATTAGTAAATTGATATAGTACTTTGAGTGAACAGCAGGGCATAAAAACACTTTTGAACAGTATTATGAAGCATTGCAGATGCTTTTTTTTGAATAGCTGTTCATTTCCTAAATAGACTTTATTTGATAGCTTTTCTCATTTAATAAAAGGATGAATTGGAAAAATACGAACAGATTGTGATAACCAAAAATAAATGAACTTGACAACCTGGAAGAGGAGCAGTTGCCAATGGACTGAATAATAATGTAGGAGAATTCTGTCATGCAAAATTTATGTATGCATAAGAAATAAAATGTCTGACATTTAAGTTTAGAACAGGCTGCCATGAAGCAGATTTTGAAAAAAAAAATACCATTTGTAATTTCTCCCCAAATAATGTTTTAGTCAAATATGTAGTTGGCTATGTTTTAATGAGTAATTTGAAATATCTTGTTTCTTCCTTCCTTTCATTCTTTGATTAAAGAAAAAACATAAAATAATATTCTAGTGAAGATGACTACAGTGAAAACTATGGCTCTTTTTGTTTCAAGTGTGTATTATTCATAAAAGGGAAGAATCGAATAATTCCTTGCTTGAATATTGTGATTGGAATTGATATCTCTGGAAAAGCAATTTTTTCTCTTTTTTATTTCTATTTTTTTTAGTGTAAAAAACTGTGCATAGGGTTATAGTTACATGAGTAAAGTAATGAGTACATTTCCTTTCGAGTGTTGTTACCTCCTCCTTTGTTTTTCCTCTACCAACCCTTCCCTCCTCACTTCCCTAACTTCTCCCTTTCCCCCC
>NW_012267220.1:2944340-2945673 GCF_000151885.1 Dipodomys ordii | reverse complement strand
TCACAAACAAGACCACACTAAAGCTTCCAGTTTCCTGTTCTGACCGAGGCCAACTTCTCCTCTTTTTCATTAATTGTGTATTTTCTCAAAGCTTGGTTTTTCTTTTTCTTATTTATTTTTTAAAATATGGGCCCTAATTTAGAAGTGGCCCTTAATCAATCTCCCCGTCCCAAGCAAGTTTTCTTATTTTTCATTTATTTCAAGATAATTTAGACTAGTTTTTTTTTTAAAAAAATCATGAACATTCTGGCCAGTTTTTTTCTTTTTAAAATTTGTTACGTCTCCCCCGAGTCATAGGGAAGACTGATGTTGCTGTTTCTGACACATCTCTTTTGTCTCATGTTGTTTCTTCTATGAATATGACTGGTGTTATAAAGACAACCACACACATTGCGCTTGTACTCAGCCTGGGTTGGTAGTGGTAGGGCTCCACCAGCAGAATTGAGGGTAGAAGAGTCGGTGTTGCCAGTACCAGCTTTGAGCTAGTAGGGAGAATGAGGCAAAAGTATGTGGGTATTCCTCACCCTGTCTCATCTCGACCTTGTCTCCAATCTTGTCTGTTCTCCAGCTCGCTGCTGTGAGCCCCTTCTATCTCTAAGAAGCAATTCTTAACCAGGAGGCAGTGATCTCTTAACTTCCTTTATATACGAAGGACATAGGAAAAAGAGCATTAGTTTACTCCGAGAAAGCCTCCTGGCATAGATATTTAAACCCTGCGATAAAGAGTACACTTTTACTCAGACTAAAACAAAGTTGAGATTTCTAAAAGAATGTTTTAGAATTTGATAAGTCAAATAAGAAAATATTAACACTGAAACACATCATGGAGACACATTGGAACTCTATGACTTTATTTTCATTTTCTCTTTGGGATTACAATGGATAGGACACTTAATCACCTGAGTAGTTTTTAATCTTTATTTTTAAACTTTAATTTAATTTTATTGCCAAGATGGTATACAGAGGGATTAGTTACCTAAGTCAGATAATAAGGAAACTTCTTTGTGAACAGTGCCACCCCTCCCTCATTTCCCCCAGTTTTTCCCTTTCCCCCACGTTGTACAGTTCATTTCGGGTATAGTGTCTGTCTAATGAGTATCACTGCTGAATTGGTTCACCCTTTGTCCCATCATTTCTGGGATGAGCACTTTCTTTTTTTTTAATTTAATTCTTTTTTATTTGTGAACATACTGTACAGAGGGGTTACAATTACATGGGCAGGATAATGCGTACATTTCTTACCAAGCATTGTAGCCTCCTCCTTTGTTTACCCTTCACATCCCTTCCCAGCCTCCCCCTCCCCCCCATCCCAATCCTTCTCCTTCCCCCCTTT
>NW_012267220.1:2942634-2943785 GCF_000151885.1 Dipodomys ordii | reverse complement strand
ATTTGGGTAAATGCCCAAAAGTGGGATTGCTGGGTCATAGGGGAGTTCTATGTGAAGTCTTTTGAGGAACCTCCATACTGCTTTCCAAAGTGATTTAATTAATCATGTCCAGGTGTAATTATTTGTCTTTTACTATCCACTGGATTTACTTGTAGACTTATAGACACGTTCTAATTATTACAAATGGGAGAAAACAGGCAGCCCATATTTCTTTGGGTTGGGCTTACTTCCCTTAGTATAATTTTTTCCAAGTCTTTCCATTTTCTTACAAACGGGGCAATGTCTTTCTTTTGATGGAAGCATAGAATTCCATTGTGTATATATACCGTATTTTCTTGATCCATTCATCACTGAGGGGCATCTGGGTTGATTCCTTATCTTGGCTATGGTAAACAATGCTGCCATCAACATGGTCATGTTGGTGGTTTTGGTGTAGCCTAGTTAGTTTAATTGAATGGATGCCTCGGAGTAGGATTGCTGGGGAGCTGCTTTCTTTAACCTCCCAGTTGTTCTCACCTCACCATCCAGGGTTTCTCATTAGCATAACAGTAGCTTAAAGAAATGCTACACGGTGCAAATTCTAGACTCTGGAACAAGGCCCGAATTCTTTATCTATTATGATTATGTGTTCTGATAGCTCTCTTTTACTGCATTCCTACTGTGTGACAGAAACAAAGCCAGATATTTTTAAAGTCATAATTTTTAATCCTACTTATGGCTTTCAGAGAGAGGTAGGAATGATTTCCATTGAGCAAATGAAGAAATTGTGGTTTAGAGAGAAAAGTGTATCAAGTAACAACTCTGGATGCAAACCTGTATGTGTCTGACTTCCATCCTCTTACTCATTCTCCACCCCAGAAGCTGCTTGCTTCCTCTTCCTCCTCCTCTTCCTCCTGCTCCTCCTCTCCTTCTCCTCCCCCTCCCCCTCCCCCTCCTCCTCCTCCTCCTCCTCTTCCCCCTCCTCTTCTTCTTCCTTCTTCTTCTGCTTACCCACTTCATTTCTCCCGTCTTCTTTCTTTGCAGTTCTGGAAATCAAACTCAAGATCTTGAAATGCTAAAAAAAACCACTCTCCTGATAAGCATGCCCCCAGTTCACCTGTTTAATTCTCCAACTATGTGTACTAATTACATTTTGCTGTTTAACCATCTTA
>NW_012267220.1:2937734-2942268 GCF_000151885.1 Dipodomys ordii | reverse complement strand
ACAAGATGCAGGGCACTGGAATCAAATACAGTGAAAGCAGGGGTTATACCATGGGGGAAGAACATACAAAAGAAACAAAAAAATGACATGGTACATTATAAGTACATTAAAAACAACAGCAGAAAGATAAAACCACTAGTGTCTCTATCTTGAGGTTCACTTCGTTTAGCATCATCGTTTATGGTCATATGTACATAGCTTTTGAGATTTTTCTGCTTGTCCTAGACATGTAGTAGTTAGCTTTTTTTTTTTTTTTTACAAAACTGGCAATGACAATCTCATTCTTATTGCCTATGCTATGTTGAGCAAATTGCATAACATCTCTGAACCTCAAATGACTCTTGTATAGAAAGTAACAGTTCAAGAATGTTGCAGTGTTCAAAGACAACAACTCATCTGACAGTGCATTAAAAACTAAATTATGTAAAATAAAATATGCCTATGCATATGTATTTTACACATGATATTTCCCCACTGGAATTTTATGGCATATGGATTCGAGCATTCCAACAATTCAGCTTTCATTTATTCATATATCTGAGGGTCCGTAGAAATATTTAAGCAGCCATAAACCAATTAAGCCAAATCTAGTTAAACATTTCAGTAAAGAACCTCAAAAAGCTCATCTATGTTTTTCCTATTATTTCTGGAGAAACAAAGACGCAAGAGAAGTAAAGATAGCCTACAGTTCATAGTAGGATCCGGACTTGGAGTTCAGCTGTCCTGAATCCCTCCTTTTGATAAACGTTTTAATATTCCATTCTGCTTCCTTTCCATGCACTAGGGATGGAAGCCAGTGCATAATGATGCCCTTCCTTAGTATTTCACAGGGCTTCTTTCAGACAACAAATGATCATTGCATGCTTTCTGTGATAGCGATGGGTAGTGAAAGATGGTATAGCACAACACAGGAGCAAATGTGCAAAGGAAAGAGCCAAGATAATCTTGAGAACTGTACAGTACAGAATTGTACAATAGAATTATTTATATAAGAAGCCTGGTGATGATACTGAAGAGAGGCCAGAGAGGTCCTAGCGTAGATTTCCAAATAAAGGAGATATTTCCCCCCCAAACTTATTTAGATGAAGAAAGGGAATCTTCTCTCCCTCTTCTCCCTCTTTCCTGCCCTCCCTGTTTCCTTCTCCTTCCTCCTCTCGCTCTTCCTCCTTCCCTCTTCCTCTCTCCACACCCCTCATTGTAGGTGGATGTAGGGTAACCTGAGAGAAATCACTGAAAGGGGAAAGTAAAGACCCAGGTACCTGTGAAATGTAGCTTCATTGCTGTCAACTACAGGATGTGAGGGAGGGATGGTCAGGGAGTTTATTTCTAATAATACTGGTAGAGATCAGTGCAGATGGGAAGCTAGGAGGAGCAAACGGGAAACCAAAACTAAAACGTAGATTGGCTAGTATAGAACTTGAATAACACCACCACCACCACTACCAGCAGTGCAATAGAAAACTAGTAACAGGTTTAATGAAGGCAGAACTGTCTCTTCTGAGGTTTGATTTTTTACTTCAAAATATCACCCTGAGTATGGAAAGGAGATTAAAGGGATTACAAACATATGTACAAAGTCAAACTGGGTGCTGGTGGTTGGATGCCAGCCAGGACAAGAAAGTCTATGAGGTTCTTACCTCCAATTAACCAGCTGAACGTCAGAAGTTGAACTGTGGGTCAAAGTGGTAGAGTGCTAACCTTGAGCAAAAAAAATGACAGCATCCAGGCTCTGAGTTGAAGTCCCATGACTGACAAAAAGCAAAACCTCAAACAAAACAAAACAAAACTCCTTCCCTCCCCCCCCACCCCAGCGCCCTCATGTACAGTCACATTAGGGACTTTTAATGGAGAGGTTGGGAATTTGATCTGAAACAGTGGTGGCAGAGATGGGATAATGGATAAAGAATGAGTCAGGAATTGACATTCTCATGATACAGCTGAAGAAATAGTTAAGCTCAGAGAGGCTAAGTAATTAGCCCATGATCACAGAGCTAGGTCTATATTATTAACTCAATGTCAGGACCAGCTTCCCAGTTGTATTTCCTGAGGAGGGAGCGCAGTCACCTAGACTGAGGGGACTGGAGAGCTGGGAGATGCATTCAGCAATAGCACTTTCCCCTCCTTTTCCTCTACAAATGTTAGCTTTGAAATGGACACTTAACCATTTTCTGTATTTGTTGGGCACCATGTGATATTTTGACCCGTGTACAGAATGACCCGTGCACCTGGCATAGCTAGCACCTCACACACGGATCTTTTTTTTTTTTTTTGTAAAGATAACAAAAATATTTTTTAAAAACCACTGATCTTCGTTTTGGTGTGGGAACACTCAAAATCCTTTGTGCTAGCTCATTTGAAATAGTCAGTTAATGTTTGTCATTCATATTCATCCTCCGTGCCAGAGAACATTAGAAGTTCTTATTCATATTCAACTGCTCCCCTGTATTCATGAACCATCCTCCCCTACCACCCCTCTGCCTACTTTCCTATCCTGTGGTAACATCTTTTCTAGGTTCAGATTCTTTTTCAAATAAGAAAGAGGTCAACATTTTTCTTCCACTTGTGAGAATGTACAATGTTTTGCTCTATCTGACTTACTTTGCTCAACAAAATCTCTTTCAGTACCATTCACAGGCCCACCAGTGACAGAATAATTCTATTTTAGTTTCCATAACAGAATAGTCTGCTGTAAATAACTAAATGTAATATATGATAGATCATATATTATCATAGTTCATATATTATCATATATTGTAATCATATATGGTAAATAGGATATATAATAGGTAATGTAAAATATATAAATGTATATTACATATTATTTTATCCAGTCATCGGAGGATGGATTCTTAGGTAGACTTTATGTCTTGGCTATTGTGTATAGTGCTGCAGTAAATATGTGAATGCAGAGGTCTCTTCATGATACTGATTTTAATTCATCTGTCTGTCTATCTGCCTATTAGTGGATTGCTTGATCATAAGATAGTTCCATGATCTGAATTCTATTTCTAGTTTTTTGAGGAACCTTTATGCTGTTTTCCCATGATTTGTATAGTAACATGTTCTCACAGCAGTGCATGTGGGATTTCTCCCCTGAGAGTTCCTTGGCAGCAGTTGTGATGATGATTATTATTATTATTTTAATATTAGTCAGTAAAGTAGGTGGTGGGATTATTGCTGTAGTTTTGATTTGCATTTCCCTGATAACTAGTGAAGTGGAGCATTTTTTTCATATAACTTGGCCATTTACAACGCCTGTTTTCTTTCTCCAGTACTCAGATTGAATCCACGGCCTCATGCATGGAAGGCCAGTGCTGCAACTCTTGAGTCGTATGCTTAGCCGTCTTGTTTGTATTTTGTTTTTGAGATGGCTTCTCACTAATTTTGTCTGGTCTGCCCCCAACTTGTAATCCTCCTGCTTCCACACTATTCAAGAAGCTGGGATTACAGGTGTGAATCGCATAGCTGCTTCACACATCATCTTTTGATAAATGTCTAGGGTAAAAAATAAAAACAAGCCCAACAAACACACAAACAACAAAACCAAGGCAGGCATGGTAGTACAAACCTGTAATCCTAGCTTCTCAGTCTGAAGCTGACAGGCAAATATACAAAATAAGCTAAAGCAAAAGAAGGATTGGTTCTGAGTTTAAGGGCTAGGACCAGAATTGCCTCCCCTCCCCTCCAAAATAAAGACAAACAAAATAGAAACTCCCCCCAAAACAAACCCACAAAATATCTACTTTCTACATGATCAGGAAATTTAGAATGATCATGAAAAATACTCAACTTTATGTAGATAAGTTTCTTACTAAAATGTCAAATATCTTCATTCAAATGGAAACTGTGAAGAAAAAGTTCATTTAGGTACATATACACCAAGTAAATACATGAGGGAAATGTATTTCTTCTGCATTGCTCTTCTTGGCATTTCTAGACATAGCTAGAAAAGGCCCAGTTCCTTTAATATGATCAGAAAAAGTGGTGTGCTCCCTTTTAAGGAGAAGTTTGTTCTTTATCTTCTTTTCTTTCTCTTTTACTACTGCTGGGAAAACACTCTAAAATAAAAATCCAATTCATAAAGCCTTAGGTAGCGGTAGAATTCCATTATTCACACTTAGTTCACGTGGAGAAGTTCGTTGCAGCTAGCGAGGGAGGAGAGAAGTACAGATCCCAGTGGATTTGGCCTTCCAACAAGTGCATCATTCATGAACATTTTGGCCTTCTTTCTCCGTTCCTATTGTGTGGTATGACTCTCCCTAGGCTCTCATGCTCAGCACCAAACATTAGAAGCTTCGAGAAGCTTTACAGCAGTAGCTTAGAGTTCAAGGGTCAGCAGTTTTCTGTTCCTTTTTTTATTAATAAGTTTTTTATTGTGAAAATACTGTACAGAGGGGTTACAATTACATGAGTAAGGTAATGAGTACATTTCTTATCAAGCATTGTTCCCTCCTACTATGTTTCCCCTTACCATCCTGTCCCCCCCAAAGTTGTAAAGTTAGTTTTTCAACATAACGTCTTTTTTTGGGGGGGG
>NW_012267220.1:2925491-2933684 GCF_000151885.1 Dipodomys ordii | reverse complement strand
CTCCTCTTCTTCTTCCTTCTTCTTCTGCTTACCCACTTCATTTCTCCCGTCTTCTTTCTTTGCAGTTCTGGAAATCAAACTCAAGATCTTGAAATGCTAAAAAAAAACCACTCTCCTGATAAGCATGCCCCCAGTTCACCTGTTTAATTCTCCAACTATGTGTACTAATTACATTTTGCTGTTTAACCATCTTACACCTATTTATTGTCTTAAGTTTCTAAGGGGTCTGGAGACTGACTTTGTTAAGAGTCAACAAATACTATCATGGTATAGCTGATCTTCATACTTTGCTAGAGCTTTGTGTCTTCTTCCAAGTGGTTTAAAAAATTCGTTTTCTGGCTTCTTGTCTGGTGTGGTAGAAGTGGCCTCTTTCTCAAAGCCTTTCACGTGGTGCTTTGTCCTTTTCACATGTGCACAATAGAGCTGTTGGCTTCATCCTCCTCTTTCTCCTCCTCCTCCTCTCTCTTTCTCTTTCTTTCTTTCTCTTCTTCCTTTTTTCTTCCTCTTCCTTTTCTTTCTTCTTTTTCTTCTCTTCTTACTGTTTTTCTATTCTTCTTCCTCCCTCCTTCCTTCCCTCCCTTCCTCCCTCCCTCCCTCCTTCCTTCCTTCCTTCCTCTTCTTCTTTTCTTCTTTCTTCTCCTCCTTCCTTTTCTCCTTCTCTTCCTTCTTCTCTGTCTCCTCATTTTCTCCTCCTCCTTCTTTCTTATTCTCCTCTTTGCTCTCCTCCTCCTCTTTCTTCTTCTTTTTCCTCCTCTTCCCTCTCCCTTTCCCCTCCCCTCCCGTCTTCTTCCTCCTCCTCCTTCTCTTCTTCCTCCTTTGCCTGTGTGTGTGTGTGTGTGTGTGTGTGTGTGTGTGTGTGTGTGTATGCCAGTATTGGGGCTTGATCTCAGCACTTCCTGTTCAAAATTGGTGATTGACTATTTGAGCCACAACTCCACTTCTGGCTTTGGCTGGTTAATTGGAAATAAGAGTTTCTCAGATTTGTCTGCTTGGGATGGCTTTGAACCACAATCCTCAGACTTCAGCCTCTTTAGCAGCCAGAATTAAAGTCATGAGCTACTGGCACCTGGTATTATTGGCTTCTTGAAGGACAGTTGGGAGTTTTGTTCTTCAGAGTGCTCCGGTAGTTTATAAAACATAAACGAATCAAGGGAGTGCTGTGCTGCTCCATTTTCTGTGTTCTGTTTGAGTCACTTATGTGGTCCACAGTCAAGAGGTGGGGATCATTCAGGTGTGTGGATTGTGGGGGTGTTTCTGCATTGCCCCCTTTTGAAACATTCTCAGAGGCTGCAGGTAAAGGTAAAGGGAGCCCATCTGAGAGTGCAGTCAGCTGGCTTTCCTGTTGCTGATGTTTCTTCTAAGTGCCTTTCCCCGTCTGTAAGGCAGAGAGGGTGTATTTATCCACTTTCCCAGGGCAGGGTGACAATTTGACCACAAAATGCTCCATTGCCCAGGATGGAAGCCTCTGTATAAAGTCAGTCTTTTTTTTTCCTCCAAAAAAAGAAAAATATAGAAAGAAGTCATCAGTTGCTAGGGAAACCACAACCTTTTTGCATGTGCTTATTTAGAAAAGAGATATATTCAAGACTCTTCACTATAGGAACAGGGATGGTGCATTATGTTTGTGAGAATAAACAATGAGGAAATACCATGCTCAAAGGGGAAAAAATCCATTATCTTGCATCTTGCTGAAAATATTTGATTCTCAAGGGGTTCAATTTGAAATTCATCCTCTTTGTCCCTCTGCCATTATTTTACTCTGGCTTGCATATGAATTTTTTTTGAAACCAGCAGAATCCCTGGATCTGGACAAAATTTGAGGAGATTAAGGGGTTCTGGTTAAACTAGAAAAATCCTGTTCCAATTTGGCATGGCAAAGAAGCCAAGGTCTCCCCTTTATGTCCACATTACACCTGGGCATGAAATCAAGAAACACCTTCAGAACATTTAAAAATATTCTTAGGACCTCTGCAGACTCCTGTATGATCACTTAGATGAGCATGTTTTTGTAGTGATACCATGACTCTATTCACACTTTTGAAAAGGCAGTTCTATTTTCAGGTGTCTGAAATTTTAGCTAAAATAGTTTGATTCCTTTGAACTCTAACTACCCCTTCCATAGATGGCTCAGCACCATGACTCCTCCTTTGTTGGTGGTAAGATGCCTCATTTAGTGAAACTCCTTTTAGTGAGCCTGCTCAAAGACATTGAGCACTGGCCTTTTATGGACCACTTCATCTCTAAGGAACTGTGCTTTAGAATCTCTTCAGAGATGGTTTACTTGTGAAAACATGGAGGTGGAACACAATGACCCAAGTAGGAGATAATCAAATGAGATTTTCTGATAGGCAGAAATTATCTTCCTTAACAGTGGTGCCTTGGTTGGGATCATGAACTGTGTTAGCCTGCTGCAAACCTTCTGTGGAGAGTGTTACTTGCAGTCTCAAAAGGAAGAGAAAAAGCCCATCTGAAAACCGAGGACAATGTTATTTTGAGTTGAGTCTTTGTGCATAGTCTGTATACTACCAATAATTGTACTGTTGGTAACTGTAGGAAGAAAAATAAGCCCAGATGGATTGCTTCTCTCCTTGGAAAGAAGCCCTATGCTCAGAAGGTCATTCTTACTCTTCCAGGAAGGGATTGGGTGATGGTATAAGCTCAGAGGTTCAAGTCATCCCAAAGCTATCTGCTGATTAAACAGACCACTAAGGAGAACAAGCATGGAATCAAAGTACCCACAGTGCTCTAAGCGCGGGAATAGCTGCTCTCGCTCCAGCTGTCTCTTGTGCCTTGTTCACACATACCTCTGATCAGTGATCCAGGCCTGTGGTGAGGGGGCAATATTTTATTCATTAATGTGGCTCCTGCATTCAGGCTTATAAATCCAAAGCACTAAACATTGCTTAAAAACACTCAAACGATTGAAGCCAGAGTTAAAACTGATGTTGTGCAAAGAATCAGAAGCCTGAGAGAAATATTCCTAAAAAAATTTACATGTTGATTTAACAAAAACTGTTCAGACAGGTGCTAGGGGCTTCCAATTTTAATATTTAATATTATAGTTGTAATCCTGATTATGTAGGAGGCTGACAGTGGGAGGTTTGCCTGGGGAGAGGGTGGGGGTGTGACTCCATGAGGGGAAGAAGGGAAGAAGCTGGGTGTGATATCACACACACACAGACACACACAGACACACAGACACACAGACACACACACACACACACACACACACACACACACAGAGTCCTCCTGGCTGCTATAAGAAGCCTAAAGTAGGCACCCACCTCAAGGCAGGGGGTGAGGCCCTTGCTCCAAAAAGAACTGGAGTTAATGGCTTAAGAGGTTGAGTACCAGTCTAGTCAGCCTGAGTCCCGGAGTTCAAACCCCAGTGCCACAAAAAGTTGAAGCCCCCTTGTATTTAAATCAATAGTTTGCATCACTGTTTTGCCACAGTCATGTACTTGATAGTAAACAAAAAGAACTTGGGTTAGCTTCCTGGAGAGGCAGAGAATCACGGATGGGAGGGTGTGGCAGAAAAGGCTACTCATCTCAGGGGAGCCAGGATGGAAAGAGAGACAGGAGAAGGGACTGAGGTCCCAATGTGATCTTCATCTCCTTCAAGGCAGTACTTCAACCACCTCCCTTTTGGTGGGCTCCATCTCCCCAAGATTCAACTGCCTTCCAAGAGCACCACACACAGGCTGCAAATAAACACACAACAAATGGTTTGGGGATCATTTAAGACCCAAACCATTACAGAATTGTATGGACTAGATTTGCAATTGTTCTCTAACCTCCACAGGGCTTAAATGTATAACTTTCAATACCAATGCCTGGGCCCTGAGTCCAAGCCCCAGTATTGGCACACATACTTAGCACAGACACAGACACAGAAACATGACAACTCCTTCATTCCACACGCATGGAAGAAAACAAAAAGAAGGCAAATGAAATGGGCAGGAAAAGCAACAAAAACTGGTTAGTGGTTAGCTGTTCTGCTTAGGTATAATGGGACACATTGTGTGTAAAGAGGCAAACTTTCTATCGGTCTATTGACTCACTACTTCAGACAGATGAACAGCTTGTGATACACTCAGAGAAGTAATTTCATACACTAGAAAAGAGAATTATATATTCAGTATAATTCTAGAGTAGAATTTAGGAATAATATGCTATAGTTGAGAATAATATATCTTCAAACATCCACTTAAGCTTGTTACTAGATCACTCACACTATTTCCTTCCCCTCCCTGACTTTTTTTTTCCCCCCTAGCTGTACTGGAGTTTGAACTCAGGGCTCACACTTGCTAGGTAAGAGCTCTGCTGCCTGAGTCACAACCCAAGACCTTCTGATTTCTGTTTTCGATTATGATCTCCTGTTTTTGCCCTAGGGCTTGCTTCAGACTGAAATTTTCCTACTTCTGTTCTCACAGAGCTGGGATTACAGGAATGAGCTATCATGCCTAGCTTATTTTTCTTCTTTTTAAAACTAGTTGGGAATGGAAAATCATGGCCAGATTGAGGATCATTAATGACCTTAGATCAGAAATTAATTCATCCACATGATTTACAGATTTCACTATTATTAGACTGAGAAATAAAATTTATCAATCAAGGTTCTTAGCCAGTGTATTCTAAAAGTGAATAATTACATCTTTCCCTGACTGCTGCTAGTAAGGTTGGCTTGAACATAATTCCAGTAGGGTTGGAGGCGTGGCTTAGTTGGTAGAGTGCTAGCCAGTAGTGAAAGTGGCAGATTCCAAGTCCTGGTTTCAGCCCTAGAAAAAGAAAAGAAAATAGTTCCAATAGAAATTAGTAATTAAGGTAGTGGAGAAATTTCAAAAGATACGGGATTAGAGAATCTTGTCATCCTTCTTTTTGGCCAGATAATTTCACACTTATCACTAACCAGTGTCATGGTATGATTACAAATTTGTTGTCACTGCTTTCTTTTACCAAGCAGAAGGTGAGTGGATCTGATACTAGATCTGTAGTTTTCAAATCCCACAGGTAGGTTGTATAAACGCAAAGACATCTGTAACATTTTGTGGTTGAAAGGGACTTAACAATCAACCAGTGACTGATCTGAGATCAGAGAGGCACAGGTCATGATGACATAGGCCAAAACAAGACTGAAGGCAGCTTGCTTCCTACACCAGTGCACTTAAGCACGACATAGAGCATCAGAATTCATGGTCGGTGTTTCGACTAGATATAAGGTTACTACACTGGGATTTTTCAGGACTGTGGATTTCCACAGGACATGGTTTCCAATGTGGACATGGTTTCCAAATGATTTTGGAAGCCTTAGGTGGCACCCGCTACTTTTAAATAAATGAAAAACATCTTTAATCGTTATTAAATTCTCCTTGCTTCCAATAGCAGTGCTAAATAACAGTAGGCAAGCTGTCAGCATCTTCATTTAAAAACAAAAACACCTAACAGACAGCAATATAAAGTAGTTTAAAAAGTCTTATTAGCAAAGTGATGAGAGGAAGTGGAGCCAAGACTGTGGCTCTATTTTTTTCCAGTTGTATGCAGTTATCTGTTCTTTCCATAATCCAACGATCCATCATTCATATTTTATTACTGCTCTCCTCTGTTGTAACATTGTAAGACTATCTTGAAGATACCAATGAGCTTAAGCAGTGATTTAAACATTTGTATTTATCAAATCATATGTATTTATAATGATAAATATATAATTATAATGATATATTTTATACTATCTAAACTATAATTGGGAAATTATATATATGCATAAATTATTTGAAAACTAAAGTTAGTGTGTTTGAAATGGAACAAGTTATACATTTGGTTAGAACCTGGTGTCATTTCAGTGAATTGCTTTCATAAAAATGCTAATGCCCATGAGAGATTCGAATGCACTTAGAAGATTACGCACATGGACACCCAAATTGTATAAAAATCGGGAGCAACTGGCAATAACTAGTCCATGCAAATGCCAAAGATGCTTAGATTTTTCCCTGAAATCACACTCATTACATGACAATTAGAATGTGATGTCAAGTCTTTTTTTTTTTTTTTAAACAGGGAGGCAAATCTGCTAACAGAGTTGTCTTAACAGATAGACATATAAGGCGCATCGATTTTAGAAAGGGGTCTCCTGTGGAAGAACCACTAGGTGCCACACTAGAGCATTTAGCTGAACTTCTACTTTGCTTTCTCATTGAACTATTTGCAACTGACTGCAATGAACTTGCATAGTTTTGACATTCTCATGACAAGTGCTTTTAGCTGCAAAGCCCAACCCCTGTCTGACTTGGACTTGCTCAGTATTAGCTGTGTGCGTATTCTGTAACCGAGAATCTATACTCAATCATTTCATGTGGCTGTGCAGGTAGTAGAGTATAGTGACTGAAAAATTATGCCAAGATCACTTTCTGCTGGATTCCCAGGAGAATGATCTCATAGGTTGAGTTTTGCATAATCAAGTATTTATAAGTTTATTTCAACTTATGGGTTGTGAGGAAATATGAACTCACATTAAAGTTAAGTAGCTCTAAGGACAAGGAGAAAAAAACTAATCTGATTCTCTTAATTGAACACACAATAAGGGAATCTGGGAAAAACTCTCACAGAGATTACAAAACAAATGTAAGTGATTTGTCAAAGCCAAAAGCTAGAAGTGATCAGTTTAGATCACTAGAGTCGGGAGGTCTACTAAATGGGATAAATTACTCAGCTCATTAGTTCAGGAATTGGTTAATGTTCTGAGAACTTCTCTAGTTATTGATATTCTCAGTTACCAGTGCATCTTGGCTAATAAAAACATAATTTGCCACTAGAATTGACTGCTCAGATCTTAAAACCTAATGATAATTCCCATTTCTGACAGATACTGTTACCTGAATTTAATGTTATGAGTTTATGTCAAGAGTGATATTAATAAGAGAGCTGAATAGAAGTCTCCAATGTGCCCCCTGCCACAGAAACATCAGTTTGGACATTCATATTCTCATCAAAATAACTTTTTAAGAGCTCAGAAAAAATCCAGGGTGTGACTGGAACACAGAAATACCCAAAGACCCATGAAGGGGCACAGGAAGGGGCGTTTCACATTACCTGTGTCGCCCTTCCCCTCAGCCCAGGAACATAGTGGAGACACGTGCTCCTCTCTGTGGAGGAGATGGAGTGAAGCAAATAGCTTTGTCTCAGAACTCAGCACTAGGCCCGATTCAGTGAACTCTGGGGCTAAGCTATGCCTGTATCCCCTGGCTGTAGAATCACTGTAATATCACCCCATCCTCCATGGAGTGTTCCTGGTGTCCTCAGGCTCTAAATCATCAGGCTCATCATCTCCTGTAGTATCAGATTAGTGCCCAGTGTACCCACCATCTGGTCCCATATCATCAGAACCAGACATAACCCCCCACACACACACAGAGCAAGGCCATAAGCCTGTCTGTGTGCACAATGATCAGGCCGCCTCCCTGCCCCTTGACTCCACGCTTGTCCCCACGAACCAGGATTCATACCTACACCTCAGAACCCAGGCTCTAGGCTTGCTTCTAGAGATGTAAGTACCAGACCTACTCATATGGATCCAAGCTACAGAAAGCTCCCCAGGGATCCACGTGCAGGCCTGTCTGCCCTTTAACCCAGGCACAAAGTCAGTCAGTTCACAGACTTCAGGGCAAGCTCTCCCACATATCCCTCAATTGACTTGATAGAGAATCTCTGGCTAGGCTGCCTGGGTGAGGGCTTTCTCTATTCTATAAGAACTATTTCTTCAAATGTGCTCTACAGCTGCATAAAGCCACAGGGATTGCAGATAATTTGCTCAATGTGACTCACCAAAGGAATGCAATAATGTACTAGTAATGGATCCTAAGAAATAGTGATCTGTGATTATGCAAGACAATCATTTTCAAAGAAGCTCAATGAGCTTCAGGAAAAAATGAATACCTATATGAAATGATAAAAAGTTAACATAAGGATAAAATGAACAGTTCAAGGAAGAAGAAACCATAAAAGTAACAGAACAGAAATTCTGGAGCTGAAGAACACATCAATCAAGCAGAAAGGAGAGATATTATTCCATTATACCTGTTAAGAAGTACCTCTACCATACAACTAGTGTGGACAGTAGTAGAGATGCTCTTCAAGAAATAAAAAGTACTAGTTGTCATGTCCAAAACGAACTTTACAACGTCGATGGGGGGGGGAGGG
>NW_012267220.1:2910102-2925100 GCF_000151885.1 Dipodomys ordii | reverse complement strand
AGTTCAAGCCCCAGGACCAGCAAAAAAGAAAAAAAATAAAAAATCAAACCAGATATGATCTAGCAGTTCTGTTTCTGGGTATATATCTAAAGAAAATGAAGTCAGTATCCCCAAGGATATCTGCTCTGCTCTGATCCTGGAAGCTTATCCACCATAATCGAGATAGAGGTACAACCTAAGCATCTATCCATGAAGTGATGAAGGAAGAAATAACGTTTGCAAGATACTACTCAGCTGAAAACAATAGACTGAACCTGAACTTGAACCTGAAGGATGCCATGGTAGATGTAGTAAAGCAGATACAGGAAGACCAGTGCTGCATCATCTCATTTACATACAGAAGCCAAACAAGTGAGACTCAGAAGTAGAAAGTTGAATGCCAGAACCTGAAGGATTTTGGTCAAATGGTGGGCAGCTTCAATTATGAATGAGTTCTGGAGATCTAATCAGCCAAATGGCAGCTATCAGTAATAATCCTGTGTTATCTACTGAAATATGCACATGGGTCAGATCTTAAACACTTTCAACACACATACACACACACTTGCAATTAAGTGAGATGATAATTATGGCAATTCACTTACTTGTGATAATTATTTCACAATGTGTGTGTGTACCCAAATACCATGTTATGTACTTTAAATATATACATTTTTGTTTGTCAATTATACCTCAATAAAGCTGGTGGATGTGAATTAGAATGCTACTGGGTAAATAAATAAGCATCAGCCAACTAAATTGCTTGAGGAAAACCAGGCAGTTTGCCAAATTAAAAATCAGAAACATAGTTAAAATGAAATAAAGGTAAAGCTTGACATAGTATGCACGCTATTTTTGTAGCTGTTTTATTTAGCTTTTAGTCTCTACTTAGGTGACAGAATCTATGAGGGTATGGGTATACTATGCTTCTGATTTTATAGCTTAGGTACAGCTTGAAAAAGATCTTTCTAGATTCTGAGTTGAGTAGAATGTTAACAGGAACTATTTGTAAGGAAGGCAAGCAAGCATGCAGAAGTGGTCTTTATTACTGAGAGATCCTAGTGAGAAACACACTCCCCTGCCAAGTGCAAAGAACGGACTTGAAGACCAGAAATATAGCAGAAATGAGACTCCCAGATCAAGTGTCTGGAGAGCAGGCACGCCCCCAGACATGGCAGTAAGCAGTTATTCTCCTAATGGGCAAAACCCTTCCCTGCTCCTCAGTGGCTGAACACTACAGGGTATACAACCTTCCTGGGTATCACTTAAGTTTCATAATTTTCTATTGGATGATCTCAATAGAAACCTTTTGGTTTCTTGGTTGCATTTTAGAAGCAGGCCTCTGTTGTTCCTCCCCCCATTTTGTTCTCTGTGATAGGAAGTATTTTTCCTGGCTATTTAATTCTGGCATGCGCATAGTTTTTACGTGCTTTCTCATGATTGTGGCCCAAAGCGTTGCCTGCTGGTTGGCTGGCTTCTGATATGCTATTTGTGACTCTTTGTCTAGGGAACTTCCAAGTGCATGAACTTTGGGATTGTCACATCAGTAAGCGGTTAGATCATTGTGTAAGCAAACTCTCAGTAACTTTTCACTTAGGGTCAGATGCCTTGTCTTGGAAATGGACTACCACTGGTTTTATTTTCCATCCTAGGAAAGGCAGAGTGAGGGGAGCAGCTTACAACATGGCCTCCACCTTCCTTGCCATCTGGGATCCACACCCTTTGTCATCCATCCCACAGTGAATGGGTTCTGATCTATAGGACCAATAGGACTGGAAAATGGATGATATATGACTTTTGAGACTAGAAACTGAAAGGCACTTTTTAGCATATGATTTCTCTCCCCCCTCCTTTCTCTCTTGGATTGCTTCTCCTATGAGAAGCCAGTTCACATTCCATGAAGATGCACCAGGCTTCCAGAAATCCACCTGCTGGAGAAGTGAGGTCCTCCCACCAAGTGGGTGCTGACTTCCCTGCCCTGTCAGTAGGGAATTGTTCATCTCCAAATGAGATGCAGGATGACTGCAAAATGACAGTAGAAATCTAAGTGTAGCTTCATGACAGCCCCAACCTGGAACTGCCCAGCCAATCAGCTTGCAGATTCCATTCCTTTCACAGAATCTGTGACAGGAACCAAATGATTATTATCTTAAGTGATTCCTGTTTTAATATGATTTGTTATATACCATTTATTCATTAATATGGAGAAAACATTGTACGATAGCCAATTCATTCTGATTCATGGGACATTTCTTAGCAATGGAGAAAAGGACAGAGCTTCAGGTCAGGAAAAAGGATGGGGAGTTAGCTCTTTCTCTTCTTCTGGTGAATGGCTTTTGGTGGGGGAAGGTAACTCTCACACTCTATTCATTCTTTTCTCTCTTTTCCCCCATTATTTCTTTTTCTTTTGCAAGGCTATTGCTCTACTTGAACTACAATTCCACTTCTGGCTTTTTGGGTGGTTAATTGGAGATAAGAGTCTCATGGACTTTCTTACTGGGGCTGACTTAACACTGAGATCTTCAAATCTCAGTCTCTTGAGTAGCTAGGCATCTGGTTAATTAATATTTCTATTAGCATACATCAGTTATAAGGGCTATACAATATATACTTTAAATTTCCCCGCACGATCACTCTTTCTTATACTCCTGCTTCTTAAAACATTTTCAACAGGTTTATAATAATAATAATAATAATGGTGTTTGAAGTCAGGCTCAGGGTACTGTCCATAGACTTCTTTAGCTTAAGGCCAGTGCTCCACTTCTTGAGCCACAGCTCCACTTCCAGCTCTTTTTTTTTTTGTGGTAATTTATTGGAGATGAGTGTCATGGACTTTCCTTCCTGGGCTGGCTTTGAATTGTGATCTTCAGATGTCAGCCTCCTGAGTAGCTAGAATTATAAGCAGGAGCTTGTAGCTTTAT
Source organism: Dipodomys ordii (assembly GCF_000151885.1). Classification (NCBI taxonomy): domain Eukaryota; kingdom Metazoa; phylum Chordata; class Mammalia; order Rodentia; family Heteromyidae; genus Dipodomys; species Dipodomys ordii. The sequence continues at coordinate 2,922,200 of NW_012267220.1, read as the reverse complement.
ATATTTTGTATTTTTATACTTGCACATGATGTACTTCAACCATATTCACCATCATTCACCCTCTCCATTCACCCTTCCCTCTGCTGCTGATACCCATCCTCCAGTGAGCCTGCTTTACAGTGACTGTTGTCCAATGTCAAAAGAAGTGAAAGGAAGAGCTTCCTCTTTAGTGGTAGTTCTGGGGTAGAGGTTTGATGGAATGTGGCATCTCATTTCTTGGGATATTATTTTATTTCTAAGACATGAGATCTAGTATATTGTATAACTAGGACATAGAGTCTTCTCTATGTAGGACATAGAGTCTTCTCTAAGTAATTTTCCTTCAGAGTAAAATACATTTTCCTCTTTTTTCCTAAATATATTGATTCTTGAGTTTCATCCCTTAATGTGTATTATTAGGATAATTACTTGGTAATTATTTGCATCATTAAGTAGGTGTAGTTTTATGTTTTAGCATGCCCTTATAGTATTTGTTATTTGTTGAAGATAATGATTTTAATGTGTGTTACATTTTTAAAGTCAGATTTAGAAAATTAGGTAAGTAAAAAAGGTTGCATTTATTGCATTATTTGAATTAGAAATATTTTCATTAGGTACACATCATATTTTTTATATTCTAAGCCACTGAAATGACTGATTTACAAGTTAGTATGGTTGTATTCTCTAAAAAGCTTGCCAGAATCAGTTATGTGAAACTGGTAATCTTGGAGTTCTCTCAGAAATAGCTTTGAGGCACAAATGAAATTGCGCTTATTTTTATACCCCAATTATGATGATTCTCCCACCACTCTCCATGTTTTCACAGCATCTCAAACCATCTCAGCTGTCTGGGGGAAGCCCCCAAAACAAATCTTATTCATGCCTCTTAACCAGTCTTATGCCAATGCGTTCTCTGTCGCTGTTCTTAGAACGTCCACTATTGTGACATCGTTGTACACCGTCATTCTATAAAGCTACTCTTCAGACATGGCTGGTGGCACCCACAGTGAAAATATCAGTTATGGCCCTATATTGTCTCACGATTCTTGGAGCGATCTCACGGTGCTAGTCTCTGCAGAGACAGAGGGAAAGGACTTAGAGTTTCTTTCAAAGTCTTTAAAATAGGTCATTTGTCCTTCACTGAGAATCTCATCAAGTATTATATGAACATAGTTCCAGGAGCTACTAGCATTTTCACCTCAGTCAAACTCTGTTCACAGCTAAATTCTGGGGGATCTGCTGTAAGCACAAAACTTCCTTAAGCCATCTCCCTGTTCCTATTTAAACTCCAAAGTTTCTTTTGTTTCTGAATCTCCCTCCCTCCCTCTCTTCTTCCCTCCCTCCCTCCCTTCCTTCCTTCCTTCCATCCTTCCTTTCTCCCTCCCTCCCTCTCTCCCTTTCTCCCTCTCCCTTCCCCCTCTTCCTTCCTTCTTCCTTCCTTCTATCTATCTTTCTTTCTTTCTCTTTCCTTCCTTCTTTCCTTTTTTCTTTCCCTTCCTCCTCCTCCCTCCTCTTTCCCTCTCTTTCTCCCTCCTTCCTTCCCTCCCTCCCTCCCTCCCTTTCCTCCTCCTCCTCCTCCTCCTGTACTGGGGAATTTAAGTAGGGCTTCATGCTAGGCAAGCAGCACTCTATCATTTGATCCAGGCCCTAGTCCTTTTGCTTTTAGTTTACTTGTCACATAGAGTCTTGTACTATCTTTGCTTGGATAATCCTCAGGCCACTATCTTCCTACCATTGTCTTCCAAGTAGCTGAGATTACAGACATGAACCAATGTGCACAGTCCCTCAAAAGTGATTTCCTTTTTCTTTTTGGTGCACCCCTGGGTGTTGACCCTGAGCTTTTTTGCTCAAATCACAGCAATCCAGCCTTCTCTCTCTGGAGTCAAATCCCTACCACTTGTGGTAGACTTGTAAAGGTCACCTTAAAGTTTTGTTTTTTGTTCTGCTTTTCCATTTCCCTCTGTGTGTGCAGTGATTAAATGGAAAAGGCAGTGTGCTTCAGTCTTCTTAGAACTGTGCGCCTTCTTCTGGCCTTGTGTGTGTATGCGGAGAGGGAGAGAAATTTCTATAAATACATATGTCCTCTCTTAGATGGAACTTTAGTGCTGGAAGAGGAGGGTAGGAATTTGCAGGCCATTAAGCTCCAATTTAAGTCCTGTCTTATCCTTTTTTTAAATTAAAATACAAAAATCAAGTCTGTTTCCAGCTTGATAAAATAACCTGTGGCTAACTGGACATTTTCATAAAAGAGACTGACTTGTAATCACGTAAGCTGTTCAAAAAATATGGCTTCAGTAATTGTTATACATGCCTGTTCTAATGAACTGTCCTAGCTCTCTATGCGCTAGGAGATGCATCTGGCTCATTTGAAGTCAATTCTACGAACCTTTAAACATGCAAAATGCTGTTAGTGCTCACTCCTATGGCTTCTAAACTTTAAAGGAGGACTGAAATAGTTTGTATTAGGCTAATTGACTCCCATATAGAATTTCTAATTATTAACTGCATACAGTATAGAAGGGAAAAAAGGTAAAGTACTGCAGTCGTAGAAGATGCTGCTGCTAGCTACATCTTCAGTTGCCTAACTGTTTAGAAATTAAGGTAGAACAGTGGAGAATCTTTATTTGCTAGTATTCTATAGTCATTCTAGGATTTCCCCCATAAGAATTTTAGAAGGTTGGATTTGGAATGACCATATCTAAATTGACTTCCCACCCCTGTCAACTACCTTCTATGCAAAGATGACATTGTGTCTCTTGTCTTAGATCTGGAACAACAATGCTAATGGAGCCCTTGATTTCAGAAGAGATGTAACATATTTTCATATATATATTTACAATTTAGTTCTAACTTCTTGAAAACATGTGCTCTTTGTCCCTCTAAGTCTGACTTACTTCACTTACTTCCCTGAAGGGTGAATGACATTCCATTATATATAATGAAATGTATCATATATTTATAAGCTACAGATCATATTTTTGACCCATTTGTCCCTTGTGGGGTATCTGGGCTGTTTCTATAACTTGGCTATGGTGAATAGTGCAGCAATGAACATAAATGTGCAAGTGTCTTGTTTTCCTGTATCCTGACTTATAATCTTTTGGAAAGTGCTCAAAAGATGTATTTCTGGATCATAGGGTAGTTCTATGTTCAGTTGTTTTTTTTTTTTAAGGAATCTCCTAACTGCCTTCCGTAGTGGTTGCAAGTTTACATTTACACCAACAGTATCATAGAGCCCTTCCCCACACATCTCTGCCAACAAAAAATTCAACATATTAAACTTTTTCCTTTATTTGGTAGTTACTGTACTAAAACATGAACACACCAGACATGGTTGATTCAACTTTCCCCCTGACTCAGAAACTTTTGTTGACTCAGTTGATTGCTGGCAGCTATTGGACTGAATATACTGTGAGGAAGGCCCATAAAAATACTGTGCTGGAGAGGATGGTACTGATGCAGGAGACCATGAAGAGTTTATGGTACTTAGCAAAAACCACAACATGCCCAGGGCTGTATCCTTGCTACTGATGAAAAAGGATCTTTAAGCCTAAAACATTGGCATTCTAGGGAGATAGATGTCTCACTTCAACATTCTCCCGAACAAGACATGAAGAACAGCTTTACCTGACCCTCAGGGTATGTTTGACTTCGGTCCACGGGACAGCAGAAGGGATCTTAACTTCAAATCCATCAGTGAGATTTATGATCCAAGTTTAAAAGGCAGAAAGAAAAAAAAGAATCAAACGCCAACAGAATCCACAATGAAAAGGAATACACAAAGTCTGTAGGTATGCATGCACACATGCACAGATAGGGATATATTTTGACTGTCGCTCTGACCAAAAAGATATTAAAAATAGTCTTCAGTTGTATGACTCTTCCAGTTCTAAATGGAACTGAAAACGAAAAGAAAAATGCCTCTTTTTACATTCTGATACTTCTATTGATCCTGAAAGATAGTTACAATTTTGTTTTGCTTTTTTTTCATGGAGAAGAATGTCTGAGCCCATTGCATTTATGCATAACCATTTCATGGGTGAGCAAAATTTTATGTCCCTCTATAGCCATCCAAGAAAGACTGGAATTTTTTCCAGGAACAGTCCCAGGCTTCATTAATTTTAAGGCCATCTTCAACTACACAGATCATAGTTACTTAAGAAGAATTCTTATGCCATCAGGACAAATAAAACTTCTATTAGATATTCAAGCATTTGAGTCAATTCTAAAGCTCATAGAAAATGTTTCCTGAAATTCGGGTGACTAATGCTAAATGGTACACATTCAGAGATGAGATGATTGAGCCTGGAAATAGATTATGTAAAAAATGTTTTAGTAGCTTAAGAGAAAATTGGAATACAGATTGGGGTTAAACTTGGAAGCTTTGTAACATGTAAATTCCAGTCTTTTTTAAGCCACAGAACGGAGGGGGAAAAGACAAGGACAATTTGTTTTGTGTGGAGATTTAAGTTCATGGAATATTAAGCTTTAATGGAAATTAACCACTCTTCACCTCACCCCACAGTAAAACCATCTCCATGCATCCGATGATTGTGTGTGTGTGTGTGTGTGTGTGTGTGTGTGTGTGTGTGTGTGTGTGTGTGTATGTGTTAGGTGACATTTCCTTTATTTCTCCTGGAGTGCATGCAAACATGAAGTTTAATGGAAAATATTATGGCTATTCCTCAAAAAAATTGAGAATGGTACTACCATGTGATTGTCTGTCCCACGCCTGGGCATGTATCTAAAACAGATGAACCCAGTAAGTCTAAGAGACATCTATATTTCTGTGCTCATGGAAACACAATTCCAATAGCCAAGATATGGAATCAACTTAAGTGTCTATCAATGAGTGAATGTATTATGTATACATAATGGATTACTATTCAGCAGTAAAAAGAATGAAGTCCTGTCATTTGTTACAACACAAGATAGAGCTACAGGATGATTTTTCTTTCTTTTTTTTTTTTCTAAAGTGAAACAAGACAGCTACAATAAGAAAGATATTGCATGACCTCATTCAGTATGGAATCTAGAGGCTGATCTCATAGAGATAGTGATTGTAAGAGTAGTTCCCAGAAGCTGGGAAGGGAGAAAGGGGGTGGGGTGATGGGTGATGGGGAGAGATTGCTCAGTGTTCAGATAGGAGGAATAAGTTCCAATCTTCTATTGCACATTGGAGTGAATATAGCTATTGTGTTGAGTATTGATTATTGTTTTGACTATTTCAAAATAGGGAGAAGTGAAGAATTTGAAGGTTCTTACCATAAAAGAGAGATAAACTTAAGAAGTGATGGTTATGTTGAATTCCCTGCTTTGATGGTTACACATTTTGTTCTGTAGGGTGAAACCTCACATGTAAATATGTACCAGGTCTATGCATCAATTCTGGACTAAATAAATAATAAACATGAAATTCAGACTTTAGGATGACATGCACTCATACTTGAACATGAACATGCAACCCCTCCCCCATCAAGAACTTGAATCTTCAACATCCTTAACAAAGCTCTGAAAAATTAAAAGTGGTTCCCTTCACAGTGCGTGAAAACTAAAATCAAATAGCTGACTTTTTTTTTTACTCTAAAAAAAGATTTTTCTTTTCACATTCAGCTCCAGTTGTTTCTGTTACCTTTCCTTCCCCTGTTCTAGCTCCCCGGTGCAAAACTATCAAAACTCCTCAGAGATACCTTCCCTCACGGAGACGATCCAATTGATAAGGTTCAGTGGGTTAAAGCTTCAGAATACAGATGACAAGTGTTCTAAAGGTGGCTTGGTCCTAGGTGATAGGGTTTTCTTTTCGGTGGTGTGGACTTGCCTCTTTGTAAAGATGCCACAACAAAAGAATGCAACTCTGTAGAGAGCTTTCCACATTGCCATTTTGAGATGGCAATGTAGCTCTTTATGGAAGATCTTTAAACAAGAGCAGTTTTTATTACTTCCAAATCACTTGCAGCTGTTATTCACTATCTTTGCAGTTGCCATAAGATCAAATCTAAGATACGGCTCTTGTCACAGCCATCTGTTTAATGCTTTGTGGAGAGACTTTATTTCCCTACTTTAATCAGGATTAGTTTTTGTGCATCCAAATGTTTGCAAAGGTGAGTGTGTAAACTCATTGGCTGAGAATGTACTGCGGTGCTGTGTGGAGTTTCCAATCTGTCTGCACCACAGTATAAAATGAGACTGTCAGCTACAAGAGGCAGGCAACCTGGTTCTTTCTTTATTCCCACTGATCTCTCATCACCTGATCTAAAGTCTAGCTCAGGGTACAGTTTCAGTCAGTGAAGGAATGAGTGAGTGAATGAGTATGAAGGAACATACTTTAAGAGGCAAAAAAAGGCAAAAGATGCCCTCATTTTAAGATACAGAAACTAAGGCATTCATATTTATCTAGGTGCCCATCTTTCGGAAAATTAGAGGCACAGTTTTTATGATAATAAGGTATTTTTTGATAGTGATAGAGCTTTCTTTTCGTTACTCATGTTCTAATAAAGAGTAGCACAGGAATGACTGCCATTGTTTCATTAAATATAGACAGAATTGTTATAAGACTCTGGGTTAGATATCAGTATACAACTGCTCTCTCCATCCACATCAAGGGAGGAAGTGCATACAGGTCCAAGAAGGTGAATCTGGAGCCAAGCTGTCTAGGGTCAAATCTCCATTGGATACCTCCCATCATCTGTCCTCAGAGCCAGCTACATCACTGCATTGCTGTAGTTCCTCACTTGTAAAATAATGAACTTACTCATTTGTCAATACGTCTTCTCTCCCTCCCATGTTCCCTCCTCCCATTCTCCTTCCTTCTTCTTTCTCAATCTCCTTCCTTCCCTTCTTTCATTCCCTCCCTCCCTTCCTTTTTTGTTCCCTCCTTCCTTTCTTCTTTTTCTGTCACCTTCAAGTATCGCCCCTTTCATTGCTGCTTTTTCTTCTATTCTATTTTCACAATTTGTATTAGGTTGAAACCTATAAAATTGATGCAATATTTTGTTTTCAAGCCTGCCCACAGGCATTTCTAGCTTTCAGAAAGCAAACACAACACATTTAAATAAGTAAGCAAACATCCTTTAAGTCAGACTTGGCTGATATTTAATCTAGGATTTAGTTTGTTCTCTGTATAGAACTCTTCCCTCCCTCTCCCTTTCCACCGAGTAACGTCAGAGAAGCTCTCACACTGATATCTCTGCTGCTTTATTTTATGTCTTTTGACACTTGTTTCTTTTCCACATGTCAGCCTCTTTGAACCTGGGATGCATTGTGCAGTCTCAGAGCCTGTGACTCTGGTCAGCCAGGCGCCCTACAGTAGCAGCCATGGTTGGTGCATGCACAAGTATTGTCATGGATATATGTCTGTCTGTCCCTGAAGTGGAGTTGTCTGTGTGACTGGCTCTGCACACTTCAAATCAAATTCCAATTTAAAGTGTTAGAAATGAGCAAATCTATCATTTGGCAAAGAAACATAGCAGGGAAATCTAATGTTTATTCATGAAACAAATATTCATCATCTCAGGAGTAGCCACCCTCCCATTGTTTTCTTGGAAAGCAAATCAAAGTGTTTGAGGAAAATAATGGGCAGAAAACACTGCTCCCAAATACAGCATGAATGATTTAAATGAAAGAGCCAGAAGATGTTCCTGATTATTTCCTTGTCCCCTCTCCGTACAATTGAAGTTCCACTCCCCTTCTCCTCCCTGAGGTGAATGGTTGAATTCATTTCTTTACTTCTACTTGGAAATGTCCTGGGAAGATCATTCTGATGGTCTCCTCTCTTCTCTGTGAAGTTCACCAGCAGACAGACAGCTGTCTCCTCTTCGGGGAGGGAAGACATGAGGCACAAAGTGGTCAAGAAGGATCTGAACAAATAGGGCTTGCCAGTGATGGTTTTTTATTACCATTCAATCACATCCTTTTGTTCTCTAATCAGACATTTGCATGAGAGTCTATAAAAATACAATTACCCTTGGGTCTTTGGCCTTTTTATTTTTTAAGGTTTTATTGTCAGGTAAAATTCTTATTACATAAACTTGTTGTACTATGTTTTATTTTATTTTTCCCCTGGTTGTGGGGCTTGAACTCTGGGCCTGGATGCTGTCCCTCAGCTCAAGGCTAGTGCTGTACCACTTGAGTCACATCGCCACTTCCACTTTTCTGGTGGTTTATTGGAGATATGAATCTCACAGAGTTTTCTGCTTGGGATAGCTTTGAACTGCGATCCTCAGAGCTCAGCCTCCTGAGTAGCTATGTGCTATGATTTTTTTTAAAAAATTGAGCTCTTTTATTGTAGAGGGTCTCAGTCTCAGGCAGGAACCTTTGTGATGGGTGAGGAAAATATATGACTTTTCTCCTACCAAACCACTAAGAGCAAGTACTCACAAGATACCCCGCCATTATGTTTGGGACTAAGTTCTTTTTCCAGTCGTTGTGCCTTTTACTCAGTGATGCACAGAAGGCAAGATAAATTGCTAAAATCTTTTAGGTTAGATTTTGGAAAATGTTAAGACAAAAAGAAACTTGTGTCATTAAAGATTCACTTCGCTAATTATAAAAAGAAAAAAAGTGCCTCACAGTATAATGTGATGTATCAGCTGTGCCAGTGTCATATGCCTGTAATTCTAGCTACTCAGGAGGTTGAGATCTGAGGATCACTGTTCAAAACCAGCCTGGGTAGGAGAAACTCTTATCTTCAATTAGCTCCCAAGAAAAGCCAGAGTGGAGTGGAGGCTCAAGCGGTAGAGTGTTAGCCTTGAGCAAAAAAACTCAGATGCAGGACCCAGGCCCTGATTTCAAGCTCCAGAACTGGCACATGTACATTCGTGTGTGTATGTGTGTGTGTGTGGGTGCACACACACACACACCCATGCACACACACATAATTGTGTGTCATGGAATCTATATCATTTTGGATTCATTAAAACTGAAGAAAATATTTTGTGTCTGTCTAGTAAGACTTTCTGTTCCTCATGATCTATTAATTTGGTGATTGTCATGTGTAAGGCAATATGTGTATGAGATGTTGTATTCATTGTCCAGACGTCCACAACGAAGGTGCCAGCAGCACAGGCCTTCTCTGGAAAGCAGCAAGGATCCTTCTGGGCCGCCTGCTGGCTCCCTTCTCAGCTTAAAGCTGCAGCCCTCCAGCCCTGACCTTTCCATCTACCTCCCACTGCTCTTTCCGCCTGCCTGAGCCTTTCCATGCGCCTTGACTCTTCCAAGGACACAGCCACATTGAACTAGGTCCTACTCTAGTGACCTCATCTTACTGTGACTCCATCTGCAAGGACACCAGAACCGGAAGAGAAGAATCGCACAAGGTTTTATGGCAACACTGTAATAAGTGCAGTTTGTAAAACAGAAATGGTGTAAATATGTTTTCAACCCACAAACTTCTTCCATTCTGGCAAAGGAGGATGCCCACATATGATAGGAGAAGCTGTAAAACAAAAACAGTTAATGTAAGAAAAGTTAGGTGAGCTCTTAGGAAAATTGAAAGGAAGAAAATCTTTCCTATGACATTTCTATAATTGTTCTTCTGGAAACTTTGTTCCAAATAATACATAAGCCTCTCAACATGTCGGAACTTAATCTACTGCCATAACAGTGCATTAAACAATCAGCTAAGCCTACCCATTAGTGTTTAATATTTATAATAATATTGTGGTAGCTATTATAGTTAATGTACCTAAATAGATTTATAATAATGCTCACTCCTTCCCATTGGAACTGTAAGGTTAGTCATAAAAATTATAAAACAACAGATGTGTCAAATATGAAATATGTAAAGCCGAATGATTTTAATTTTATTTCAAAGGCTTGAAGCATACGTATCTTCCACAGTGTTTTTTTTTCCCTCTGTGCTGGTATTGAACTAAAGCCTTGCATGAGCTACACCCCTAGTTCCTACTTGTATTTATTAAAATGTTGAAATGGTTTAAACTTAGGAAATAGGCAGTTCAACAAAGGAAATGAGGGGGATATGTCTGTCAAAGTTCTGTTTTATTTAGCTTTGAATTTACTGCTGTGAATTAAGTTTCTCTTTCTCAACCCAGGGGGCACCTATGGACTTTGTATTGACTGGGAAGATTGCTGAATACTCTGAGACTCAGTTTACCCGTATGTCTGATACACGTAGTAGACAGATTTAGCATGGTCTCCAACATGGCTCCATCGGTCCTCTTGTACAGCTCTTTCTTTCTGAGTGTCAGTAGGCCTTGTTACTTGTTTCTGGCCGATAACGTATGGCAAGGATGACCTAGGTATCATTACTCGCCCTGTAGTATGACATATGCATGGCTTAGTCTTTCAGATGGATATATAAAAAAGTGTCTCTTCTCTGGTTTTGAAGAAGCAAGCTATCAAGAATAGTTGTCATATTGTTGAAGTCCATGTGGTGAGTGACCGTTAGGAATGACAGCTGTCTCCAGAGATAAACTGAAGCCCTTCATTCTGCAGCCAGAAAAGAATCAATTCTGCCTACCACTCAAGGAACTTGGAATTGGGTCTTCCCCAGTCAAAACTCCATTGAGACAGCAGATATTCACAGCTAGGACTGAATTGCAGCTGATAGTATCCTGAAGCAGAGACACAACTACACCAGACCCAGACTTGGGACCCACAGATGTAATAAAACAGTCATAGTGCATATTATTTAAATGACTAAGTTTATAAGTTTAAATATTTAAATGAAGTTTATGCTCACTTGTTTGCAACAATATAGAACACATATAGCATTAGTCTTATAAACTAATATTTTGGGTTTTCTCAGAATGGTTGGTAGATATAAATAAGGAATGAATGTAAAAGATTCAGCAGAGGGCTTAGCAAATAGCAGATGTGGATCCTATGCTAGTTCTTAGCAGTTTCCTTTGTGGCTAGATTCTTGGACATAGGTCTCAGCATTGCAATTTAAAATTAGATCAACCTGGAAAGGGGGCAAGAGCAAACAATACACAAAATGAAATGAAGATTAGTTATGTGCTTGGACACTTGGCGGTAAGAATGAAACTGAGAAGAAAATGAGGCAGGGAGTGAGGGGATGTGATTGCTTTGATGGTCCTGAATCACTAGGAACATATTTTTCCCCCCTGGGTTAAAGCTCTTAAATTCTTCAAATTTGGAAACCACCGGATCTCCATTATTAAACCACATTCCCTCCTGGGGAATTTAGTAGTTCCCAGTACAGCAAACAGATAATGTGGGATTTCATTGAAACTTGTCCTAAACTCTACTCCTCATATATATATATATATATATACATACACACACACACATACATATATATATTTGCTTATACGTATCTCTTAAGAAACTATCAATGTAAAGTAGTCCCCAGACACTTTGCAAAGATTTACTTTAACATTTACCTTTTAACAGAACCCAAATTCAATACTGACTTTAATATTTACTTTCTGTCTGTGGAATGGAGAATGGATTTAATATGCACTCTTTTTATTATATTATGAGGACAACAAGATATGAGGAGATTTCAGGAATAAACTCAGATGCTTTTTTCTTCATGTTTTGGATTTTGTCTTTCTGGATATCCAGCATTATTTAAAATTGCACTCACAGTTATCACCAGACTCATCTGAAATATTCCAAAGTATAATATTAAGTAATACTTTTTTCATTTTTTATTGACTTCATATTTCAAGTTTAGTTGTATGATTACTGCACTTGTGTTGATTAGTGAATCAATTATGTGACATGAAGCAACCAACTTTTTACTACATTTGAATATAATAATTTGTATATAAGCACTATGAAATCAATTTGAATACAGGTTAAAACCAGTGATAACACAGTAATTACAATCCCAGAAGGCTTGCAACCTGTAATCTGTAAGTCTTTGCCTAATTTCCCTATTTACAGAATTCTCTTTCCTAGAGATCTGTATACAAAATAGGTGGAAATTTTGAGTGCAACGAGGAGCACTTTGATGTATAATTGTGAAATCTAAGACAAGTATGTATTACGTAGACTTTAAAGGCATTCGATCACAATTTCCCTTTTCAAAAAATTTAGTAAGATATTCTTTGTTTTTCCTTCCTTCCTTCCTTCCTTCCTTCCTTCCTTCCTTCCTTCCTTCCTTCCTTCCTTCCTTCCTTCCTTCCTTCCTT
>NW_012267220.1:2854073-2908216 GCF_000151885.1 Dipodomys ordii | reverse complement strand
TCTGGCTTTTTTCTTTTTGCTTATGTGGTGCTGAGGCATAGAACCCAGGGCCTCAGGCATGCAAGGCAAGCGCTCTACCACTGAGCCAACTTCCCAGCCCTACATTTATTTTCTAGTGAATAAAATTTTTTAGATATTCGTGATATGTAATATGTTGTAGAAAAGCAAAATCAAGCTAGTCAGTACATTCATTACTTCATAATCTATTTTTTGTTTTTATGGTGAGAGCTTTTAAAATCTGCAAATATGCAAGGCATCACTATGAACTATATTTGCATTATTTTACAATAGATATTCTAATCATAATCCTTTTGTGCTGGTGTTGGGTCTTAAACTCAGGAGCTAGTGCTCACCTTTGGGCTTTTAGTCTTATGGCTGGTACTGTACCACTTGAGTCATGACTCTAGTTCTGTCTTCTTGCTGGTTAATTGAAAAGTTTTTCTATATTTTTTTCCCTAGACTGGCTTTGAACTGTGATCCACAGATAAAACAGCTTCCTGAGTATATGGGGTTATAATGAGGAGCCATTGGTATTCAGCTCTGAACATAATACTATTAACTGAAAATTTATATCCACACAGCCATTATCTGCCGTTTTTCATTTCAGCAAGTACTTTGTGCAAATACCATACAAGGCAATCTAGGAATAATAAAACTAGTAATATGCATAGGTAACATAAATCTTTATGTTTTAAAATCTTAATATATAATTTCTGCCTTTAAGGAAGCTTTTATAAAATCATTTAAACCAAAACACGTTTACTATGCAAAGGATTTCCCCTGCTTATTTTGATAGACAAAATAATTAAGATATACAGGATTGCACATTTTACTAAGGTTATCTGCTCCATTTCCCAATTCCTCTCTCTTCTTTATTAGCTGTCATTTCCGAGAATCTGGAGTTAAAGAGAAGGGTTGTATACTCAGGAAGTTCTGAGCATTTCCTAATCTTGTTCCTGAGCGAGTTAGCTAATTTCTCAGTGTCTATCATCTATATAAGGACAAGGGTGAACTCCTTGTATTATTGGAACCATAAAATGAAATAACATATGTACTACATTCCTATGTCATACTGAGCGAATCCATGACACAGACTGGAAAATGCAATTCCATTTCAGTTTAGATTTTGCTCTTCTTGCATTTTTTATATGCCATTTAACATCTAGTTAAGCTCTTGGGATTTTTTCCCCTTATTCCTAGCCTTTCATACAATTTCCTTCACTTGTTATTTAGATCCTTCAGAAATTTCAGTCCTTTAATGCTAAAATCCTTTAACTACACTAGGTCCAGCCATTTTTGGGGGGAGTATGGAAAATTTTCCTTTGTAAGAGTAGCCAAAATTAGTTATATAAAATGTGAATTTTCTTTGGTAGGAAACTTGAATTGTTTGTAACCTCCAGTGTGTTAAAAAAAGTATTTTTAGAAATAACTTCCATCATCTTATGATGAAGCTAACCGGGTCTTGATTTTTTTTTTCTGGGAATAATTTTTTTTTAGCTTGTAGATTATTCATGTCCTTTATTTCTCCTCCCTAGTTGGTCTGCCTCTTGGCTATTTTTACAGCTCATTATTGCCTCCATCAGAGGATGAGAAATGGAAATAAAAGAAAATGAAACTCAAATGTGGGCAGTACCTATGCAATGGAAAACGGACCTTAGGGGATGAAAGAAAACCCACCTGATTGGCTGTGGTGCTCTTAACGACTGAATTATACTCACTACTTGATTTCAGACGTTATCCACGACTGAATTCTCTTCCTGAAATGGTTGGTTGGTACTCATTACCACAGTGACATCTGTCAGCCACCTGGGCCATCAGACCTGCTAAGTGATTGTCTTCATCTCTGGCTGGTGGGCAAGATGTCTGCACAGGTCTTTCAACTTCATTCTGTTGGATTTGCCAGTTTACTTACATCTTCTCATTCCTCATCTGCCTCTTGGTATTTGGGTTCACCTAGAAACTACAAACATGGCAGAAACCTACCAGTTCCATTGATGGCGTGGGAGCCTACAGAGCTGGTAATTTCAAAGGCTTTGGAAGATCTGACTCTGACCACTTTTGGGTCTGAAATGAAGGTAGGTTTGGTTTACATCCTTGGATGACCTGCTGTGATCATTGGCTGGGCCACCAATAGAAGCCATTCTTTTCCTTGATTCTTTTTCTTTTTATAGATATCATAGTCCATGCTTAAAAACATAAGCTTGATAAAGGAGTGACTTGTTTTTCAAAACATGTAGATTCAGTTGGCCACACCAATTACATCTGTGACAGTTTGCTTGGTGTTATATTTTTTCTAACAATTTCTATACAGAGATTAGATTGGGAACCTGTAAATGTCTAATGGGATTTGGGCATTTTGGGGGCTTAGGTTCTTGTTAGCATGAAAGAAACAGGGTACAGTTAGCCGAATATGTATAAGTAAGTTATTGTTTAGAAAGAGTGCTAAACCCTTGGCCAGGTCCTTTTTCCAATTTTTAACAATACGAGTTTTGATAAAATTTTGGAAATACCCATATATTAAAAGGTTTCCCTTAATGGAAAATCTTTGGGTGAATCTCTTTGCTGTTGAAATAGGGAAGAGAAACATCGAAGTTCCTACTCAGATACTCATTGGATGTCTCAGTTATCTGTTGGCTTAATATTGCTCCTTCCAGTTCATAAATATTATTTATATTCCAAAGAAAAGTGCACTTCAAAAGTGCTGTATTAAATATCAGAGTTCCTTCCCCCTCTGTGGGTGAAAAAAGCCACAGTAGTCCTCTGAATTATGGAACGACATAAGTAAGGAAAAGTTTAATGCAATGGAACAGCCGTGAAAGACAGCTTGTCTAGCTTGCCTCATTTTTTGGGTTGTTTTTAGATTGGTAATATGCCAGTGAGGCAAAGAAAGACATTAGGAAGAAAAGAGAGGGCCAGAAAAATGAATGGGGAATTTATTTGAAAAGCAAGGAACAATAGAACTACAGCTTCTTAAATTAGGGGCTGTCTGAATATATTCTGTATCCCAAAGCATGACAGAGAGGTAAGCTGGTGGCTGACAAATCTGATCTCCTTTAAATCCTTCTTTGTAATAACGATTTTTTTCTTTTTTTAATTGTGAGAATACTGTATGGAGGGGTTACAATTACATGGGCAAGATAACAAATACATTTCTTATCAAGCATTGTAGCCTCCTCCTTTGTTTCCCCTTCCCATCCCTTCCCATCCTCCCTCCTCCCCAATCCTCTCTGTCCCCCCCCCCACCAAAGTTGTAAAGTTCGTTTGAGACATAACGACTTGTACATCTCATTGTTGCATTGGGTCTACCCGTATCCCTATTTAAACGATTTGTTTTTCCTCTTCCTCTCCATAAATTATACCGACATCAAATACAGTGAAAGCAGGGGTTATACTGTGGGGGAGGGACATACAAAGCAACAAAGAAATCATCTTATAAATGTGTTAGAAACAATCACATGAAAGAAAAAACATTTGAATACATATCTTACGGTTAATTTCCCTAACATCACCTTATCTGACCTTTTCTGCTTGACTCAGACATATACTAGATATTGCAAATAAGGGAAACCATGGGACCTATGTTTCTTTGGGCCTGGCTTACTTCACTTAATATACTTTTTTCCAAGCCTTTCAATTTGCCAACAAATGGGGAATGTCATTCTTTCTGATGGAGGCATAGAATTCCATTGTGTATATATACCACATTTTCTTGATCCATTCATCTTCTGAGGGGCATCTGGGTTGGTTCCATATCTTAGCTATGGTAAATAAGGCTGCAATAAACATAGTTGTGCTGGTAGCTTTAGTGTGGTCTTGTTTGTAACATTTGGATAAATGCCCAAAAGTGGGATTGCTGGGTCATAGGGGAGCTCTATGTGGAGTCTTTTGAGGAACCTCCATACTGCTTTCCAAAGTGGTTGAACAAGTTTACACTCCCACCAACAATACAGTAAGGTTCCCTTCTGTCCACATCCCCTCCAGCATCTAATAATAATTATTTTTAAGGGAGTTAGACTGTAAAGGAACTGCAGGAGTAGGTTGGCATAGTGTAAAATTCATTACTGGGTTTCAAGAAACTGGCTCAAAGTTTTAAAAGGGAAGTCACTGTACATTTGAGAAATAATGACCTAGACTTCAGGATTCCATTGTGAAAATTTAAGACAGTAGTGAAATTAATTAGCTCTTGCTTGTGGCTGTGTGGGACTATGGGGAGGTTCTGAATTCAGAGGGGGGTTCTTCCCCTCTGTGGAGGCGTGGGCTTCTAGGAGACCAAACTAGAGAAATACATTTTTAAAAAGTAGCTGGTGGCTCATGCCTATAATCCTAACTACTCAGGATGCTGAGATCTGAAGATCACTGTTCAAAGCCAGAAAAGCAAATGAGACTCCTATCTCTAATCAACTACTCAGAAAAAGCTGGATGTGGCACTGTGACTCAAGTTGTAGAATTCTAGCCTTGAGCACAAGGAGGCTCAGGGACAGTGCTTGGGCTCTGAGTTCAAGCCTCAGGACTGGAAAACTACTTCTCTTTCACCAAATTGTTATGTTCATGCCACAGAGAAAACACACAAGAAGACCAATAATGACTCTTCTTTCCATCTTGAGTCATTAATTGAATTCTTAGGTTGTTTTTAAAAGTGAACTCTAGAATAATTCTCTTACAGATGACAGAGATTCTTTAAAAGAATTAGAAGGATGGCTGGGAAGGTGGCTCAGTGGTAGAGGGTTTGTCTTGCATGCATAAGGCCCTGGGTTCAATTCCTCAGCACCATATAAGCCAAAAAAGCCAGAAGTGGCGCTATGGCTCAAGTGGTAGAGTGCTAGCTTTGAGCTGAAGAGCTGAGGCTCAGGCCCAGGCCTCACTAATGGAAAAAAAAAGGGTTAGGAAGAGTATCTGTCCTATAGTCAACATGACCTTTATCATTTATTAGGCTGTTTATCTGCTTTAAATTTTTTTCCTCAGTATCTTTTCCTTTTAACTACCTGGTTAAATATCTTTGTAGGCCTTCTTAATTGAGTCTTTTAAAAGTCACGTAGCGAGTCCTATACGTTGCCTTGCAAAGGTCAGGAATGATTTGCACATGAGTGGCAGTGGAGGGTTGTTGTGTAAATAATATCTCTGCCTTGGAAAGGTCACATGGAAAAGTGGGGAAAAGAATCTCATCTTCTGTACTCCCTGAATCTCACATACATCATGTTCCTTTGGAAATCAGTCCTTTGCAAGCATGCCATTCAGTGTGTTCTTCTTAGCATGGATATCTCCCTCTTGGTAGCCTCCAACATGGAGGCTTCAGTTACTAACATAGTAACTGAAGGAGAAACAAAGAGTATGCATCATGTGACTGGGCAATCAGTATACACCTGCATTATAATCATGAGATTGTTAAAGCCGAGAGCAACATTAACGCTGATCCTAATGCCTTCTTTCACTAAAAGAGACATGCAGATTAGGAGTTTCCTGACTTGTTCTAATAAAGTTAACTGTTTACCTTAGAATGGGCCTGGGTTCAAGTGTCCTGCTTTTGTCAGTTCTGTGTTCTCTAGTGACGTAATATTGACTGCTACTGAGAAAAGTCTTCACCAATGGTTGAAGCAGTCAAGGTGAAGACTTTTCTCAGTAGCAGTCAATATTACGTCACTAGAGATTACGTCACTAGAGAACACAGAACATGGGAGGCGATGTCTAAGGAAGAATATTGTCCTTACCCCAGAAATCCCTCTTTGGTTCTTTCCTGGTCACTACCCTAACCACCTCAAAGGCAATGGTAAGGCTGGCCTTCATAATCATGCTATTTCACATAATTTGTTACTTTTCAGAGTCTTCATGATGGATAATCATTTTTTTTTGTATCTAACATTTATGAGATGATCACTTGAGTGATTTTTAGTTTGGGGATCTTTTAAGACTTTTATGAACATTCTTGTTTATATATTTGGATACATGCACTCGTACATGTACTCTCTCTGTCTCTGTCTCTCTCTCTCTCTCACACACACACATACACACACATTCACACACACACACAAACTTCCCTCAGCTGGTTTCAGGAAACAGAATAGGAAGTAGGTTACAATAATGTGTCCCAGCTTTCCTTTGTGAAGATGGACTACCACATACTTTTCTGCTTAGGTTGGCCTGGAATAACACTCTTCTCATTCTTGGCCTAGCAGGTAGTTAGGATTAAATATATAACCCACCAGCATCTGGCTCAGAATTTTTAATGTTATATGAAATAACACTGATAGACCTTGCAAATAAAATTTGGAGGGAAAAGCCACTTACAGAAAATATATTTATATATAAAGTTTAAAAATGGTGCAAAATTCATGTATGGTGACTGAATCCAGGATTGTGATCACCCACGTGTGCAGTAGTTTTCATTATGGTTTGGTTTGCTTGTACTTGATAATTAATTTTGAATGTGGTTTTTATTTATTTATTACTTATATATTTTTCTTAACTTTACATTTTATTATTTTAACATAATTGTACAAATTCAGTATGTCAATTTACGAGTATAGTTCATCTCAAACAGTGTTATTCTGTCCATCCTTCTCCCTCCTACTCATGAACATGGTTTTTATATTATTTATTGGTTCTTTGGTACATTTTTCCTCTTGGCTTGCCTACTTTTCCCCTAGTTACTTTTCTGCTTAGGCTCTTAGTACAGAATATCATTAACACGGCTGAGAATGTGGCTTAGTGGTAGAGTGCTTGCCTAGCACTCTTGAAGCCCTGGGTTCGATTCCTCAGTACCACATAGCAGAAAAAGCCAGTAGTGGCACTATGGCTCAAGTGGTAGTTTTGCTAGTCTTGAGCAAAAGGAGCTCAGGGACAGTGACCCAGCCCGGAGTTGAAGCCTGAGAACTGGGAAAAAAAGAAAAAAATTATCATTAACTGCATAGCTTATAAACAATAGACTTGTTTCTTGTTTTTGTGACAGGCTCTCATTAACTTTCCCAAGCTGAGCTCGAACTCAATAATTCTTCTGCCTTTGCCTCCTGAGTATGTCACTTCTTGAATAAGAAGGTTTTGAGCATTCAAATTCATTTCTAAAATTGTGTTCATTTCTTATCTTTAAAATGCTTAATTTTTGGCTGGGTATTGGTTGCTCATGCCTGTAATCCTAGCTATTCAGGGGCTGAGATCTGAGGATTGTGTATTGAAGCCAGCCTGGGCAGGAAAGTACGTGATACTCTTATGTCCAATTAACCAGCGAAAAGCTGCAAGTGTATCTGTGGTTTAAGTGGTAGAGCATCAGCCTTGAGCATAAAAGCTCAGGGACAGTACCTAGGCTTTAAGTTCAAACCTCAGGACTAGCATAAAAACACATAAAAAGCTTAATTCTCTTTCAGATCACATTCTATTATTATAAAGTTTTAAATGACATTATTACTTGGTGCTTGCTGCCACTAATATTTTTTGTACATGTTGATTCCATGTTTACCTGTTATAATCCTTTATGAAAAGAAAATCTTTCTTTTAAGAGGCTTTAGCATTGCATCTGCCAGATAGGTTCTATGTATACCCTTGGTATATAGACTATTGTATATTAAATTTCAGCTCTCTGGACAACATGCCAATGCATAACAAAAATGTGTATACTTATAGGCACAAAATACCTCAGAGGTTTTTGCTTTTGCCCAGAACCTTCATGCATAGGTTTTACACTTTTTGAAAGAGGATGAAAGATATAGATATTTCTGACAATAATGTATGTAAAATACTCCTAAAAGAAAAAAAATGAAGAACAGATGTATCATGTCATTGCTTTGGATTATGAGCTTTACAATGTCGGTGGGCGGGGGGGGGGGAAGGGGGGGAAGGAGAAGGATTAGGATTGGGGGGGAGGGGGGAGGCTGGGAAGGGATGTGAAGGGTAAACAAAGGAGGAGGCTGCAATGCTTGGTAAGAAATGTACGCATTATCCTGCCCATGTAATTGTAACCCCTCTGTACAGTACGTTCACAAATAAATTAAATTAAAAAAAGAAAAATATAGCTCACTTATGTTCAATACAGAGGAACCTTACAGCATTTAGTAACATTTATTAGTATAAAACTTTTATAATGATGGAAGTAAGATGTGATCTAAGTGAAAAAATACACATGGGATTTAAAAATTTTAGTGCAAAAAAAGTCTATAACTTGGCTTAGTGGTAGAGTGCTTACCTTGCATGAATGAGGCCCTGGGTTCGATTCCTCAACACCACATAAGCAGAAAAAGCCGTAAGTGGCGCTGTGGCTCAAGTGGTAGAGCACTAGCCTTGAGCTGAAGAGCTGAGGGACAGTGCTCAGGCCCAGAGTTCAGGCCCCATGACTGACCAAAAAAAAACCAAACACCTCATCAATGATTTTTTATGGATTACATATTGAAATGATGTTTGGGTATATTGAGTTGAATGAAATATACTATTACAATTAATTTGACTTAAAAAAACATAATAATGAGTGGAAAATCTAATTCAAAGGCTATAAAAGGAACTCCTGTCCTTTTTCTGGTTGTCTGGACTCAGAATATTGGCACAGAAAGAATCTATATTTTGTTTTTACCTATTGACTTTGTTTTCATTACATTTTATCTCCTTTGTCTCTTGCCTAATAACAGAAAGGATACAGAACCATGCCTGCAAACAGTGATGCACCAGAAAGTGTAAAAACTTAAGGCCGAGTTTCAGGGACTGTGTGTTGAGCAGACTACATGAACTAGAATGTCTCTTGCAGTTTGGTGTCTAATTCTCATTGTGTATACTTAGAGGCACTTCGCAAATCAGGCACTCTCAGATCAATGGTCAAAAAGATTCTAGGCGTAGCAAAGAAACAGATAATGAGAGGGAAAAAATCAAGGAGAACAGTGTTGGAGTTAATTCATCTTTGTTAAGAAACCTCATTGTAGAAATATTGGCAGCAGCAGTGGTGAGAATCTAGCTGAGGATGAAAGGCAGACACTCTTATTTTCATTCTCCTGGGGAAATAAGGACTAAGAATGAATTGGACCATAAAGAAATCAGGCAGGAATTCTCATCTGACTGATTTGATTTCTTCGTAAAGTTGAATATCTAAGGTTTTCAACTTGCTCTTGGAAACAATTAGTAGACATGAAAAGATATACATTATAGATACAGGAAGAATGAGAATAAATGCAACCAAAGCTTTCTTTTTATGGATAATTCTACATTTCTTAGCTCTTAGGTTAGCTTTTATTTGTATTATAGCACATTTTTTTGAAGGTGGGGAAGGAGAGTAATGGGGTTTGAATGCATAACCTCCTGCTTTCTGGGAGAAAATGGCTTTTTTAGCTGGGCATGGGTGGCTCACACCTGTAATCTTAGCTACTTTGGAGGCTAAGATCTGAGAACCTTGGTTCAAAGCCAAGTGAGGAAGAAAAGTCTGTGAAACTATCCCCAATAAACCACCCCAAAGCCAGAAATGAAGGTGCGATTCAAGTGGCAAATCAACAGACTTTGAGTAAAAAAGTTGAGGGAGAGAGCTCTGGTCCTGAGTTCAAGCCCCAGGGGTCACAAATTCCTAGAGATATTAAAGTATGATTTATTCAACACTCTGACTAGTACTCTTAACACAGGACCATTGGGAAAGAGGTTTTGTGGGTAGCAAAATATTAAAATATTCAGCTGGTGGAAGCCTCATGCTCCTCGGTTCATCTTCAGTGGACAGACTTTGATGGTCCTTCTTCCTCATTGATTTTGGAAAGGCTTTTATGCTCTAATCCCAGCTCTAATCATTCTATTTCCCATGAACTGATCTCTCTCTCTCTCTCTGCTCTCTCTCTCTCTCTGTCTCTCTCCCTCCCCCCGATTATGCCTATATCAGGTAAGCTTTTGTTTTGATTTTTAATTTTATAGCTCTCATCAATGGAAGACATTAAGTTGTTGTGTAGCAAGCTTTGAAATGCTAGTGATTAACCGTGATTTGACAAGAAGGTGGAGCAATGATCAGAACCATTGATTTGGTATCCACTGTGTGAGGAAGGTCACGTGATTACCTCTGCTTCTTTTGAAGGCAGAAGAATGTAAGACTTGCCTTTTGAAAAATAAAGTTTACTTATTTTTTTGGAAGTACTGAGGATTGAACCTAGAACCTTCTATGAGCTGTCTAGGCTTTATACTACTTGAGCTGTGCCCCCAGCGTTCTTGTTTTAATTTTGTTTCGGAGACTGGATGTCACTCTCCTTTGGCACCAGCGTCTTGGAGCTAGTGTCCCTCCTGTTCCTGCCTTCCAACTAGCTGAGGTTACAGACAGGTAACCCCTGGCTTTAATGTTTCCATAATTGGACTTGTTGTAAAATTGACACTCCTTAGTGGTGAATGAAAAAATATATTTTCTTTATAGTCTAAGGGCTTTAATTCTGTCTTTTATGTGCTGATAGTGGTTGTGTTTTTATATACTGATAATGTTATTTACCATTCTATTAGTCATCAAGAGTGACACTGAATGTATACTATTTGTCAAGAATTCTAAGCACTGTGTGTGTGTGTGTGTGTGTATGTGTGTGTGTGTGAACATGTGTGCATGCAGGTCCTGGTACCAACTCAGGGACGGGGCACTCTCCCTAAGCTTTTTCACTTAAAGCTAACATTCTGTCACTTGAGACACAGCTCCACTTTGGCTTTATGATAATGAATTGGAGATAGTCTTACAGAATTTCCCTCCCGGACTGGCTTTGAACCATAGTCCTTAGGTCTCAACCTCCTGAGTAGCTAGGATTACAGGAATGAGCCACCAGAGCACAGCTATAAGCACTTTTTTGCCTTTATGGTTTTTTTTGGATTTTTCAATTGTAAAGGTGATGTCCAGAGGGGTTATGAGGTCACAGTTACATTAGTAAGGAAATGAGTACAATTCTTGTTGAACATTGTTACCCCCTCTCTAGTTTTCTCCTATTTTCCCTCTCTCCCAACTCCCTTCCCCTCCAAGTTGCAAAGGTTATTTCCAATGTAGTGTCTTGTGAGTATCATTGTTGCATTGCCTCACCCTTTGTCTTTTGTCTCGTCATTTCTAGGATTCCCCTTCTCATCCCCAAATCAGATAAACTTATATACAATATAAGTTTATAAAGGGTACCAAAAAAAAACAGTGACAATGGGTTGTAAACCAAGGAGAAATTATAAAAAAGAAATAAAAAAGAAATAACTGCATACAGTAAACTAAGAAAAACCCTCTTGTAGTTTATTTTGATTAGAATCATTTTATAAGGTCTTAAGTACATAGCTATTGAGCTATTATGAACCTCTGCTAGGACTAGATGTAGAGGAAACCACAAACAAGGCCATACTAAAGCTACCAGCACAACTATGTTCATTGCAGGATTTCTTTTTTTTTTTTTTTGTCGGTCGTAGGGCTTGAACTCTGGGCCTGGGGGCTGTCCCTCAGCTCTTCAGTTCAAGGCGAGCACTCTACCACTTGAGCTACAGTGCCACTTCCTTTCTGGTGGTTTATTGGAGATAGGAGTCTCACGGTCTCTCCTGCCTGGGCTGGCTTTGAACCGCAATCCTCAGATCTCAGCCTCCTGAGTAGTTAGGATTACAGGCGTGAGCCACCAGTGCCCGGCCATTGCAGGATTATTTACCATAGTCAAGACATGGTATCAACCCAGATGCCCCTCAGCAGATGAATGGATCAAGAGCATGTGGTATATATATATACACAATGAAATTCTGTGCTTGCCCCAGAAAGAAAGACACTGCTCCATTCATAAGGAAATTTTATTAAGTGAAGTAAGCCAGACCCAAAGAAACATAGGCTACCTGAGTTTGCTTTTATTTTTAACAAAACAGAGACCCAATTATATATGTCGAGCTTCTTACTGCAAATCTCATATTGAGTGTTTTGAGGGCAATTTTATCTTCAGCTTCAAACTCACTAGTCTTCGTTTCTAGGTATAAATACTCGATCCACTCATTTCACTGGTCTTGACCTCGGCATTGCATTTGACCTGCCATTCTTTCTCCTGGGTTAATTGAGCAAGCATCAAGGCCTGGTGTACAGAACTGTCCATTCTAGTTTACATTAGCAGTTCCATCTCTACAGCTCTTACCTGTCCCTTATGTCACCTGCTCTACTACAAGAGGCTCCTAGCATATCTGCAAGGGGGCAGTGTCACTACCTTATGAGAAATCATCCACAGGATAATTACTAGCCTTGTCTTCAGCCTTACCCTATGTCCCTGTAACTCCCTTCATAACATCCCAATCTTACTGGAGAAGACATTTTTATCAAGGAGAAATTCCCTGATTCCTTATACTAGTCTTGGTCTTCCTGGTGTTGTGCCACAGTACATCATGCTTTTCTTTTTCTTTTAGCTTCTAGTTACGCATGCTCCAAGCATATTCCCTATTGAGTCTAGGCTTCATGGGAGCTGGAAACACACCAGTGGTGTTCAGCAAAATATTTACATTGTCTAGCTCTGTAATCGTAGGGTGTGTGTGTGTGGGGGTAACTGGTGTTTGAACTCAGGGCCTTGTGCTAGCTTGGCTGGTGCTCTAGCCCTTGAGCCTACTATCTGGTGGTTATTTTGGAGAAAACGTCTAGTGACATTTAAAATGTTTTTCTGAATGAGCTGGCGATGAACCACAATTCCTCAGATCTCAGCCTCACAAGTAGCTAGGATTATAGGCATGGGCCACTGGTACCTACCATATTTTAAATGAATGAATGAATAAAATCATACAGGTCTTCCATTTACAAGCCTGGTTCTTTTTACTATGCCATCTGCTTTCGGATACGTTTTGATTTAATTCTCCTTTTAAAAATGCAATCTTTGCCTTAGGACTCTGATGGGAATAGCCAATATATTCAATATAGACATTTACATTTTGTTTCTTATTTAGGTACTTTCCTAGTTTTTCTTAGTGATAAATTTCTCAGGTTCTTTTTGAAATACTTACCAAAAAGATCAGAGAGGAATGGCTGTTTTTGAATGAGAAATGATTAAAGCACATTTTAAATTGTGTTGGATTATCCAAAAGCAAATTAAAAAAATGTGCTCTAGGCAAAAAGGTTTTGAATATTGATATTTCCTGAAAAGCATAGAAGTGACACTGGATAGATGGGAAAAAAGCCAGAAATGTATGAAATTTCCTAAAACTCATGTTGATGGTTATGGTTGATCTTAATTTTCATAGCATAGGAAGCATAGTCATAAGAGGGTTATGACTAAGGTCTCAGTGGCACATACTTTTCAGTATCAGTGCTAAAGATGCATGAGTGTTTATGGATTTTTAAACCAATACTCACTCATGTTTACAACATCAATCATCATCATCATCATAACAGTAGTAACCATATACTAGTATGTACCAGATAACTGTCTGATAGGTATTTTTCATGCATTATCTCCAATTCTTGCCATCCTGACAGTTAGATGTTACATTCACCGTGTTTAGATGAGACTCTATGTATATAGAAAGAGTGGATGAGGAGCACACAGCAAGGTGTGCCTGGCTTCCCAGCCTGTACTTTCTGCAGGTTTGCTTTCTCTGTGCAGCTGGGGTTATTGCTTCTTTTCTGGTCAGATTTGCCCTGGTAAGACAATGCCGGTGCTGATGATGTAGCAGGATTGCATGTATTGTTCCAATCTGCTTAAATTGGCTACTGTGCAAAACTGAAGCAAACCCCTAGCAGCTCAATAGAAAATCTATATGTTCCAACAGGATGCCCGCGGGGGAAGCAGCACATCTCTAATTTGGAACAATCAGCACAGCAGGGAGTGTGGCAGGGCTGCTTTGGAGAAATATACAAGAGCTTCAGTCATCGGAGTTGGCAGAGGAATAGGTGCATTGTCGAAACTAAGCATTTTCTTTAGAATCAGTCTTGGTCTGGATTTGGAGGCAGCAGTTGAATTTCCTTCATGTGAGGCGTAGCTATGTCATTAGCTGGCTAAATGATATTAGTTAGACAGAGACCAGGATTAGTAATCAAAGGAGTATGGAGAAAATTTGAGTAAATAGAGCAGTTTTCCTCGTAAAACCCATTCGATCAATAAAGCATATTGAATAAGAAAAATTCACTTGGGAAAGTTTGAAAGTAGCATTTTAAAAATGAATTTGAAAAATGCTGTGACTTTAATTTGTGGCAGATACTTTTTGTGAAAAAAACGTATCACAACTTAGATGTTTTTTCTAACAAGATTTTTGAAGAACTGAGGGAGGTTGCAGATGTGAAGGAAGTTACCAACATTTTATGATTTAATAATTTATTAAATTATTAGGGATTATAACTTGAACTCGATCCTTCAGTCTATGTGCATTTATTTAACTTATTTCTTGTTTTTTCTTTTTTTTGGGGGGGGGTCCAGTCGTGGGGCCTGAACTCTGGGCCTGGGCGCTGTCCCTCAGCTCTTCAGCTCAAGGCTAGCGCTCTACCACTTGAGCCACAGCACCACTTCCGCTTTTCTCTTTTTGCATATGTGTTGCTGAGGAATCGAACCCAGGGCCTCAGACATGCAAGGCAAGCACTCTACCACTGAGCCACCTTCCCAGCCCCTCTTTAAATTATTTCTGCACACCAATTTATTAGAGCACTATTGACAACAGCCAAACTATAGAATCAGATTAGGCATCCAGCCTTGATGAATGGACAAAGGTGTGTCTATCTGTCTATCTATCTATCTATCTATCTATCTATCTATCTATCTATCTATCTATCTATCTATCTATCTATCTATCTATCAATCATCTGGCATTCAGCCATAAAAAATGAAATTATTGTCACTTGCAGGAAAATGGGTGGGAATGCAAACCATTATGTTATCTTTTTCAATCCTTTTGCTTTATGTCTATGTCTGTGTTTATGTCTCTGTTTGTCTTTGCTAGTGAAGGGCATTTATAGGTGCATTTTTAGGGTATTTTAAGGGTGGGGGAGGGCATCAGTCATTTGGTCTGGGTGGTGTTCCTGAGATTTGGTTTTGTTCAAGGCTAGCACTCTACCACTTGTAGCCACAGCTCTCTTTCCCGTTTTTTTCTGGTCTCACAGACTTTCTTACCCAAGCTGGTTTAGACCCTTATCATCAGATCTCAGCTTCTTGAGTAGCTAGGATTATAGGTGTGATGCTTGCCTATAAGCATTCTTATAGGCAAGAAATGGTTGGGTCTTGATTGATTTATTGATTTAGCCAGTCTTGGGGCTTGATTCAGGATTTTGGCACTATACTTCAGCTTCTTTTGCTCAAGGCTAGCATTCTACTACTTGAGCCACAGTGCCACTTGTGGCTTTTTCTGTTTATGTGCTACTGAGGAGACGAACTCAGGGCTTCAGGCATGCTAGACAAGTACTCTACCATTAAGCCACGTTCCCAGCCCTTGTTTCATTTGTTTTTTAAATCTAAGCTGGCAGACTATGTCTTTTGACATAACATTTGGAATTATTGTTGAAAGATGGATGATGGCTCAGGCCTGAGACTCCTGGGGATTTGGGCACTGCTGGCAGCTAGCATGCCTTCTGCAGAACCCAGCTTTGTCAGGACATCCTGTGTCAGGACGTCTGGCTTCTGCACACTGACTGGCTGACAGGTGGGCCAGGTGTTCCAGAGGAGAATTGAGTCATGGTTATTTGGTTCAGATACAACCTGGAAGCATACACAGAGTTGGAATGCAGCACTTGAAGGTTGGTGGTCTCAGGACTTTCAGACCAGGCCCAGAAGCTCCTCATGCTGTGAGCAAATCACATGATTTGCCACATATTGACTCAGAGATCAGTCGACCATGGACTTAGTGCTCTGTTTCTGCAGTGTTCCCAGCAATAAAACTCATTCCTGTGGAGGAGGAGGACTGTGGAGGCCTTCATTGTCCATGGCTCCTATTGCTTCCACTTCTCAGTTCATCCATGTCAGATTCTCTTCTTCTCCATGACCACCTCTGATGCCCATTTCCTTCCCAGACACTGTGGTAGTGGTAGGGTCCTGGGAATCTCCAAATCATGATTGCTTCTTATTTTCAAGTCCCCCAAAAAGTTTAGTTCTCTCTCAAGATGACATCTTACTACAGTTCTTTGAGACAAAGGAAGCCACAAAATTTTTCTACTCAAAACTAGCCTGATGTTCAGGAGCAGCTATGGCCACACCAAACCCCATAATATATATTTCATCCTATGTTTAGTGTTACCTACCTATCACCAGGATCATCTGGTCTACCTTGTCTTTTATCTTGTACTTCTTATCTCCTTCAGGGAGCTGGAGTTGAAGTTGCAAATGTTTTATTTTTTATCTCCTTTTTTTCTCTCTTGCTTTCCTGTTTCTCATTTTTTTTTGGCTGACCTCTTTCTGATTTCCAGTGTTCTTCCTCTTTTATAAATCCTCAGAATAAATTCTCTCCTTTGTTATCTCGATTCTCATTCATGAAGTTGAATGCAGGATGCTTCTAATCTGCCATCTCTCTCTACTCCCAATGTCCTTACATCATAAATTTTTTCACATAAAAACTTGAAGATAATACTGAGAGCTATTTTATTCTGTCAATGACTTTGGAAGAATAATATTGAGGAACAAAAAAGAATTCATGTTTAGAAAAGAATCATGATGTAATGACATTTTATTTTACTTCTAGGACGAAAATCTTGTGCCTAGTTTAGGGTTTTTCTGAATTTAAATGAAATTATTTAGCTTTCCAAAGCATTGGTTTAAACACTGTGTGAACCTTTTGGAAGGTTACATGGGATCTAATTGCCATATTCCTATTATATTGAATTTACTTGATAAAATACCTTGACATTTACTAGACAAATGTTTATCATTTCTTTGGAATGCTTTCTTTGTATACCAAACACTTTGAAAAAAATCCTAGACTATGCAGAAAAAATATATTGCAGAGAAGTTTATTTGCATAACATCCATCTTATGCTTGACTTCAAAAACATGATTTGAATCATTTGCATGAAAACAAGATCTTTGTCTTTCAAGTGCCTGTCTCTTTCTGCAGCTCTATAGCTTATACTGGATTATGACTTCAATGAAGAGTAAACAGCGGGAACAGATGACTCTTAAAAATAAAGATCCTGTTTTCATGAAAATACCTCTAATAATTAAAACAGAGACATAGGGAAGTCATACTCAAAGTCTCTGGCTAAATCCAACAGAGTTTTCAAAAGTGAAAAAAATACTCTTTTGATTTCACACCCCAAATCAGTGAAGTGTTACTGTCTTTTTATGGATATTTATAACTCTTGTGGTTGGAATGCCAGTGACTTTCAATTCGAACTCTTAGATTTCCTGCCACCTTTTTTCTCCAAAGGGCTTGGGGGAAGGAATGTAAGCACAACCATTTTCTCTCAGAGTTTATTTGTAAACACTTCTTGAACTTGAGAGGATGATGATAATAACGTGTAAATATTCATGTATCTATGCATAGGTATATAAATATATGATTCTTTCTCTATACTCATATATTTATGGTATTTTACATTATATTTTATAAATTAAAATATGTTCCTCTGACAACAAAAAGTTGTTTCGGCCTTTTGGAGGATGGGAATATGTGTGTGTGCCTATATATATATGTGTATGTATGTATATATAACATCACTGAAAAGTTTTAAGTTACTCTTTGTACATGATGCATGCTACAGTTTTGCTTTTTTCCAACTTCTGTCAGTGCTTATCTACATCAATTTTGAACTTCATTTGGTGGCTGTGCTTCCCTCTGTTGCTCTTTCTAAAATAGGGACTCAACGCATCTCTTCCATGGGTCTGCCACACTGCATCTCTGCTTGGGGCAGCTTGACTGGGGCTAGGGGATCCATTCCCAGGCTTGCTGCTTCATACGGCTGCCAATTGGGGAGCTAGCTGGTGCTGGTAGCTCTGCTGGACTGCTGGGAAGGGGCCTAATTTGCCTTCTACGTGGGTTCTTGCTATGGGCTTCTCCACAAGTTGGATGCTGGGTTCTAACAGTGAATATTTTAAGAGAGAGAAATAGAAGCTACTCGTCACTGAATCCCTGATTGCAGAAATTGGCACAGCATCATCTCTTCCATTCTCTATTGATCATGCAGTTGCTGCACCCTCCTAGATTCAAGAGGTAGGCAACACAGCTCCCACCTCCTGATGGGGGTGTGTCAGAAGTTTTTTAACCATCTTCACTGTAGAATATTTCATTTTTTTGAGATGGGTCTGAATTCAGATATTGGTACCCAAGCTTTCCTTCATCTTTCCAAGAAGTTGAACATTCTTCACCAGTTGCTCTGGTGGGTGCTGCACGTCTGTGAAGGCCTGCGGGCTCTCTCGGCTTGTCCTGTCAGGATTCCTCTAGCTCTTTAGAGTCCTCTGCAGAGTCACCAGCCTCAAGGAAGATCAACATTCCTGTGAGATCGGAACAACTAGTGGGAATAATTCCAGAAATCCTTTGCTACTCAATTATATAGGACTAACACAAGGCTGTGAGATTGAGCTCTCCTCATTTAGTTACCTTGTTTAGCTGTTTCCCTTCTATCTTTTTATGATCATGAAAGTTACAGAATCAAGCTTGTTTGTTTGTTCCCTTGCCTACAAATCTCACAGTACATCCAGTTACTTTTTAAAAATTTATTATTTGTTTTGTTCTGGTTTCTGGGTTTTGAACTCAGTGCCCAAGAATTGTCCTTGAGCTTCTTCACTCAGGGCTAGTGTTCTACTACTTGAGCCACAGTTCAACTTTTGGATTTTTGGTGGTATCTTGGAGATACGAATCTCTTGGACTTTCCTGAGCAGGGTGACTTTGAACCATGATGCTCAGATCTCAGCCTTCTCAGTAGCTAGGATTACAGGTGTGAGCCACTGGTACCTGGTTTACACATTTACTTATAAATTTGTAAAACTTGATGTCTGAACAGGAATATGGAGAGATACCCAGGGCTCCCAAATTGGCAGCCATGTAAAGCCGTATTTCGGTAACATGTTAGTGGCATATAGCACAGTCAGATCTAACCTTAAGTATATAGGAGCTACTTTTCATGACTACTTGAGACTCAATGGTTGGACAGACTAACCCTGCCTATCTGCCCCTGGCAACATTTTATCTTTCAATTCCCTTTTCTAGTCTGGGCATCATGTCAATGCATATCAGTTAGTTAGGTATAAGAAATACATGACTTTTGCATTTAATCCATTTTTATTGTGACTAACTCGAGAGAGTAGTCACAAGAAAAGTATCATACTAATGATTAGAATACCTTAGCTGACATCCTGGAGAATGACCCTTCTTTCTACCCTTCCTTCTCTCCAGATAATTTTCTTCTTTGTTCACCATTGATGCCATATCCTCCCCCCCTCACTTATTCTTCTTTTCTAGTCACATTTAGGACATTCTATTTTTGCCTAACTTGTTTTTTTCCCTTAAAGCAAAACTTTAGCTAATAATCAGAACTTCAGTAGCCTAACACTTCTGTGATCTGACTCCCAAAAATGGGCACTTTAATTAGTGTGCCTTCGGTGGCGTGGATGTGAATATAGCAAGTAGGAAAAGCACATTTTTTCCCCTCTAAAAACCTTTACCAAATGAGCTACCTGATTGACCACTGGATTTTAACCAAGTCCTGTGATGTGAGACTCCCAATTTCAGAGCAGTAATAATGAGGAGGTGAACAAAGAAGAGATGCCCTGTGTCAACTACAAAAACGAGATAAAGATATTCCTTCTAAGCTTTTATTATCTTATGAACACCGTCTTTTCCTAATTGAAACCTTCTTTGGAGTTGAAGAGTAGTCACGACTCGAAGGGAATGTGTAATTTAAAAATATTCTCAGTTGAAAAATCTACAAACGTTTTCTAGGGGGAGTTATGTGCTCAGAAAGCACCCCCATTTTATGTCAGGCCACAATCTCATCCCCAACGCTGTCTTCCTCAGAGCTCTCCTCCAAGGCTCCTTCACAACCAAGTTGGTCCCAAATTATGCAAAACAGATACTTGACTATCTCTCCTAATTATTGTCTAATGCTAGTAACGCTCATGCAGTTGTTGTGATATGTTCTATGGGGGCATAGGAAGGCTAGTTTTATAGATTGACTTATGTGAGTCTTGAAGGTGACCAGGTGTTTTGTTGAACATTATTCTAGATGTTTGTATATGGACATATTGGAATAAAATTATAATTTCGATGGATGGACTTTTAGGGAAGCAGATTGCTCTCTATAACTTGGTTTGGCCTCATCTGACTAGTTAAAAGGAAACAAGCAAAACAACAACAACAAAAACAAACCATGCCTTTTTCCAGGCAGGAAAGCACTTCCAGCCGAGTAACTTTGGGTTTTGGATTGTCTTTGATCTACAGCATCAACTCATCTTGCAACACTAGCAGATAGTTTTCAAATTGCAACTTGTACATTGGCTGTCCTGGTCTCCAATCCATCTATAACCACATGGGCTACTTCCTTAGACGATGTACACCCCTCCCCCACAATTGGTTCTGTTTCTCTGGAGAATTCTAATATAAGCCAATCTCATTGGGATTTTAGCCATTTGAATTTTCTATTATCAATGACCAATTATTTAAGTTTTTAAAACTAATTGTGTATATTTTATATTTTATAAATATATATTCATAATATTATAGTTCCCTTACTTTCTTGTTAAGTGTATTTCATCAATTATGTCTAAAAATGTTGATGTGTAGATCAAAGATACATCATACTCAGATGTGTAAAATATAGTGTTCTTCTTTTTTCCTTTAAGTCTTTTCTTCTGTAAACCACCACTTCATTCATGGGAGATAGGAAAACAACTA
Source organism: Dipodomys ordii (assembly GCF_000151885.1). NCBI lineage: Eukaryota > Metazoa > Chordata > Mammalia > Rodentia > Heteromyidae > Dipodomys > Dipodomys ordii. Next base: position 2,887,513 of record NW_012267220.1, on the reverse strand, counting down.
AAGTTAGCCAACTAGAATTCTTTAAGTTTAGTACAGTTTATTTAACTTTATTTAAATTCATGTTAGGCGATGGTTTAATAAAACTCAAATGAATGTGGCCAATCTTATCTCTAACAATTTTACCCTTTCACCTCTTCAACAGAAAATTGTACTTAGATGTAGGAGAAAAGTCCTAGCGATGGATTAAAGGATGCTGGGAAGGCTAGCTTAGTGCTGCTCTTTTGCACTTTTCACTGGCTTCCAGGGAAATTTTCTAGGTCACTCTAGTCACCAGAATGCTGTAGATGCTATCGAAACACACCGCTAAGGAAAACCATGACCTCGCATTCTGAATCGGCAACTTTGGACCCTGCCTTCCACCCAGCACTGTCCCATTGTGGCTAGCACTGAAGGGCTCTGTAGTTGTTCTCCAACCTCCATGAATCCGGGGACCTTGTGATTCTCTGGTAGCTTTTGGCACAGGAGCATTTTACCTAACCACCCCACCTCCACCTGGGAGCAAGCTTGCAAGGCAAACACCATCTGATTTCTTCTAGACTTCCCCTCAGACCACATGGGATTTGGGATGCTTTTAAGCCACTCATGAGCTTAGGGAAGTTTAGAATGCTACCTCCATCCCATCCTAGTTGTGAATGTCCATAGCATTCGTTTTCTATTACACTTGATGTTGGAGTGGAGTTCCATTCAAAGAGGCAGTGTCTGTGGGGTGGGAGCAGGGCGTAGGGACCTGTTGAATCAGACATCCAGTGAGGTGGGCCTTGACCAAAGCCAGGAGCCAGGGGATGCTGAACACCCTTTTAATGTCACCCCCAATGTGACTTTCTTTTAGATTCCCCCCACTTTGTAGAGAACTCCACTCCTAGACTATTTTACTATCTTTATTGCCTTCATATTACGTAGCAGCCTAAGCAAAGTCTTACATTTTGTACAAAAAAATAAGGAAAAATGCACGGATTCAATATTTAAGAACATGATTCCATATTACAGGGGGTAAACTTGTTCCAAGTACACATCTATAGAATAACATAATAGACATCAATAATATCATAACAATGGTAATTAATGATATCAAATATTAACCATAGTATAATTAGATATCCGATTAACCATATTACTAATAATATATTGCTAATAATATTAATCGATATTGTCTAATAATCACAATGAATTTCCCTTGCACTATTAATGCTGATTAAAATAGTAAGCAAAGCTTCCTTCAACGAATTGGCCATGATTGTTTTGTGTTGGTGTATGGTGTTTAAATGAATTGAGTTCCTCTATTTTTAAGTCATACTGAGAGGTGAATTTCAGTAAATGAAACAAGACAAGGTTGTACAAATATACTAGTGAGATATAAAGGTTTGGGGCACGGTGGAAAGTGGTTGTAATTCTTTCTTTTTTCTTGAGAATTCGTTTAGAACTTCCTTCAGGACTGTGGTACCTTTATACAATATTATCTCAAAATATGTAGGCTCTTTGCGTGTACTGCATGGCCGGATTCAGTGAACAAATCATGCCACTGGCTCTGACTTTGAGCTGTGATAGTATAATCTGCTAATGTCTTCCCCTCCATTTTATGCTTGCTCGTAATGATGACTTAGCTATTTTTTCAAAAATATCTGAGAAATCGGAATAGGTCTCGCTCTAGCTGTTTTAGAAGTTTCTTTGCAACATAAATTAAAATGGTGAATTTATGATGTGAGTAGATTTTTCCTTGAGGAATAGCCCGATTCCAGCTGCAAAGGCTGTGTAGAGAAGCTGGGATTTAAATAGCGATGATCAAATTTTCTGTGTCCAAGGGAGTGAAGGAACACAATTCTAAATGGATCAAGGGGTTCCATTTTGGTACCCTGCATGCTGTAATAATGTAGGGCAAGACCCATGTTAAGTGAGCAGGGGTGACTTCATCAAGGTTGTGGGGATGAAGAGGAAGGAGGCGCAGAGGTGCGGGATGGTCTGTCACAGTGGAGGGCTGTTTACAGCTAGGCACCATGTAAATCCCGGGTCGGTTACATGGGGGTCACAGAGACAGCCATCCTGGAAGGAAATGAAACATTCCTTGGGCCATTCCTAAGGAAGGCTCCTCCAGTCTCTGACTTCTTGCCCCTGGTGAGTCTTAGCACTGGCTGATTAGGCCACTCTGTTTGAACGGAATCCGAGATCTTGTCTTATCATCACTTAACAACGTTTCATGAATATGATGAGCCCCATTCATGCTCAGACTGTGGAAAACTCTGGCAGGGGGCTTTTAGAAGACTCCACATCCCCTACCCTCTACTTGTGAGAACATGTCAAATTGATTGTACATTCATTATCTATGTAAGCGATATTAGATGCACTGATCAAAGAGAGTTAATAAGTTAGTTATCCTATGCTTTTCGAAAAAAAAGTAAATTTATCTCCATTGCTTTCTAGCTTCTACATTTAACCCATTAAGTACCTGAAGATTAAAACTCCCTCCCCCTCTACCTCATTTTTTTGTTCTCAAACCTAAGGAAGGAAATAATCCTGCTGGAAGGTCACCTCTAAAGATAGTGCTGAAACCATTCATCCAGGAGGTCTGAGCATTCTCCCATCTTCCCTTTGGAAAGCGGGGAGGATGATAGAAGCCAAGGACAAAGTAGGTTTGCAAGCCCAGCAGAGTTTTGTCTTTGCATCTGTCCTAAATCATACAAACCGTCTAGCTAAACATAGAGATTGCTCAATGCTTCTATCTACCCAAGTGGAAATTGAAAGCTTGAAGATGCCTCACCAGACTGCAAGAAGCCTCCGTATGGGAGGAGTAGTGTATGGCAGGTCTCCATGTGCAGGGCCCAGGAAGGGGAAGTACAACCGAGATGCCCATCACCAGAGGGGCTCTGGTACCAGCAAGCTGCCGATCAGAATGAGAAATTCAACTTGGCTGCTAATGATGTCTCTAGCTGCCAATCAGGGATGGGCAGCTCGACTTGGCTCCTAATGATATCTCACACTGCTCACCAACAGGTGGTCAGTCCCCCAAATCCAATGGCAAATGACATGAATCTCCGACAGTCTCACATGCCAGAATACCCTTCTCCAGTGTTAGGGCCTGGCTCAGAAATAACAGTGTTATAGCCCCATAGGCAGGACGTAGCTCCTACACGACAGTTCCTGCTTTGACTCCACCATCTCCACCAGACTCGCAAAGGGCTCCATAATTCCAACACTCCACACATCGCCTTCAACTCTGTTCTAGAAGGTCTCTCCTTAGATGGGCCAATTCTGGAAATCTAAACATGTCTGCATTCTGAAACATACTTGTATATGTTCGTCACAGAGGGCACTCACACCTGCAAGACACACCTCAAGTGCACACTTGTCTACCACCAAGAAGGGAGGTGACATACTCGAAGAGACAGGGGCCATCTGTGGACCACTGACAGCAGAACAGAAGATGAGGAACTAGTCTGCCAAGCCCAAAGTGTGGATCAGTCCAGCCTAACATCGAGGCCTGCTGAGCCAGCCTGGGTTCACCCAGCAGTGCCCTGTCCACACTGGCACCAGGGCGGCCTGCTGTCACCTGACACTCCTCAGGCACATGGGCGGGACAAAATGGTCCTTCCACTACTCTATCAGCCCAGGGAAAGCCACCCAATCCATGGTACTTTACTGCGGTAGCCTGAACTAAGAAAGAGTTTAAGGAGTCTAACTTTAGCCACACAGTTGGGAATTAGAACCAGGCAGTGAGCCAAGTCATCCTGGTGTCAAATAGTTTACTGTAACTTCCTGTGGTTTTTTTTTTAAATGTGATTTCACAGTGTTAATATGTCTTGTTAAATTGAATTCGATTTTAAACCATTTAAAATAGATTTACATGATAGCAAAGGTTCCTCTCCTCTTCTTCATCACCTACTCTAATTCCTATTCTATCTCATTCTCTTCCTTTTCTTTTTTTCCTCCTTCTTTTGTTCATACTTCCTTATTTTTGGCTGCTAACTAAAAGATAATGAAGAACTTTGGAAACAAGTAAATTCAGAAGTAATGGCAGTTTAATTAAATTCTGACTTCTCTCTGCAAGTTTTATAGAAGAAGGAGATATGGTCTTAGGCTTTATTGTACTATAAAATCTTGATTCTAATTCCTAAGAAGAGGCTCCCTTTTCAAGCATGCCATCTGTCTGTTGCTTGTTAAGAGTGGCCCATAGATCACTGGACTTCTATAGTGGAATATTCTGGAATGGGAACTGGTGTAGGGAAAATAATTGTCATGACCTTGTTTGCAAAATGGGGGAGATAGTTCATCTTCACCACCCCTTCATCCCTAGGACCCCTACAGAAAAGCTGTTCAATATCAATAAGAGACCATGGCATTTTCTGCCCCTTGGGGCTTATGAAATTAATAAAATAAAGCAACAACCCAAATGTTTAGTGGAAGTGTCTTATGTCCGTAGGCTAATCATAGTGTTAGGGCTCAGAGGTGACTGTGAATGTTTATCAATGGAAAATTCTCCCTACTGGCACAAATATCCTAAAGAAACAGACAGTTTAAATGATGTGAAAATGGATTTCAAGACTAGTGGAGTGGTTCAAGTGGTAGAACACCTGCTTGGTAAGCAAAAGGCCCTAAATTCGAACCCCAAAGCAACTCCCCAAAACAAATGAAGCTTCAAGATAAATCCTCTCTCATTTGTCCCTACCTTCCCCCCCTTAAGAGGTACTGCCCTTCCTTCTAGAAGGTCATGTAAGAACTCTCTCAATCTTTTGATGGAGAGTACAAGCTTTATAAAGCATGGTCTTCTCCCCCAGTGACCTCGCAGTCTGATTGGAGGGGAAATGCATCAATGGTGACGAAGCAAAGAGCAGTGAACTATTTCCTGAAGAAGAGACAGAAGAGCAGATTTGTAGGGACGTGGAGCTTCAGAAACATCCGCCAGGGAGCCGAGATCCAGAAGCTGCTGCTGGAGCACCCGGCCTGGCTCCCACGCTGGGGCCTGCCACTTTTCAACCGTGGGAGCTCAGGCTGCAATTGGTTTTGTTTGCCTCCCACTCCATAGGATATGGCGAGGACAAAGTAAATGAACACGCCAAAGAATGTGCAGAACCTTTCTTGTCCAAAGAGCACAGTGCTGGCCACCGTGGGGTTGTTGTTTTTTTGTTTTGTTCTAGTGCTGGTAGATCAGGGGGATGCTATATAAAGGGAATCCTTTGTACTGGTATGGCTTGGATGAAAATGGAGGTGAATCAAGAGATGAGAACATCCACTCTGTCTGGACCAGGGCTGGGTGTTTGTTATTCTAGTGCGGTGGTGAATTCTGTTTCTTCTGCGCTTCATCTACATAAGGTTCCAGGTCAAAGCTATTAACCACTATGATCAGTTCATAATGCTGGGGACAGGGAGGCATTGCAGCTAAGCGGTTTCACAGTGTTTTTAATCATAATATTAAAGGGAACAGTTAACACCCAGCACTTGGGTCAGGTATAGTTCTTGTGCTTCATGTAAACAATCCATCTTACCACAACAGTCAGAAAAGGGATCTTGTTATTTTAGTCAATTCTTAAATTCTTTTTGCAATACTGATATTTGAGCCCAGAGTCTTGTGCTTTCCAGACACATCTAAGTCACATCTCCAGCCCTGTATTTTATTTTATTTTTCAGGCTAGGTTCTTATTTTCTGCCTAGTGTGTGATTGAGTTACCATCAGCCCGCTTTTGAGCTTTCTGTTATTGCTGCATCCATTTTCCTTCCACGGAGATGGAAGTCTACGTCTCCTGGGCTTTTCTGTCCAGCTTTCTACATAGCTTGGGATGACAGGAGAAAGCCACTATCCTAGCTCTGGGTTGAGAAGAGGGATCTCAAACTTTTCTGTCCTGTCTGGCCTCAAACTGCGATCCTCCAGTTCTCCATCTCCCAAGTAGCGAAGATTAGAGGCATGAGCCACTAGAGCCTAGTTATTTTATTTTTGTAATAGTTCTAGAGAGACTTGGGGGAGGTAAGAAACTTGGATTCTTCAATGATTTGAACACATGAAATAGACTTCAGAGTTTTTAACCTACTAATGGAGGAAATATAATTAGGTAGCACATAGAGATGTTTTAAGGCACACAAAAGTTTTACTGCCTTTAAATTCATACCATTTGGGGTTCTGTCTGTTCTGTCTCTGGGTAAATAAACATTCTAGGGTCAATGAGTTATAGTTGCAAATGACTGAATCTAATGTATATAGTTAGACAATCAATAAAATCCAGGAACAGGGTCTTTACAGTACTGAAAGTATCTTTATTTTGTACTCCAATTGGTTTAAAAACATTACATTTTGGGGGGTCCCATTGCATTTCACACTCTCCCAATTATCCATTGCATACATCCATTTTTTTTGTACACACAAACCCTTGCTTATCTGGATACTAGGTTCAGCCTGTAGGCAGTAGCAGGAATCAGACACCCTTTCTCAGCTCTGATTCACAGATTGCATAGCAACCTGAGCTAGGAAAGGAAAAGTGACTGGGAAATATTTCCAGTCACATCACAGTCCATTTGTCATTTTGTGTTCTTGACCCAGAAAGAGAAGAAGCTATTTAGACTCAGTGGCTGGAACTTTCACTAAAGTGCACAAATAAAATTAATGGAGCACAGTGTGTGTCTCTGCATGTGTGTCTTTCTGTCACCATGTCATATGTCATGAATGATACAGGGAGTTCCAAGAGAAATGAAGTGAATGGCAGAGCAATTTGTAATGCAAAAAAGTGTTCTATTTTTTGACAAGAAATTCTATTGATCAGATGGAAATGATGATAACATCTTATGAATTTATCATATGACACTAGATTGCAAAGATGATCCATTTGAAGAATAAGATGCTTACAATCCCTTGCCAGAAATGACATTTATTTATTATTTAAGGCTATACTAGTAGACACTGTAAACATTAGAAAGTAGATATAGGGCCAGCATGAAGAGACTTCAGAATGCAGAAGATCCTAATAAATACACACTATTTCTATACTTTCTTGATAAATAAGCTATGTTTTGTTGTGTATGTAAACAAATAAATCTAAGTATTCAAATTTACATTTCAAGTATGTATTACTAGGACATAAGCTAGTGGAATGCTAGGTATTTCCAAGCTCTCAATTCATTGGTTTTTTTGTTTTTGTTTTTGTTTTGGGTCCGGTCGGTCGTGGGGCCTGAACTCTGGGCCTGGGCACTGTCCTTCAGCTCTTCAGCTCAAGGCTAGCGTTCTACCACTTAAGCCACAGTGCCACTTCCGGCTTTTTTCTTTTTGCTTATGTGGTGCTGAGGAATCGAACCCAGGGCCTCAGGCGTGCAAGGCAAGTGCTCTACCACTGAGCCACCTTCCCAGCCCTCAATTCATTGTTAAATATTATATTGTATTTATGTTCAGATAACTATTATATACAGTTGCATTGTAGATAGTGATTACAGTACAATATATGTGCAGTGCAAGTCACAATACAATGGGACTTTGCTGTTTGGGTTTATCTTATTATTAAGACATTTCTTCCCGGTTTTACCTCTCACTCATATGACCTTAGACCAGAAGTAAAACTTGGATCATACCTCATTTAGAATTGGTTTTCTGAGGAAGAAAGGTATTGTTTATGTCTTTTGATAACTCTACAAAAATAGGTGTGTGGGGGGGTACATTATAGTAGAGTTTTTGATTAGCCACATTCATGTTGTGATAAAAGGAAGTTAAAAAAACCCAAAATGTGCGCAAAAACCACAGATAGCTGTATATACCGAAATAAGTATTATTTTCTCTCTTCTCTCCCTTTGCTCTTTATTCCTGTTTCTCTTTTTCTGAAAACTTCCAAGATGACTGTGGGATGTGGGGCAGATTGATTTGCACAGCTTTGCTGTTAAATCACCCGTTCTGCCACCCAGAGTGCTCAAACCCTTCCTCCATCATTAATCTCAACTACTGAGCTGATGGGAATTGGACTCTGAAAACAGGTTGTCTGCCAAAGGAGATATCCCCAGGCAAATACTTACAATATTTTTACCTAGTAAACTAAGTTTAGATTGTTTTTCTTTTCCTTTCTTTCCTTCTTTTCCTTTTTTTTTAAACAAACCTAATCAAAACAAAAACAATAATCTGTTTTCCCCATGGACTGATGAGGTAACTCAAAATGTGTTGGAATTGAGAGGAAAATAAATCACCCTAGACACATTCAGCATTTGCAAGACCTAACTAATAGCTCTGAAAAATGCACAGAATAGTAGATAAAAGACTCATCTATACCTGGCTTTGCAGATAGATATTCTTGTTCGGAGTTAGAAAGCAAATGCAGCTGTCTCTCTAGTCTCTATACCGTGCTGGCTGTGATGGGTTTACTAGTTTAGCAGACTTGCTTTGTAAAAAGCCTTGCTTTTGTTATCCCACCTTTGAGAGAGTGTGAATTTGGGTTGGAATCACATTACAATTTTGGCTACATGATTTCTGCTAAGGTTCAGTTTTCTCGTCTTGGGAATGAGGGTAATAGTAGTACTTTCTTGTTAGTGTTGTGGTAAGCATTAAGTTAGAAACTATTGGGGTTTATACCTGAAGTATTGCACAAATGTCCTGATGCTGAAGGCACAGTCCCCAAAGGAACAGCATTCAGAGGTGATGTCTTTGGGGGAACAACTGGATAACAAAGGCTCTAATCTCAACAATGCATCAGTTCATTGATGGATTCTTAGCTTGATGAGCTATTGAGAGATGGTAGAAACTTTAGGAGTTGGAATCTAGTTGGGGGAAGTAGATTACTGGGGACAGGCTATTGATGGATGTGTTTTGTCCTTGGCCCTATCCCCTTCTCCACCCCTCCTCATTTCTTTTCTTCCTGGCCTCCATGAGGTGAGCAGCTCAGCTCCCCCAAGATGCTCTGCATCACCACACAGCCAACAACAATGGCCCCCAGAGACCAGGACCCCAAGAGACACTGTGTGCCAAAATGAAATCATTCTTTTAACCCAGTTTTTATCAGACAGTTCTCTCATAGACAGGGGAAAAATAACTAGCTCAATGACTCAAACATAGATGTTAGATCATAGAAAACTCAATACTAGCTTCTAATACAATATTTTTATGCTAACTGTTCCGATGAATAGATAGCATGTTAAGTACTGAGGACTCTGATGATTGTAGGGTTAGATGTTAGTTATGAATGTACTCATGGTAGAATTGAGGATAATGCATGTAGCAAGCCATAATCAAATTCAGTGGCTAAAGGAGTAAAGGAGTCATCACTTGTTTTTTTTTTTTTTATTATAATGGCCTCCCATGAATTGTAAAGTTCCCAAATGAGCCAAACATTTCTATTTCCAAAATCTATTTCTATTTCTAAAATCCTTGAATCTGGGTAGCCTTGAGACTTGCTTTGGAAAAATGAAGAATCCTGTTGCTTTATTTTCATTCTTTTGGATCAATATTGCCATCACATGAAGAAGCTTTGTCTGTCTTCCTAGAGGGACAGAGATCACGTGGAAGAGAATCAGGGAAGTCTAGGTAACTCCCAGTGTCAACCAAATACCTGAATTAAGGCCATCTTAGATCATCCAGCTTCACCAATATGAATGACCTCAGGAGAAAATAGTGGAAAAGAGAGGAACTACCTAGTTGACCTCCACCTACATTGCTCATGAGCAAGCACATGGCTCTTGTTTTAAGCCACTGAATTCTGGAAAGATTTGTTATATAGCAGTAATTAACTCATCTGATTTCATATATGATTTTACTCTACAAATTTCAGTCAGTTTGGAGGTCCAGAGTTGTGTTTATGCGCATTTTATAGCACATATGTCAGATCTTGGCACTAGACCTTTTTGTTGGTGCCTGCCAAGTTGACATTCAAATGCAGAGAAATTTCTTGGAAGGGAGAGAAGCTGCATCATAGGGTTAGTAAACAATATGACCTAATAAAGAAAAAGATACTATATTCCTTATAGGTTTCTTCTTGAAATGAAGTGAGAAAACTAGTTTGTGTCAATATTATAATGTAGAATATAGTATGTGTGTACACCTTACTAATTAGAGTTTTAAAAGAATACCTGTCAGCATAATGAAACATTTGAGGGTCAGAAGAAATGGGGACCTGAGCAATATAGAAAAAAAAGGCTTAGTCATGATTGGTTTTCATTGCATCTTACATATTTTAGCAAACAAAAACTCTTAATTTAAACCCTAGTACCACTAAAGAACTCAGACAAAAACAAAACAAAAATATCCCACAGAAGCACATGAAATATCAAATATGTAAAAGTTTCATAATACCAACCCTCTAACAATAATATCGTTATTGGGGTGATTTAATTGCTTTTATAAATGAGCTAATATACTAGATCAAATAGTCAAATCAGAGTCACATGGATAGAGGATCTTGCAAAAATTAACGAAATAATTCCAAGGATCTAAGTAATCAGGTGAATCAGGTAGAACATAGGGGAGTGTGGAATTTGAAGACAGCTCTTCTGTTGTTACACAGTAGGTCTGTGATCCAGAGAAGTTGATGTATCTGAGACAGATTTGCAAATTTCCTTACACAAAGGGGGAGCATTTAGATTATTAGATATTTTTGTTACTCTCCTTTCCAAATATTACCACTTCTTTACTGTTTTCAGGAAGCCACTCCTCACAGATTCTAAGCTCCTTTCATGAAGTCTTTTTCTACTAGAAAGGAGGATCACATTATGTATTTAATGGTCCAGTTAGCAATAAGATTGGGACAAGGTCATCTGACTCCTCCCAAATTCTCTTCCCTAGGGTACCTTCCCCACCCCCTCCTCTGGTGAAAAGAATTGGATCACCTGCTTTCACTTCTGCCCCAAAGTTCATTATTTTTACTTCAGGGCACAAGCTACTGAGGAGGTATAATCAGATTCTCCCTTTAAAACACAGTTGGATTAGCTCTTCTCTGGGTGGTTCTGGTTACCAAACTTGTTTCACTTAAATTTACATTTCTAGAAATTGCATTTTGTATTTGTCTTTAAAAGTTGGTATAAATGAATTATGTACATAGTAATGGGGTTCATTATGGCATTTCCATACATATATACATACATACGATGTACTTTTTGTTGTTGTTATTGTTGGTCATGGGACTTGAACTCTGGGCCTAGGAGCTGTCCCTCAGCTCTTCAGCTCAAGGCTAGCGCTCTACCACTTGCGCCACAGGGCAACTTCCAGTTTTCTGGTGATTAATTGGAGATAAGCGTCTCACGGACTTTTCTACCCAGGCTGGTTTTGAACCGTGATCCTCAGATCTCAGCCTCCTGAGTAGCTAGGATTACAGGCAGGAATCACCAGATCCCGGCTGCAATGTACTTTATAATACTACCATACTATGTACTTTATAATATGTACTATGTACATATTCACTTCTTAAGATGTCATAAAATGTTTATCAAGCTCCACATCAAATACATAAAACAAAGTATATTTAGACAAATCTAACTTTTATCCTTCTTCTATATGCTTTATTCTCTCTTGTGACAGCTGTATTTATAGACTGTTCGTATTGAAATATGTATCTCTTCTTTCTTAAGCAAATATCAGTCTTCTGTCTACATTTTCTTTTGCTTCCCCTTAACATTATTTCCTAGAAACTACAATACAGTAGCAGAGATTTTTTCGTTTCTCATTGCATAGTTCTTCTGTGTGTGTATGTGGTATGTGTGCATGGACATTTCAAGTACTCACCACAATGATAGACAGATAGACTTTTGGATTATTTCTCCGTCCCTTACCTTTCCTCACTTTTACTAATGCCATGGCAATAGCCTTGTACTGTTTTTATGTTTTTGCAAGTATAATTTCAGGGTAGAAGCTAAATATGGTATTATAACATAAAATAATATTTAAATATAATATTTTAAATGCATGTGTTATATATTACATAACATATGATATAGAATATATTTTTCATACATGAAAATATAATATATTATACATATTTATATAGTAACATTATATATTATAATGTAAGTATATATACATTTTGCTATGCTTTTGCCAAATTATCCTTAGTGTTGAATTTCTCCATGGTCTCCCAAGCAAAGAATGATGAAACCTTCAGATTTTTCTTCCAAACTGATAGAAGACAAATGAGCAGTTCTAAAATTTAATTTCTTATTTATCAATACTTAAGATCAGTTGAGCATCTTTTCACATGTTCAAAGACGGTTTGTGCTTTTACTTTCTATGAACAATGTTCATAGATCCATTCCTGTATCTTGCCCATTTCTTTGGCTATTGCTTCAGTTTTTAAAGGCTTTCAAATTACGTTGAGTGTAAATAAAGGTTGAAAGTATGATGCATAAGTTAGAAGAATTTTTATGGTCTTTCATTTTTATCCTCTCACGATAAAAGCTTTTATATATTCAAAGCCTTCCATTTTTATTTGGTCCCAATTATTTCCGTCTTATTGCCTCTCAATTTTAAACATAGCTAGGAAAGGTTTTCCCACCTCCAAATTATAGAAAAGTTTGGCCATGTTTTCTTCTAATACTTGAATGACTTTATTTTACATTTGAATATTTGATCTCTTTAGAATCCATCATATGTGTACAAGTGGGAAACAGATTAAATTTTGTGGTCCCATTTTTCTATCCAGGTATTTGAATATCAGTTATTAATGTCCACATTTCTGCCAGTGACAGCCTGTAGTCCTTATCTCATATTAAATTTTCATGTGGGATTAGTTCTATTTCTGTATTTTTTAGTTCTGTTCCACTGCTGTGCCAGCTTATTCATGGTCTAATGCTACATTACTGTGCAATTGCCTAAGTTCTAGCATATGTTTTAATATCTGGCATAGCAAAATGCCTCCTGACTCTAGTTGATTTTAGCTTTAGAATTTTCTTGGTTATTCTTATTTGCTTTCTCTTTCAAATAAACTTTATATCCAGTGGCTAATAAACTTCATATTCTGGTTCAATGACATGTATTTTTAAATAAACAACCCACGCACCAACACACACACGTTATTCAATCTCTTTGCTATCAAATCCATTCTTGAAAAATCTAACATTGCTCTTGCTAAAGTCAGTAACTTCCATGATTTAAAGTGTGACACACTATCGTCAGTTTGCTTATATTGGTATATACACAGCATATGACAAGAAGCATCTTTACTTTTATTAAAAAATTAAATAATTTTTAAAAAGTTATCCTTAAGTAGTTGCACAGAGGGGTTTCAATTCAACGCATCCGTTGTGAGTACAATGCATCTAGATCAATCGCCTCTATATTTATTGGATTCCCCCATTTTCTCCCAACCCACACCCATCCCCTAAGTTTACCTAGTTCCATTTTCACATAATGGATACACTGAAAATTCTATATTCATTTGCTTATCCAGCCTCCAGGATACCACTCTTCTAGTTTTCACTCTATCCACTGAGTTTTTCTCAATGACTTTTGGTTTATTCCTACCCTCTACACTTCCAGATGAGGGAGTTCTAGCACTCAGTATTTGAACTTCTCACTTCTGTCTAAACTCATGCTTTTAATTACCTCACCGTACCTTAAGGGTTAAAAGTTACCCTGCATGCTGAAAAATACTAAATTTCATTTCTTGCTCTCATCTTCACTAATTTACAGTTTCCTGAATCTGATCATTTCCTATTACATAGCCTAAGTTTCTACTTCGAGTTCTAATAAACATTTCAAAATGAGCATAACTCAAACTGAAATCTATCTTTCTCCAACCTCAAATGTGTCATTTCCACTTTTTTTTCTTCTAATTTTACCGGTGGGGGAGGAGTTCTTTCAATTGCTCAGGTCAAAAGTGTTAGTGATATTATTGACTTTTCTGCCATTTGCCACCCTGATACAAACTTGTAGCTCCTGGTAGTTAATCTGTAAGCTAAGTCAACAATGGAGTTTATTACAGGGAGTTTAGCCCAGCAACATAACTTGTCTGATTTAAAAAAATCACTGTAAAATCTGGTCTCCCCACTCTCTCTCCACGTGTATTTATCTTCTCTCACTGTTCCAATTCTTACAAATTTTCCACTTTAAAATTTCCTTTATAGCTTTTAAAGGCATTGACCAATATTTAAGGCTTTCTCTTGTGAGGGTCATGCTAGTCCTCATCAATTTCTTGATTTTTTTTAAATAAAAAGAAGGATCAGAAGAAATTGGAACAGAGAACAAAGCTACTTTTAATGGTGCAAAGTAAAGACTCAGAACTTGAAATTCTGCGTGCCTTGATTTAGATATTTTTCATTGTTTGAGGTAATGAGAAAAGTCACTTCTATGTCATGTGGCTCTGGAAGAAAGATATTTCATAGGTGGAATCCTCTCAGATCTCAAACTGCTTTGTCTCCTTCCTTACCTGTCTAAAGTTAAACAAATATGCATCATGGGATGCTTTCCATAGATTACTCAATGGAGCAAGGTCCAAGAAAATTACAAGGTGCTTAGTCTTCCGGTGAGAAAATGCCTGAGTTATTGCATGTTCCTTATTATTCGCGTTTAGCATAAAAGATGAAAATGAAAAATTCATTAAATACACTGAAAAAAGGGCCAATCTATTAGGTAGAAGACAAGGCGAATATCACTTGCTTTAATATGAATGCTTTACATGGGGGAATTGATGATGAAGCGAAACAAGAAAACTAGTTGTCTCCCAGGCAAATGATGTCAAGGTTTCCTAGAAGAATATATGTAAAAAGGTGAGGAGAGGTTAATAAATTACATCACGGTCATCCTTGAAGCTAGAATGTGCCAATCAAAGGATCCCATCATCTCTTAAATATATGACTTCCCTGGATTTGAGAGTAGCTATCAGTTTTGCATGCCTTAAAGCCACCGTGCAAGATGTAAGCATATGAGCAAAATTCTTATATCCAAATTAAAAAGCTTATTATCTCACTAGAACAGCAAGAAAGGAACTCAGACATGACTTGTTATGGTTTGGCTGCTTGCTGAAGAAATTGACAGGTGCAGAAATGTTACTACCTCCTAGGCGATGTGTTGTATCCTCTGTGCCATTGCCCAAGGGAAAGGAGCATCCTACAAAGGAAGAATTTCTCTTGTGCACCACATCCAGGCTGGCTTGGTGAGGGGATGTTCAATAATTAAGACTATGAATTTTAAAAAAGACCATGAATAGTAGTTCTTTAAAAATTATGGCTTCTTTTTGAGTGATAAGATGATTTTGTTTCTTCTCATTCCCATGTTGTTTCTCCCTCATTATTCTTCTTGAATGAAGTAGTTCAACAGAATTACTCATTGAGGTAATTTGAAATCTTCTTTCAATAATTATACATTGGAAGAGCACTTTTATCATTCTGTTTTATGAAGATATTTGTAAAACAAAATAGTGTTAAAAATGAGTGAGAATTAAATTTCTGTCTAAAGACTTATGGTTGAGTTACCATTGCTTCATTCCTTTTATTTTTTATTTACTATTAGTTTATTCTGTGCCTTAGATAAGTTGACAGATATTTAGATGAAAGATAAATGATGAAGATGTTATGCTAATAAATAATATAGCTTTATTCTCTGGATATGAAACAAATTTGTGGACTTTGTATATTCTAGATAATAATACTACCACAGAGCCGCATCCCTGGAAAATTATTTCTTTTTAAAATATTCCTTATAGATATGATAGTTAGGTAAGGACTTGCATATATTAACTTCTTCAGAATCCTACTGTCTTTTATTGTAATACAGTAATTGTAACTTTGTATTGTAATACAGTAGCTTTGTTTGGAAAGTTACTCATGTGACATTATTTGTACCCAATAAATAATAAATATACATAAAATACATCAAAGTTTATCTTAGATTGCCTTGTACCACATGAATCATTCCTCCAATAGTTTATTTTACATTACCAATACATTGCTTTTATACAATTCCTTTTCTTTTTTCTCTTTTTTTTCTTTTTGGTCCTAATTCTGGGGCCTGAACTCAGGGCTTGGGTGCTGTCCTTGAGAATTTTTGTAGCATTTGAGCCCCGGCTCTATTTACCACTTTTTGGTGGTTGATTGGCTTTGAATGCACACTATTCTCAGATCCTAGCCTCCTGAGTAGCTAGGATTACAGGTGTGAGCCACAGGTACCCAGCCCAATTCCTGTCTTTATACAGCAGTCACTAAGGATGTGTTGTTAGATAATTCCTTATCACAGACATAGTAGAAAGAAGTAAGACTCATGCTCTGTCATTTGGACTTCACCAACTTCTCTGTGACACTCATTTCAACAAACAAGAGATACGAATGCTTAAATATTGGAGTTATTTATGAGTCAATCATAAAAATGCAAGGAATTCTAGCAGATTATCTCGGAATGTCAGGTTGAGCATGCTGGAAATGAGATATTTAACATGAAGAATGAGCCTATTTAGTATCTGAGAGTTGTTAGTTATATGTTAAAGTAGGTGAGAGCAGTACCCTTGTTCTTTCCAACAATTATCTTCCAGAGTTCCCCAGATAACATGACTGCATTTTATGCAATGGACTTTAGAACATGTTCACATAGTGTCTTTTAAGAAAGATCATTGAGATAATGCTTAACATGTTCTTACCTGGGCCAACACCCAACACAAATGTTTACAATTATTCTGTTGAACTGTTCCTTGTTGATTTGCTGCTGAGGATGAAAGCTTGGATGTTATTTTTTTTTTTTACTAAATTGGATGATTTTTAAAACAAAACAAAACAAATTAGGTTTTCTAATTAGATTCTCTGTGACAGTGATCATTTATATGAAATAAAGAATCGAAGGTAATAGACCGCATGTAGCATAAGACACTATTTTTAATGGATTTGTCCATTATAAAATTTGAAGTGCAACCTAAATGAAACCAAGGAGAGGCTATCTAGGGAAAGAAGGCCCAAGAAGAGAAAACTTCAGGGTTAAGGCTCTGAGTGAGGAGAATGTTCTGAAAACAGAAATATCCCAGGGGTCAGTGTGGCTGGATTAGTGAATCAGAGTGAAGATATTAAGTACTGTTGATAGGGAGTCAGCCAGATCTGGTTAGAATAGAACTTTGTAATAGGGTAAGGAATGATAGCATTACAGGTCTTCATGGATCACTGTGGTGGTTATGTGCAGAAAAGACCCAAATAGAAGCAAAAAACTTTTCAGGATTTGATGACTACATTCTGGGTGAAAATGCTGATGACTGAGGATAGGTGATATGGAGGTGAATTTGTTGACAGCCTTGACAACGGAACATAATGTAATGAAGATGTATGTAAACAGTGGTGCGATTTACTGATATGAAGAAGCTGGAGGCTTTAACTATGATTTGAGAAGCTTATGGAAGCAAAGCCTTTTGTATATTTTCCTCTGATGCACACAGAAGAGATTGAAGCTGAAGTGAAAGTTTGAAGTCCTTTACATTATAATCATAGTTAAAGCTGATGGAATGGAGTATGTTAACCTTAGGAGGTGATGTCAATAGATACCAGGTCTGAGGAGTAAGCCCCTTGGGACTTTCACTATGTAGACAGTGAGGAAGCAGAGCCATCCCTCACAGAAGATAGAGAATGACCAGCTATGAGAAATACAAATAATTATGATGTTCTGGAAGCTAAAAGGCCAAATGTGAAAGTTCAGGAAGGAAATAGTTGAGAATTTTGGATGTTCCCCAAATTTAAATTAGATTCATAGACAGAAAATGAAACACGAGAAAACAATGTAGAGGTGACAAATTAACTTGACAGCAGGTGTTGACGTAGCATGGCTGGTATGAAATATCTATTGAAGTAAGTTCCTTGATAGAAATGGTGAGCATGAAAGTAGAATCATGGAATATGAACAAATGTTTTATTTTTTTTAAGAATTAGAAAAAGTAAAGGTAGCAGTCAGAGAGAAATAGTCAAGATAGAAGAAGAAAATCTGTATGTTGATAGCAAGATCTAGTGAAGAGAAAAATCAACAAAGTAGATCACAATCAGAATATCTAAAGAAGCAAAGTTCTTGGGCAGAAGAAAGGAAATTGTCTCTTGGGGATGATTGGAGGTAATAACTAAGCAGATGCAGCTGTGTTTGGCTCGATGTACAGATGGTACATTATAAGGGGATGAAGAATGTAATGAAAATGTCTTTATATGTGAAACATGGGCAAGGAGATTGATTCTGGACAGACAGAACGTAGGGCATAATTGGAGAATGAGTTCACAAGGAAAATGTAGGAGGATTGGCTTGGGTTAAAAAATGACAAACCATGATCTTGAGGTTGATTAGCATGATCACCAATGTACAAGTAAACCCAAATAGCAGGTTAAAAGTCTGAGAGGGCTTAGAAGTTGGCTCAGTGGTAGAGTGCTTGCCTCACATGCATGAGACCCTGGGTTTGATTCCTCAGCACCACATAAGCAGAAAAAGCCCAAAGTGGTGTTGTGGCTCAAGTGGTAGGGCACTAGCCTTGAACTGAAGATCTGAGGGATAGCACCCAGGCCCAGAGTTCAGCCCCCATGACCAGCAAAAAAAAAAAAAAAAGAAATCTGATAGTGTGATGTCTTAGTAAGAATCATATTTAAGCTTGAATAAGTGGCTACCTTGGTTTCCCAAATAATTTTATAACCTGAAGGATACCAGCATTTGTATTTGTATGTGGATATAGACTATAGAATCCTTGTTGATTGGAAAGAAATGACATGGTATTACAATTGTCAGGATTATAATGAAATTTGTTGTTAACTGGACAGCCAGCTATCCAATGTGGCTTCCCAGCTACTGACTCAAACAGCATATCTTGCCTCAAATCAGGAGTTCTGTCTTAGTCAAACCCCAAAGCTCCACTTACTTCTGCTGTTGGTTTAGATTATGCTCAATGTCCAAATGGTTTAGGGCCTCCAAATGAAGGACCAAAATAGAGATAGATAAATGGAACAGAAAGGGGCAATAAGTGGAACAGAAAGAGGCAAGACTGGAAAGAGAGCTGCCCAGAAAGTTTATGGATTTGGTAAGAATTCAAAACTTTCTATTTTAAACATAAAAGTAAATACTGTAAAATTAGCAGAAAAAGTCAAATGTTTTTAGGACAGGAAAAAGCGTAGCTTTAATTTTTTTGACAATTGAATGCTTTTGTATCCATTTATAATGATAACTTTTTTTTTTGGTTAAACTGAAAGAAAGCACAGCATGATTATGTGGGTCCTTAGACAGAGTCCAAAGCAACAGAGGGCACAGTGTCCTTAAACATCACTTTAGGATCAATAAAGCAAGCTTTGAAAGTTCCTTAAAAAAACAACTAAATTCTCCCTACAAATAGATGGTCTGCCTGCTGAATTGTCACTAAGTGAAGAGGAGTCTGGGAAGATTGGAGGGGTACATTTCGCCACAAACATTGTTCCTGATGGACACGCTCAAAGCAATGTCAGAACAAGGCACTTCTTAATCGAGTGGGTAATTAACACACTCATTATGAAACAGCTTTCAAATATCAAGTACCTTAAATGAGATTTGTACAGATGTTGAAGCTTATTCAATTTGTGTTCGATTCCCATGGGAGCTACTAAGAGCAGATAACTTTCCACTTCTGATTTCTGCACGCCCTGATGCTTTGTGTGTCCCAAGAAGGCTGATGTAATGGTTTGATGGCAGATGTGGCTCACACTGTCCGGCCGTGGGTGATGTCTCACTCCACACAGCTGTGCAGTATGCTTCTGGTCTTAGGAGCTGAGATGTCATGAATCCTACTCAGGCCAGTCCCTTCGTGGGGGCCAGAGCTCTCCTGTAGTCTTCTGTGCTTTGTCAGTAGTATAGTGTTGAATGAGGAGTTGCTTAAAAGAATTTGATGATACAATTTCCACCCGGTGTTTTATAACCTCTTAGGTCAACATCATGAACTGTATTCAAGTCATGTGGATTTCTTCTAAAAGGCAAATTCCCTAGGGTGCCTATGTCAAGAAATAAATACTGAGTTAAAATGTTTCTCTTTTCCTTCATCTGTATTCTACACACTTTCCCCAAGAATTTACTACCTCGAATGTCTAATTCTAGGTTTGGTAGCATTGGACTCTGATCTTGCTAATATGAGGACTACTTTTTTTTTATTGTGAAAATACTGTACAGAGGGGTTACAATTACATGGGCAAGATAACAAGTACATTTCTTTTTTCTTCTTCTTTTTATTGTGAAAATACTGTACAGAGGGGTTACAATTACATGGGCAAGATAACAAGTACATTTCTTTTTTCTTCTTCTTTTTATTGTGAAAATACTGTATAGAAGGGTTACAATTACATGGGCAAGATAATGAGTACATTTCTTATCAAGCATTGTAGCCTCCTCTTTTGTTTCCCCTTTCCATCCCATCTTCCCTCCCTCCCCCAGCCAACCCTCTTCCCCCCCCCCAACAAAAGTTGTAAAGTTTGTTTTTCGACATAATGACTTGTACATCTCATTGTTGCAATGGGTCCACCTGTATCCCTATTAAATGATTTGTTTTGTTCCCTTCCCCTCCACAAATTATACCAACATCAAATACAGTGAAAGCAGGGGTTATACCGTGGGGGAGGGACATACAAAGCAACAAAGAAATCATCTTATAAATGTGCTAGAAACAATCGCATGAAAGAAAAAAAACATTTGAATACATATCTTAGGGTTCATTTCCTTAACATCAACTTATCTGACCTTTTCTGCTTGACTCAGACATATACTAGATATTGCAAATAAGGGAAACCATGGGACCTATGTTTCTTTGGGCCTGGCTTACTTCACTTAATATAATTTTTTCCAAGACTTTCCATTATGAGGGCTACTTTTAACTAAATATTCAAATATTATTTTTTCTTAATAATATAATTTTTTTTCAGAAACAAATGCTGATAGCAGGTGAACTCAGAGCCTCGGTGTCTCACAGGGAGAGGTCTTCCAGGGATGGGCAGAAATGACAGGACCCACCCCTTCCGCTTCCTTCCTTGCTTCCTGCCCCCTCACCCCATGTGCTGCTTCAACACAGACTCAAGGCAATGGGGCCAGCTGGTCATGGATTGAAACTTCCAAACCTCTAAGAAAAAAACCCTAAAACACAAGCCTTTCTCTCTCATAAGTATTTGATTAGCATAATGGAAAGATGATTAGTCCAGCGTAGCTTTCTTCTAAGAAAACTCTTCGATCTGACTTAAGTTGATTTGCTTATTTTTACAAAGCACACAGCACATAGAATCAGATATGTTTTCAGAGGCATGGGAGTGGAAGTGAAGAGTTATCATTCATTCTGTGTCAGATGGATGCATCAGTTAGAAGATGAACTCGAGGTAGTGAATTCAACTGTTTCAGGTGCTGTTTGAGGCACTGCATAATCTCTTGTGTATTATTTTAGAAATTAATGTTTTGTGTACATTGTGGAATTACTGAGTATTTTGCGATACAAGGCTTCTTGGTAGTTATATCTTTTTCAATTTAAAGTATTATTTAGTTTTTAAAAACCATTTCATTATCTTTAAGTTGTACAAAGGAGGAGTCATTCAACAAAGCAGTTTATGAATACAATGCCTCTTGATCAGTGTCACCCCTTTCAACAGTTTTTAACGATTTTGTAGGATATGCATTTTAAATATTTGATGGCATTTTCCCCTTTCTCTTCATTCATTTACCCCCCCTCCCTTCACTCTTACCTTTCAAGTACCTGCTTCTTGGTGTTTATTTTGTTAACCTTTAATTTAGCCTGCCTGTATTATTTAGTTTTGAAGGAAAATAGTTTTCATCCTATTCATACCATCACCACAGTGCAAATTCTCTCTAATAAGTAAAACTGACAAATTATTTGGATTTTATTTTTTTAATATCATTAAATTTAATTATTGTTTATCTTTATGTGCAACATAAAACTGACAAATTAAAAGCTAAAATTTTGCCAAGGAAAAAACTATAGAACCTTATAAAAACCATTGGACCTTGATCTGCCTTAGTTTCTTTATGGTTTTGAAAAATTGTTACCATAAATTAATTCTACCAAAGGATTATATTGTGATGTTTACAATTTATGTATAAAGTACTTTGATTAAACTCATCCTAACTTTATTTACTCTTTCTCATCCTGTGGATTGTCTCTTGATTCTGGAAATCGCTTCCTTCAACGTGTAGAAAGTTTTTAATTTGATACAATCCCATTTGTTAATTCCTTCTCTTTTATACTGAGCAATTAGAGTCCTATTTAGAAAGTAATTGCCTATGCCTACATCATTAAATGTTTTCCCATAGTAGTTTCTAACTTTCCAGCTTTACATTTAAACTTCTTATCCATTTGCATTGATTTTTGTACAAAGAGATGGAGATGTAGTTTAAGTCACCTACAAGAAGATGTCTAGTTTTCCCAATATCATTAATTGAAGAGTTTGTCTTTTCTTTGACATACTTTTTAGGCATTGTTAGTGATCAGATGGGTGTAGCTATGTGGGTTTATTCCTAGATCTTTAATTTTCTTCCATTGGTCCAATGCCTGTTTTGGGGCCTATACCATGCTGTTCCTGTTACACTGGCTCTTTAGTAGTTTCTATATTTAGCTAGAGTATGAGTGACTTATAAAGATTGGTACCCAGTCCTTGTGTTTGCTAGGCAACACTGTCTTGTATTTATATTCTTGATTCCTTCTAATTTAATTCTGTTGAATTTTTATGTTTATTTTTTTTTTACTGATAGGGCTTTGTTATTGCCACATGTGCTTGCTTTTACACATACAAATTCTGCCACAAATGTTATATAAACTTGTCTATTTTCCTTGGAGTGTGATAAATTTGAATCTGATGGTAAATTTTTTAGTATTACCACAAAGGTTTTGTTATGATTTATTTGAAAACATTTGTATGGACCATAGAATAGGAATACTTAGGAAAAGCTCAGACACGTGTTAGATTGAGTTAGATGAAGGTACTGAAATAACTCAATAGCAAGAAAACAAGTAGCTATTGAAAGTGAGCAGCAAAGGGGTTGATTAGATTTTTCTCAAGAGAAGACAGGCAAATTACCAACAGATAAGTGAAAAAATACTCAACACCACTAACCATTAGGGAAATTAAAATGAAAACTGCAATGAAATATTACCTCATTATGATTATTATCAAGAGACTAAAGAGAACAAATATGGCAAGATGTGCAGACAGGACACCCTTGTACCCTGGGGACCAAAATGTAAATGAGGGAAGCCATTGTTGAAAGTAGTATGCAAGTTCCCCAAGTAACTGAAAATAGACAGATGTGAAGTGAACACATTCAGGAGGTCAAGGCAAGAGGGGCATGAGTTCATTTGAACTCTTTATAGAGACCCTGTGGCAAACAATAACATCAGCAACAAAATAAAACAGCCAAACAAACAAAAGCTCCTCTAAATAATCTGAGTTAGTAGATGTTTTGTTGCTGTGACAAAATACCTGACAAAAATGTGGATTTTTCCTTTCTTCCTTCTTCCTTCCATTCTCCCTCCCTCCCTCCCTCCTTCCCTCCCTCCCTCTCTCTCTCTCTCTCTCTCTCTCTCTCTCTCAGCTAATGGTTTCAGTCCACAGTCATGGCTCCCATTGTTTTGATGCCTGTGTGGCAAGGCAGACGCAGCTTGGGGGAGCAAAGACATTCACTTCCTAACAGTGAAGATGCAAGGGGAGTAACAGTATGAGGCCAAGGTAGCATATGCCCTTCAACCTTTATCTATATCTATATCTATTCATTGTGCTTCAAGCGAGCAAATTCATTTTTACTGATCATATAGCCAACAGATATGAAATCAGCATCCTGAAGAGGCACGCGGGCTGTCTGTCCTCTTATTTGCTACAGCAGTATTTATGATAGTCAAGTTATAGATTTCAACCCTCAGTTTCTATCAGTGGAAGAATGGACAGAGGAAAAAATAGTATATGTACACCATAGGATTCAGCCTTCAAAGTGAGGGAAGCCTCTGTCACTTGTAACAATATGGATGAACCAGGAGGATTACACCAAATGAGTTCTCTCATTAGTGGGTAGAATCTAAAACAATGGAACTCCTAGAAGTGGTAAGCAGAAGAACGGTGACAAGAGGCTGCAGCACTGAAGGGGATGGAGAGAGGTTGGCCAAAGGACACAGTCTTCCCACTACTCAGAAAATGAATACATATTTGAAAAAAGTCTATACTTCTTTTAGGTGGCAGTATGCCATTGGAGAAGCTGAAATGTTGGCTTTGGAAAGAGTTTTATGAACTTGAAAAATTCTGTTTTCCTTGTTCCATTAAGTACAAGGTGATAAGTCCTTCAGAAGATTCGAGCTTCCTGTAAGTGGTGGAGCATCTTTGTGCTCCACTACTCTCCTCTTTCTACCACCAAGCCTTTCCAATATTTTGTCTTCCTTGTATTATTTTTCTTGGAGCTCTATATCTTAAAAATGCATTCCTTGAAACAAATCTGAAAGATGCACACCTATTGCACAATTTAAAAAATACCTATGTGTAAAGTTAAAATAGTTTTGCAGAATACAAATGCCAAAGCAAAGCAAAAAGGCCCTTGAAAGGGCTTAACATTTTAAGAATGGAAAACATGCACAAAAATAGAAATTTTGTCAAAGAAAGCCTGTTATGGCAATTTACTCAGAGCCTGTACCTTGGAGAAAAATATTCAACTGCTAAGACCAATTCAGAAGTAATTTGTCTTATTTTTAAATGCAGGAAAATAGAAAAATCTTAAGCATGGTACTGGTAAAAAGCACTGTCAGAATTCATAATTTTGTGTTAAATATTGAAAACACTAGTTATAACATTTTTGAGACAGAAAGGATATATTGTGAGTGGAATTACCTTCGAAATAACAAGAACACATATACATTCTTGTAATATGTTGTAGAAGTCCAGAGCTGGTGGCTCACTCCTGTAATCCTAGCTACTCAGGAGACTGAGATCTGAGGATCATGGTTTGAAGCCAGCCCAGGCAGAAAAATCCCTGTGAGACTCTTGTCTCTAAATAATCACTCTTAAATTGGAAGTGGTGCTGTGGCTCAAGTGGTAGAGCACTCTCCTTGAGCACAATGAGAATCAGGGATAGTGCCAAGTTCAAGCCTCACAACCAACAAAAATAAAAAAATAAAAAAACTCCTGTAGAATAAACTTCATGCACTACAAAATTGCTATTAAATAAAATCTATAAACATAATTGACAATACTTATCTATTTGATTAATACTGCCAGCTTACAAACTATAAACTCCAGTGCAACAAAGCAAATTAATTAAGGCATTTAGAAAACAGGAAAATAGCTGTGCCTTCCTTTGGGTACCAATGGAAACAATACAGTGTAGCTGAAATTGTAGTCATTTCTCTTCTTTGTTTGATACTTAGACACTGTAATGATCTTGACTTCTTTTGAATAGAATAACATGCACTTCTGTGTGTACAAGACATTAATGGAATTATACACAGCTCCTTGTATTTGCTCAAATTTCTGAAAAAAATAACAGACCCTGTAGCTTTCTGCCAGCAAATCAGGCTGTGCAAAGCGCTGTCCTTGGTGCTGAAATCACAATTTATGAACCTAAATACAGCGTATAAGGGTAAAGTTTAAAGCACATGCGCGTGCATGTGCTTTAAAAAAACACGCGCATGCGCGCACACACACAAACACAGATAGAACACTTCTTATGGCTGAACAATTATGTGACCACAAGAATACTGCTTATCCAAGCAACTTCCATAAATTCTAATAGACTCCTGGAAAATTCAAAGCCAGTAGTTAACTTAAGTCTAATGCCCATGTTTCTGCCTTACATGGACTTCAAATATCATGAAACAGAACTCATGCTAACAAAAGACAGTATGCACTGATCTATAAACTGGAATAATTGTTTTTTAATCTCTCTGTTAAAGTCTCTAATGAACATTTGCCAACAAATAAATAATCTTGTAGTAAGAAAATATGAGTAGGTAACATTTAGTTTTGCTGGGTGCTGTGCAAAAGCTTCACACACACACACACTCACACACACACACACACACACACACACACATATCAGGTAATGCAATCATCACCCCATCCCACATAAAGTCAACTCTATTACTCTCATTTTATAGGTGAGGATATTGAAATACACACCTAGAAAGCAGTGTAGACCGATTTCAAATTTAGGCCAAACTTGTTCTTGTGTGTTTTTAATTACTACAGCCTCTGCATGAGAACTCAAACTCCATTTAGAGGCTACTTCATAATGACAGCATAGAGAGAGATTATTGAGGTAATTTAATCCCTACTAGAAATTGATTGTGATGGTTCATTCAGAATTTTTATCATGATAGAAATAGATCAGTCCCAGGACTCAATAAAGGGAAGAATAAGAGCCAGAGTACTTCTTTATTCTGAATTTTGTGAAAGGCACGACCATCAATAGAAATTAATTCAGCTTTAAACTTGATAAAGGCAATTTTCCATAATGATTAAGCAGGGTGAGAGGCAACAATGTTTGGTGCTAAGTACCACTTGGGACATTGGTCGTTGAATGAGCTTTCCAAGTAGTTTCTCTTTTTACACCTCAGTTTTCTTATCAACAAGTTGAGGAAAATAGTAATGATGCCTATTACACAAAGTTGTTTTTTGATTAAGATAATTAATGTATATAAAGCACTGAAAATAATGTCTGGCAGTTCACAGTCCTCAAAAACATTAGTTATAATTATTGTATTTATTTATGACATTAATTAGGTTATGATTAGCGTTTTTGAAAACTCATTCTTTTTTCTTTTATATTAGCATTTATTAACCATACAAAATAATGGATTTCAGTATGACATTTCTAGGCCAGAATTTTTATTTTTTTTCTTTTCTTGTGGTACTGGGGATTGAACCCAGTGTCTTGTGCATGTTGAGCAAGCTACCACCACTGAACTAAACCTCAGGACTGAGTATGACATTTCTATTCATATATACAATATACTTGGCTTATATTCATCGCTACCAATTGCTCTCTCTTGTCCCTACTTGTGATAAACCTTATTCTTATTCACAAAAAACTTTGGTCAGAGGACGTTATTTACATATTTAATTATCATTCTAATGAGTTGATTTTGTTTTTAAATACAGAGGCTTAATTGCTTCCACCTACCATCTGCACCTATCAAATATTGGCTATATATTGAGTAAATTAGAAACAACATGAGTTACAAATGTGGACATCTAGACAAATAGTGTTTTGCACTGTGCAGCAGATTTACAATAGATGATGTTGGTTACAAAGTCATAAGCAATATATGTATACATTTGTGACTGAATCAATGAAAGTAAGGGAACTTAGGCTTCTTAATCATTATTAGTTAATTAAAAACTAAATAAACCAAGAAAATAACATTTATTTTTGCCACACTGAAATGGTCGGAAGGCACACTATATAAATCCTTGGTTACAACTGAGTTAAACAACACGGGCACTTTAGAAAATATTACAATGACAATTCCTAAGAGATATTGCTTCGTGTTAATATTAAAATGGTGTCATTCTTTTAGAAGGCACTAACAATTATAAGAAATTATTCTATACATAGTACTCAAACATCCTATTAAGTTTTGGTAGCAATAACTCTGATAGTGCACATCATTAACTTCAGCCAGTTGCCAGGGATCAGAATTTAGAGACAGGATCCATTAAAAAAAAACACTAAACAAAAATGAAAACAAACAAAATGCTATGTAGTTTCCATCCTTAAATGTTACAGAATGGGAAATGTATGAAGTAAGCCAATCATGACAGGAGAGCCCGAATTATATACAGAGTGGCCTGGGAAGAAAAGTTAGAGGGCATGGTGATGTACAGAGGTGTTACAGTTACATAAGTAAGGTAGTGGCTACATTTCTTGGATAACGTGTTATCCTTTCCCTGTCTCTGAAGTTTTAAACTTTTATTTTCACAGTTTTTTCTTTTGCCATGGGCAAGCTCCCTTACTTTTGTTATTTCTCTATGTCTTCTCTATTCATTTCTTGGCTGTAGTCTTAGTACGTTTTTCTTTCTTATCTTTAGTTGTACAAAGAAGTTGCCATGTAACAAAACAGTTTATAAATACAATGTAGCTTGTACCTTTCAACATTCTTACCCATCCCTCCCAATTCATCCCTTCCCTTACTTTTCTTGGTTTTACAGGATAGATATACACTGAATTTTTGACTGCTTTACTATGTTTGACTGAGCTGTATAAACTTATATAGATAGGCCAATAATAACTATTATAAAAATTTATTCCAGTTTTATTAAACATTCAATAACATGTCATGTTTCTCATGCTTAGAAACTTCTTTTTTTCTTTTGGTCATGGAACTTGAACTCAGGGCCTGAGTGCTGAGTTTTTTTTGTGTAAGGCTTTGCACTCTATTGCTTCGAGCCGTAGCTCCACTTCCAATTCTTTTTTGAGTGGTTAATTGGAGACAAGAGTCTCATGGGGACTTTTCTGCTTGGGCTAGCTTTGAACTGTGATCCTCAGACCTTAGTTTCCTGAGAAGCTAAGATTATAGGTGTGAGCCACTGGCACCTGGCATACTTAGAAATGTTATTCAATAAAATATAGTACTACTTTATTTGTAATTTCTGTCACTGTTTTGAATGGAAATTGATTTCTTACTAATGTAAAAGTCTATGTTCTTAATTTTACTTAAAATTTATTATTTTTAGTATTTGGTACTGTTATGTAACTGCTAAACTAAATGAAGCAAGTTATTTAGCTTCTCTGTGCATCGTTTCTGTCCAAAATGAGGATAAGTATTTTTTAGCATATTTTGAGGCTTAAATTTATATATGTAAATTTATATGCATATGTATGCATATATATGCAACACATGTGTATATAATGTATACATATGTAATAGCATGCACATAACATTTGTATTGTATACACATAATGCTTAGACAAGTACATAAACATAGTAAATTCTGAATATGTGAACTATTATTGTTCACAGCCATTTGTCCACAATTACAAGAACCAGAAATATCTAAACATTGAAAACTATAAACAACCTCATTTGGCAGCAAATATGACCTGCCCTTATATTAAGCTTGTTTTTATCACACTTGGTTTAACCAGAAATTTCACTACAGACGTTTAGCTGTGTTTGTTTTCATGGTGCTAACTCAGGCCTCATTCCTTATTGGAAGGACTTATGCCATCACAATCCTCCACACACGCTCCTCAACATGTTTGTATATCTATGTATATGATCCTGTGTATGTTTTCCATATGTATTCATAATTTAGATCTAACTTTCACATATGGGAAAACCTGACCCTTTTTTCTGTGTCTGACTTACTTCACTTAACATAATCCTTTCATGTCTTTCCATTTCCCTGCAAATGACATCATAATTTTCTTTCTCGCAGATGAGTAACATTCAGTTGTATGTATACATACACACAAGTGCGTGCACATCACATCACATCTTGATGAGTGCATCTCCTATAGGGCATCTGGGCTGTTTCCATAACTTGGCTATGTAAATACTGTGTCAGTGAGCTATGTGAGTGTCTTTGCTATCTTAATGTCTTTACTGTATCCTGACTTGTGTTCTTTTGTGTAAATGTCAATGAGAGGTATCTCTGGATCAGAGAGTAGTTCAAACTGCCCGATACAGTGGTTATAGTAGTTTACATTCCCACCAACAATGGAACAGGGCTCCTTAGTGCCCACATCCCCAACAGCATTTGCTGTTGTCCATATTCTTGATGATTCCATTCTTGGAGATGAAATTCTAGTGTTATTTTGACTTGCATTTAATTTATTGCAGGAGTTAGGACTCGTTGACCTAGGCACAGTACCAAGCAAAATCTGCATGAGAAAGTTTGTGAGGGCCATTCTCTGAACCACTCCACTTTTATGTTTCAAGGAATAGCGAAGGTCCCTTATAGATCTTTCATTTTCCTGTCTTCTTTTCCTTGTTCTTTTGCTTGTCCTGGTCCCTATAATTTGCTCACATAATTGGGTTCCCAGTATGACTTACAGGATTTAGCTTAGGAGCCTTCTTTTTACTGATTTGTTAGTTTATGAATTTTATATCACATTTCTTCCTTATCTTCTTTACTTACAAATCCCTCTGAAATAAAATACAGGAAAGGCAGATAGGGTAAACTTCTATTTCCAGGTGAAAAATGTAAAGTGGCTAGATTAAATGAATTACTTATGCCATAAATCATACCATTAAGAGAATTAAGTCCAGAAGGAGACTTGTAGCATGCTGAGATTTTCTTACATGACTCCAGTGTGTGTCAGGAGTTAGAGTTCTCTTGAAAAAACAGGAATGTCCATTAGGGACTTTGCTCAGCAAATACTTTTTTTTTGAGAACAGTTAAGAAAATATGGCTGTGGAAGGAAATCTGTTGAAATATGACTCACAATCGGAAAATCAGAAAATTATTCTACTGTTATGAGCATTTGACTTTGTGGTATCCTTAATTCCATGCTTAGGAATGGGCCAGTCAGACTAATCAAAGTAATATAAAGAAACACACAGGATCAAGCTGGGTGCTGGTGGCTCATGCCTGTAATCCTAGCTAATCAGGAGACTGAGATCTGAGGATCTTGGTCCAAAGCCAGCCCGGGCAGAAAAGTCCATGAGACTCTTCTCTCCAGTCAACCACCAGAAAAGCGGAAGTGGTGCTGTGGCACAGTGGCTCAAGTGCTCGCCTTGAGCTGAAGAGCTGAGGGACAGTGTTCAGGCTCAGAGGTCAAGCCCCACGACTGACCAAAAAAAAAAAAAAAGAAAGAAAGAAAAGAAAAAAAAATAAACATACAGGATCATAAACTCTGGGTAAACAAATGGAAGACAAATCACCAATACCTCTTTTACAGCTAAATTCAGTGAGCATTTGAGGAAAATCAAAACTCAAAGATCGCATGACTGACACATGCTAAAATAAGTCCACATTTTACTTTCCAACTAGTTTTATTTTAGGGAAAAATGGTTTCAATACATTCTTTTATAATTTGCTCTTGCTATACATAGAGTTTCTTTTTCCTTCCCACAAGTTATGTGCCTGTTTCAAAAGAGAACCATCCTCTCTCCTTCCCTCACTATTCAAACAAAAACAAATTCTCCAATGACCACTTCTCTGCCATATTGGTCCCAATGATTGGAAATACTGACAAAGCAGCAGGAAAATGAGCTTACAGTCGAAAGACAGATTTTGACCCATAACTAAAAATATTTAATAACCGAAGAATGTTCCAAAAGCAAGGTCAAAGTAACATTAGTATTTTAAACATAGACATGCACCAAAGAAGTTGTTATCCGTAACATATCTTGCAAGCATGAAGATTCCCGCCATTTGCTTACATTGTTTAATTGGTAAATGAGAAGCAATAGAAGAGATAGGGTAACATCATACATTGAAAGAATGATCATGTCTATGTGTTCCTCTTAATCTTTCTGTAAATCTATTCAATAACCCTTGTTAACAGAGTTGTTAAGTGTCAGTCAATTATGTATACTAATAACATTTCTAAAAAGATAAAGATTTTGAAATACTCTATGATAAATATATATACTTAAGAAGATTGGTTGAACATTTCATGTTTTATCATGTTTTCTCTGATAAAACCATGTAGGCAAAATGAACCTCAAGATAAGGACTCAAATGTTTTTTCTTTCTTGCTATTGTTTCTAACATATTTATAAGATATTTCTTTGTTGCTTTGTATGTCCCTCCTCCATGGTATAACCCCTCTTTTCACTGTATTTGATGGTGGTATAATTTGGGGAGTGGAAGGGAAAAAACAAATTGCTGAAATAGGGATACAGGTGGACAAGACTTTATGTCGAAAAGTGAACTTTACAACTTTGGCCGGGGAGGGGGGGTTGTGGGGGGATTTGGGAAGCGATGGTAAGGGGAAACAAAGGAGGAGGCAACAATGCTTGATAAGAAATATACTCATTACCTTGCCCATGATAGTTGTAACCCCTCTGTACAGTTTTTTCACCATAACAAAAACAATCCAAAAAAACCATATGGGGCCTTTCTATATAAAATGATCAATTTTCCTGGCTAATATTCCAAATAGGGCTGATAGCCTTCATTTAGATAAGTGATATAGTTTACCTTCACAGATCCACCTCTTTTATACCGAGAAGATAGTTGTTAAGGCAATCTTTTTATTTAAATAATGGTATATGATTACTTTTTATTTCATTTTAAAGTAATATTTCCAAGCACAATGCCACCATGTTTGCTTTTTGTCTGAAACTGTTTAAGAGTAGATTAAATAGTAAAATACATTTAGTAGCCCCAAGATACTTTTTTTTCATAAATAACCTTAGAAGTATATCATTAGTAGGGTTAGTAGAAATAAAATAAGTGAGTTTTGGAATTGCTGGAAAAGTGAACATCACCTACCTCACCTGAAGGAAAGTTATCTAAAAGCTGCAGATTAGGCTGTATGTGTTCAGAAAGAGTAAATCTTACATTTGCTTTCTAATTATTAATTTAGTTGGCTAGATAATTTTTGTAACCCCTCTAGGTTTTAATTTGTTCCTTGCAAGAGAGATCCATAATTTGAAAATTAAACAGCCATAATGTTTGACACATCAAACATTAGTTGTTTTTATTTATTTTTATCAACAGTTGACAAATTCCTATCTAAGAAAACTTGTTTTACATATTAGTTATAAATTAGCTTATTAATTTCAACAAAACCAGAGCATAAAGTTTGGTAGAATCCATAAAGGAAAATGGTACAATGTTTAGTATATTTTTCCTACCCAAATGGCAGTTGCTTTTTGAAGAGAATCATCCCAAAACAGTTATCATGGTATCAGTAATTGAGACAGAATTAATGTATCACTCTCAACCTTCAGTTCTGAGGTTTAATATATTAATCATTTAAATGTGATTAGAACATAAGTTAAAGTTGTAAGATAAAATCTTTTGTGATCTAGTTTTTTCTTAGAATCATAAAACCTTTACTTTTTTTGGTGCCAGTTCTGGGGCTGAACTCAGTGACTTAGGTGCTTTCTCTGAACTTACTTTGCTCAAGGCTAGCACTCTACCACTTAAGCCATAGCTCCACTTTCAGATTTTTTGATAGTTTAATGGAGATAAGAGTCTCACAGACTTTCCTGCCTGGGCTGGCTTTGACCAATGATCCCCAGATTTCAGCCTTATGAGTAGCTAGGATTACAGGACTGAGACACTGGCACCTGGAAAACCTTTACATTTTTAAAGACAACAATTGAATGTTTTATTTTGTTTTGTTTATAACCATCCATTGAAATAAAAATATCTTGAAGTGTTCAAACAACATGGCTTACAAATCACAAAGAAGTAAACACACATACACACACACACACATGTATTGGATACAGGAATATTTTGGCTCTTGGTAGGTGAACACAATGGGCAGAGAAGTTCTTGTCAAGAAGTACTAAGTTGGGGCTGGGAAGGTGGCTCAGTGGTAGAGTGCTTGCCTTGCATGCCTGCTGCCCTGAGTTCAATTCCTCAGCACCACATAAGCAAAAAGAAAAAAGCCAAAGTGGCGCTGTGGCTCAAGTGGTAAAGTGCTAGCCTTGAGCTGAAGAGCTGAGGGACAG
>NW_012267220.1:2743370-2853964 GCF_000151885.1 Dipodomys ordii | reverse complement strand
AAAAGAAAAAAGCCAAAGTGGCGCTGTGGCTCAAGTGGTAAAGTGCTAGCCTTGAGC
This sequence comes from Dipodomys ordii, assembly GCF_000151885.1. NCBI lineage: Eukaryota > Metazoa > Chordata > Mammalia > Rodentia > Heteromyidae > Dipodomys > Dipodomys ordii. The sequence continues at coordinate 2,853,907 of NW_012267220.1, read as the reverse complement.
TGAAGAGCTGAGGGACAGTGCCCAGGCCCAGAGTTCAGGCCCAATGACCAGACCCCCCCCCCCAAAAAAAAAGTACTAAGTTCACGTTGCTAAGACTGTAAGGTTGCAGTGACAGCCACTGGGCTGTATTTTAAATTTTCAAATAATTCCAGAATCACAAAGCTGAAGACTTTTCTATCAGAACAAATAAACTATCGCATGTAAATGCATTTCATTTTCCTTAAAGTGAAAGATATGAGATTGCTTTAATCCTTAAGAACATTGATTTTAAAAAATGCTGAAGAACGTATTTTCTGATCACTGGAGGAACTAAACTCCCCTGATCTGCTAACTACCTGTGACCTTCTTGTACCAGGCTTGTTCATTAGCAAAGAGAATGCTGAAGAACAGCAGATAAAAAGAGGCAATGAAGATAGATGGAGCATCAAAGAAGCAATCTAGAAGGGAGGTTTACAACTTGACCTTCTGATATTCTTAGAACAGCATCATTAGCAGTTCTAATTACTTTTTTTCCAAGCAATTGGATCACTTTCTTATCTCAAAGACTGCCATTGTTACCTTCCCAGTTCCTGCTTGTCATAGCTTCTACCGAGTCTATTTCCCATTTGCTGTGATTTTTGATACTTACAATACTTGATACTTTATTTTGATTATCATAATTATTTTGATACTTATAATCTTATCCCTAGAAGTTTGTGCAGTGTGTATATTCTTTTGTACTTTGGGAGAATGAGTATGTGGCTGTCCTTTAAGATTTTTTTTTAAAACTTTAATTGAAAGAAATGAGGAGGAAGTTAAAGTACATATTTATAGTACAAATGAAAGCTGACAATGTCAAGAATACCTTAATTAGAAAATAACATATTAACACTTTTACATTTCCTATATTCCCAACTATGTGCATCACAACTTTAAAAAATATTTTATTTTAAAAATGCTTTCTGCTCTTTCTTTGTCATCTGTAGCCACTTTTGTCCCCCCAGAGAAAATTCTTACTGGATCTCAATTTTCTAGCACATTAACAAGTCTATCTAACACAATGACTAGTTTTCAAGTTGTTGTTGGCATTGTTTTTGTTATTATTGTTGAGCCCTCTTTGAAGTTACAAGTGACAAGGAGTTTCTAATGGTATCCGAATTGGTTATATAATCCATTGCCAACGTCTGTATCTCCACAGATTAATGGTGGTGAATCAGCCTCAGGGTCTACAGACAGAAGTTAGGTGTTTCCAGTTAAGCCTCATGAGTCAGCCCTGACCTTCCGTACTGTCCAGGGCAATTTTCGTTTCTTTCAGGGTGCTAAGTAGAAATCTGGAGAATTCTGGAGAAATCAAGGGGATCCATGGCACAGACAGATTAAAGTGGCAAAATTTGAGGTCTGGCATGTGAATAGCAGGAATTTTTGGTATGAAAGCTGCTCAGAAGTGATGTAGGGTGGGATCTCAGATTGTGTGTATGTGTGTTAATACTGGTGAATCTTTGAAAGTATTGAGTCGGTTCCCACTCTTCTGATAAAGCGATTGATACTATATACAGTACTGAATTGCTAGCCAAGCACGCATGGCTGGCTGTTCCTTGTAATGATAGCTAGTCAGGAGGCTGAGATCTGGAGGATTTGAGGTCTGAAGTCAGCCAGGGTTCAAAACTCTGAGAGACTCCATCTTCAAAATAACTAGCAAAAAACTAGGCTGGGGGCATGACTGAAGTGGCACAAGATTAGCAGGCATGAGGTCACAATTCAAATTGTTTTACTGACAGAACAAACCACCCAACCCCAAACAGCACAACACAACATATTATCCTACCACCGATTTCTCTCAGTAAACTTTGACCATGACGGATGGCAGGCAGGCCTGGGGGAAGATGCGGGGTGGGCGGAGGGTGAAGCTACAGGAGAGACAGCTGGTAGTATTTGGTGGGAGGAGAGGAAAATGACTTCTCAGGCCAAGGGTGAGTTTCTGCTGGTTGCTTTGTCCTCCGAGCGCCTCTTTTTGGTGTTTGGGTCATACACAGATCATCCGCGGTCATCTTGTTTGCCAGGGTCCCATCCATGAACCGCCCCAGCCTTTCTTCGTCTCTTAAACCATCCCTGAGACTGACACTGGCCAAACATCCTGTACTTTCTTCATGGCCTGGACTGGGACTTCCAGAGGCTCCAGCTATACTCTTGGTGCTCATCTCCCAGATAGAAAGCCAAAAAAAAACTTTCTCCTCCTCACCCTGGGCTTGGCGGTCAGTCTAGATCTTGGGAGAGCAGAGCGCTCTGGGTCCAGGCCCAGCCTCCATGGAGCCCACCTCGCCCACTCCCCTCTCCCCTCTCCAAGTGACACCTTTCTCCAGACCCCTCCTGTGTCCCGTTCCCTGACTCTGATGATGATGGTGTGTTGGGGGGGGGGGACTAAGTGGGGAGGCACGCTAGGGAACTCGCCCAGCCGGGGTGCCTGCCGCCTCCACCCGCTCGGCGTTCCCGCGTGAGCGCTGGATTATTCCAGTTTTTGAGCATGGCAGATTTCCACCGGATGACATCATGGGAGCCCAGTGAGTGCCGGCTCTGGAGAGGTGGGTGTGTGTGGCAGAGCTAGGGAGGGGGGCGCAGCGGAGGGGAGAGGGCTGGGGAGCGGAGCCGGAGCCCGGGGGCAGCACGCGGCGAGCTGCGGAGGGCTGGGGAGGAGCGCGCAACCAGCTGCTGACAAAGGAGGCGGCGAGGATGCGGCTTCCCCGGGACGCCGGCCGCCGTGCCGCCCTCCTCCGCCGCCCCCGGGTGAGTGAGTGAGCGCCACCGTTCATTCAGTCAGCCTGGCTCGGGGAGTCCAGCCTGCTTCCCGCGCCAGCCCCGGGAGGCCCGTGTCTGGGGCGCAGGACTCGGCACCAGCGCAGGGAAACCGGTGCCTTGGCCGGGCGGTGGTGGGTAGCGCTCAGGAGCTCCGGCCGCGGGCTGAGGTTCCGGGCGGGTGTTGGGAGCAACTCTCCGCGGCGGGGCTGGCCGGGGTAAGGAGCGGGCTGCCTCGGGTACTTTTCTGAATCGGAGCCTCCCCTGCGCCCGCCCTGCGCGCGCGGCGTGCGGCGGATCCCCGGCGGCGCGGCGCGCGGGGTTTGCGCGCGAGCATCTTGTGAGTAGTGGTCCAGCCGCGCCCCTCGGAGAGCGCGGGATCGCTGGCGACGGGCGCTTCCCCGGGCTCACCAACTCCGCGTGCGGGCTCGGAAACGCCAGCGCCCGGTTACCCACGGAGGGCGCGCGCCCCGCTCAAGACCCCAGGACAGCCTTTGTCTGGGGTTTCGCGTGGATGCGCTCCGATCCGAGCCAGGCTCCCTGCCACTGTTGGGGTGGAATCCTGGTTCCTGGCATCCACCCGCCCCGGGGCGGGCCAGAGGTCCCATCCCATTGTGTTCGTGCGGGAGCTGGGACTGGATAGAGCGGCAGGGTCCCGCGCTCACCGGTGAGTGTCGCAGTCATCCAGGTGTGTGGAGGAGCTCTGGGCAGGGGGCTCCAGGAGGTGAGGGGAGTTGGTCGGTCAAGGCGCACAGACGCCCAAGTTTTATCCCCGAGTAGTGCCAGGAAAACAAACTTAGCGAGAATGGATGGATATCCATTATCTATCTATCTATCTATATATAATATATATATATCCATTATATATACATACACACATATCACATTCTCTTTGCTACATGTTTATTTGGGGGCGTCAATCGTGGCAGGTGGATGCGGTTAGAAGCCTGTGCTGTAGTTGCTAGAGCCCCGTGTTTTCATATCAGTTCCTTTTGTTAGTCCGGGAGAGGTTTGCACGCTGATGTGTTTGAGATTGGGGCACCTTTTCTAGTGTATCCAGCTTTGCGGGCTTGAGGAGATTCAGGACCTGCTCGCCAGGTAAATGAGTTGGGAGCTCTATCTACCGCCCAGGTGTGAACGTAGCGGTCCGTGCCCACGCGTGTTGGCTTCCTGCCAGTCAGACGCACGTTGCTTTATCTATGAATTCCTTCTGTTTGGGAAGAGGCCAATTTTCCAATCACCAGAAGTGAGGATATCTATTGGAACCTCCCCCTCCCCAAAGAAAACCCACTTTGAGAAAGAGAAACACGTGAAAATATGCTGTTCTGGGTTCATATTTTTTATTTTAGAATTTTCAATCACTGCAGTACAATCTCATGATTATTTCATATTCATGATTTTAGGATATAATCATCACTGGATATCAGGAAGGTTCTCTGTACAAGTTCAGTATTACAGTTTTAACATGATGACAGAAGAATACCCCAGTTATTCATTCAAAAGGTCATTTTATTTTTTAAGGGCATATTTATTATTCTTCACAACATTTCTTTGTCTTTAAAGATAGGTAATCTCAATGAAGCTTTTATATAAAAATGAGGATTGAAATACATTTTCTTGTTTGGTAATTGTTTATATCCCTCATCACAGATAGTTTGAAGTGCCTTCCAAGAGACAGAAGTGAAAATTATTGGAATAAGAATGCAGGAGAAGTATAGATAGCCTTTGGGGAGATAGAAGAGGGAGGGTTAAAAATTTTTTTTAACTAAACATTAGTGGTAGCAGTAGGAAGGCACTCAGGGGGTGTGACACTAGTTTTGTTTTTGGAAAAGATCCTGGGTCTTTGACAAATGTGTAAGTGCATGATCACATTAGAATATGTTGAGAGACCCATAATATAACCAAGGAGATTTTCTTTATTTGAGCTTTCTTGGGGTTAGCAGCTGGTATTTTTCTCCTGTGATTCAGAAATAATGTTTATTTCATTATTTGTTTCTTGGCTTCTTGTTACAAAAAGCTCCATCTATGTGTTCAAAGTTTCTAACTTCCACGTAGCCATTTCTGTATAGTACAGCATAGACACATTTACATTAAAGTTCTGAGAACCTGTTGCTTGTGTCGATGAAGGCTTTCTGCACACAGGGTGATAGCAAAAAATGCTTCTTCAAACCTTGTCCAGCAAACAGGTTATTTGCTGATGTTACGTGCGCTTGTCATAAATACATGCTTCCACATAAAACATATTTGTAATTCAGATCAGTCACTAAGCAATGTCAGGTAGATTTTTTTTTTTTTTTTGGGTCCGGTAGTGGGGCCTGAACTCTGGGCCTGGGCTCTGTCCCTCAGCTCTTCAGCTCAAGGCTAGCACTCTACCACTTGAGCCACAGCGCCACCTCCGGCTTTTCTTCTTTTTTGCTTATGTGGTGCTAAGGAATCGAACCCAGGGCCTCAGGCATGCAAGGCAAGCACTCTACCACTGAGCCATCTTCCCAGCCCCGTCAGGTAGATTTTTTCCAAATAATATTACCTATAAAATATGATGTGTTGCTCATTGAACATGCTAAATAAAATGTAGATTAAGGAGATCTGGTTGTATTTTATATCTATGATAATTAATTTCATTTGAAAATAGTTATCCAAGAAAGTCAAAAGCCCTTGAGTATTTTACTATACATGCATTAGAATGTGAAGGGGCAATACCTCACAAAATGCTAGCTTACAGACAAATAGGATTTGATGTGTTTGATAGGAAGTACAGTATTTATTTTGCAAAGAAACAGGAAGTAAAATGATCCATGAACTTCAGATCATTCTTCTAAGAGTCTTTGATATATTTCACAAGTAAGTTGGGTGTTTTGCAACCCAAAGACCTGTACTTGAGAAAGATGAGGAGAAAGAGGCAGAAGTTACACTGTAAGACTAAAACAAAGTCATAGCATCTTGTCCTGAGTAGGAATAATGATGTTCCATGAACATGGAGAAGAGCGTATGTGGGGGCTTCTTTTCAAGAAAACATTATGTGAAGGAAGGGGTACTTACTGCTTGATGGCTCCAGCTTTTATGGTCCCAGTTGGTTGATTTAACAGATACTTTTAACTTATGCTTCATGAAATTTCCTTCACCTTCCTGGAGGCAAAGTTGCATCTTGAACTCTAGCAGAAGGTTGCCTCGTGGCCTTTCCCTGAGGATGACTTACAGCTTTTCTAGTTTAAGGGTGCATATGGATCACAGGACATTATGGTTTTAACTTTCACACAGGTCTTTAATATGGAAATTGGTGAGTAAATTCTTGAATGAAGAGTTTTACCACTTAGTAGTTTTTTTCTCCCCTTTCTGGAATTACAAAATAAGACTGAAAGCCAACGATTTGTTGTTGTTATTGTTGTTGCTAGTCCTGGGGCTTAAACTCAGGGCCTGGACACTATCCCTAAGCTTCTCTGTTCTCAAGTCTAGCAGTCTACCACTTGAGCCACAGCGCTACTTCCGGCTTTTTCTCTGGTACTGAGGAATGGAACCCAGGGCCTTCATGCCTTCTTGGCAAGTGCTTTACCACTAAGCCACATTCTCAGCCCCAATTGTAGGGTTTTTGAAACTAGTGAGGTATATGATGATATCTTATTTAAAGGGTAAAGAAACTTAGAGGCAACTGGTTTCAAAGCCACCATTATCCTCTTGCTGTATATTGTATACATTTTACAACTAAATGGGCTACTCAGTGCTGTTATTAATTAATTTTCTACTTCATAATGTCCAAGTAAAACTAGGTAAGCAATGCGTGTTCTAGTTTTGAGTTTGTTCTACCATTAGGACTTGTCAGAACACATAAACATATAAACAAATAGAGGAAATTAGAACAAATAGAGGAATATTACTTTTCTTTCACAGAAAACAATGAGCATTATATATGCCTTCTTGTTTAACTGAGAAGGAAGGGGAAAGATGTGCAGCACATAGCCAATCAGTTAATATGCAGATGTAATTTCTAAATATGTTGGGAACATTTTGACAGAAATCATTAAACATTGTGAACTTTTACATTTATAATTACTTAAAGGAACTACAGTCAATTTAGATTGCAATTTCTAATTTAAATATCTAGTAATTTCAATTTATGTCATCCTTAGCAATTCATTTGTCGTAATTTGCTCATGAAATTATGAAATTGGTTTTTATATTGACAGTTTCCTGACAAAAATGCTCGTGTCTCTTGTGTGGCTGAAAATACGTTTTTTTGTTTTTTTGGGTCCGGACGTGGGGCCTAACTCTGGGCCTGGGTGCTGTCCCTCAGCTCTTCAGCTCAAGGCTAGCGCTCTACCACTTGAGCCACAGCGCCACTCCGGCTTTTTTCTTTTTGCTTATATGGTGCTGAGGAATCGAACCCATGCAAGGCAAGCGCTCTACCACTGAGCCATCTTCCCAGCCCCTGAAAATATGTTTATACACATGTAATTCTAAAGAATTTTAAGGTGTGCACATGATGTTTGTTTGGCAGTTTCTTTTTTCAACAATTTACCTAGTTATTCCTTTGACTTCTGGCTGTTCTCAACCTGTGAGCCTTGTTTGTTATTTTGAAGGGAATATGTTATTGTCTTTGGCAGAATGTAAGATTTTTTTATCTGTCATTTTCCTTGAGTTTTTACCATGTTGTTCCTAATACAGTTTATCTTCATTTTAGAGTTTCTTATACTTGTGGATTAATATCTTTCATTGGATGGAATATTAGGGTGAATTTTCAACTATTACCTGTTGCATGTATAATACTACCATCATCTCCTTTCTGAGATCTCAATTCATATTTAGTTAGTGGTTTCACTACATCCATCATGCCTCTTACACTTCTGTGTTTTCTGAAATTCTTTGAGTATTTCCTTTGGCCTCTTTTCGATTCAGTAGTCATCTATGACCTGTGTCTATTATTCTGTCAAATGTGTTTGTGAATTATTACTATAATGATTGTATTTTCTGTTTTCAATTATGCCAGTTGGTTCTTTCCTATTGATTCCAATTGATCTATTTTCATGATTATCTCTGATTTACCTGTCCCTCTGTTTATGTATTTTGTCAGGTCTTGAACTCATGATCTCCTTGCCTAAGTCTCCTTTTCTTTTCATTTTTTCGGTGTTGAGGATGGGGAGCCAGGGCAGATGCTAGGCAAGCTTTCTACTACTGAGCTACCTTCCTAGCCACAAATCTTGTATTCTGCATTTACAGCTTTTAAAATAAGTGTGAGTTATTTGCTTGATAAAAATGTAAATCACCATTACTTGCATTAAAAAGATCACAAACAAAACTTCAATATGTTAACTTCTGTTAAATCTGCATGGATTTCTTATGGGTAGGCTTAAAATATATTTTTTTGTGGGGGTCCAGTTGTGGGGCCTGAACTCTGGGCCTGGGCTCTGTCCCTCAGCTCTTCAGCTCAATGCTAGCGCTCTACCACTTGAGCCACAGCACAACTTCCGGCTTTTTTTTCTTTTTTGCTTATGTGGTACTGAGGAATAGAACTCAGGGCCTCAGGCATGCAAGGCAAGCACTCTACCACTGAGCCACCTTCCCAGCCCTAAAATAATATTTTTTTATGTTTGTATATAGCTATACAAATGTTATTTAATGATGGGCCAACATAAAGGGCAAATTAAAGCACATTGAAAGCAAGAACAAAGATTGTATTGGAGGCAAAATAAGAGGGGCCACAAGGAAGCACCTAGAATAAATAAGTGCTCTGAAATGGAGTCTAAAGGGGTCTGATAGCAAAGATCAGGAAAGAGATGACAGGACATCAGTTCCTACTATTATAGTGCTTGACAGGAATGGTGCACATTGATGGTCAGTCATTGGTCATTTGTCTTCTATTTCCCAGGTCAGAATTTCAAGAAGCAGGAAACAATATCATCCAAGTCATTTATTACTCTAAAGGCCTCACTGTGTCTAAACTGACACAGGGTAAAATTTACCCAGTTGTGAAGTGTTACCATCTAGGAAGACAAGACTATTGTCCCAGATAGGAGTTTATAGATTCAGTTTCTTTCCTTTCCTTTTTCAATTTAGTGTATGCGAATTATACAAAACCACAGATTTCATTATGACATTTTCTTTGTCTTTAGATTTTATTTTTTATTACCGATTTATTTTTATTGTACAAGTGAGGTACAGAGGGGTGATAGCTGCATTAGTCAGGTAATGAGTGCATTTCTTTTGCACAGTGCCACCTCTTCCCTCTCATTAGAGCATTTTCATGCATGTATGCAATATACTTTGATCATTTTCATCCCTCATTATCCTCTCTTATCTCCCTCCCGCCTGTCTCCTTCTTCTTCCCAAATACGATGACCTTCTTTCATCTGTATCTCTTCAAATTATATACGTAGAAAATGACAGGGTAGCAATCTTTGCAAAGTTTTGCTTTATCATGGCATACCTAATATGAAAAGTTCTTTGAAGAATTTGCCTTTCAGCAGTGTAAGACAGAGTATGTGCTACTAAATTGTCTTGAAACTGTTGATCATCCATATTAACTTGACCATATTCATTAGCAGAAGAGAGAAGAGTTTCCTGCTGCCATGTTTTTCTCTTGAGTGTTTTAATGAGGAGCCCTCTTATTTTCCATGGTGTTTACTCTGCTGTAGTTGATGGACTGAACTCACAAGTTTCCCAGTCCCTTGTAAGGTACTGTTTCTTTGCTTGGTAGCTGTCGAGGGACCACATAGGTGCTGGTAAGCACTGTTGCCTTGGGGGCAGATTTTAACCTTGGTTCTTCTTTGATGCCTAGGATTTACCATATTATATTAGGGGATAATTTTGTCATAAAAACAGTTTTCCAAATTAAATAGGAAGAGTCAGTTTTGCTGCTAGAAGAATGGGAGGCCAGTGGTATTTGGAAAAAGCTCAGAACCGAAGCTATGCTGAGCTATGATGAAATTTCCACTGGGAGTTGACATTGGTTAAATTACCAAACCTGTTTAGAGATTGGTCTCCTTATCTACAAAATGTGTCTAACAAGACTTTCCTCATGAGATGGCTATTAAAAAGATTAGAGGTGGGAAGTAAATTCTCGGGTAAATTAATGGATAGTCGTAAGTAGCTCCTACTGTCATTAATGACAGTTTGTCACTTTAACTTATCAAGTGGGTTTTTGAAACTTGACCCTCAAACTCAGCCTCCTGAGTGGCTAGAATTACAAGTGTGAACCCTTGGTGCCTGGTATGGCTCTTCTTTTTTAAAAACTTTACAACATTACTCTCCAAAGCATTCATTCTATGTAAGAGGTATTCTCTGATTGCTTCTTTAGACCCATTCTCCATGGGGCTGCATTCTCCTGTGCTTCTTTGGCTGTGGTTTCTAGTTGGATTTGATCACTGGGACTACACCAGCAGGAGCCTGCAGTGGAGACTGGAAGGACAATGGAAGGGAATTCATTTCTCTGGCTCCTCTGGCTCTTAAGTGGGTTGTGGTAGTAGATGCATATATTCATGTCCACAATTTCTCTGTGTCATTCCCAGTTCTACCTGGATTTCTACCATCATTCTCTCGTTAGATCCAGTATGTAGCAGTGGTTGTGAGAGAGCTGATAAAGGAAGCAAGGCTTCCTCCTTTAATTCTGACCACCTGTCTGCATAGTCTCGATGGATGTGTCATCTCTTTCTTCCAAGGGTTCTGACATACAGCTAATTAGGATTGGAAGTCTACTGGTTATAAAGCTTATTTGAGAGACATGCCATTTTAACAATAGATCTTTCCTATCCATATACTCTATGTAGTTCTTCTTTTATGTGCTTCAATGATGCTATGTGTATTATATATATATATATATATATATTCTAGAAAGATCTTGCTTTGCTGTTCTGAGATTTATTCTCATGGTCCGTATTGTTTTTGTTGCAGCTGTAAATGAAAAATTTAAAAGGATATGTGTGCTGTTTATTGCTGATGTATATTGATTTTCACATGTTGATTTTCCCATCCAGCAACATCAATAATAGTTTTTAATAGTTTTATTCAGAGTGTATTATATAGGCTAAATAACCATATTGTCTGTGTATAATGTGAATAATAATCCTCACTAAAATTTATGGAGAATTTACTTATTGGGAAAGACATACTTTTCCCCATTTATTTTCTGAGACAATCTCACTGTGTAGCCCTGTATCTCCATAGATAGAGAGTTTTCCAGTTACAGGACAATCTGTGGAACCATTTCTACATGATTGGTCAAGGTTTTGCTGGAGTATAGGCTCATCTCCCTCTGTCCAGTCAGGGGTCCCTTGCTGTCTAAAAAACCAAATCTGTTTACAGAGAAAAGTATCTGCAGCATAACTAAAAGTTGGTGTACTGGTCTCTTTTTATTTTAAGCTCTTATAATATTTCATATAATCAGTTTAAAGATTTTTGTATTATTATTATTGGCACAGTCCTGAGGCTTGAACTCAGGGCCTGGGTGCTATATCTGAGCTTTTCTTTTTGCCATCCAAGGCTAGTACTCTGCCACTTGAGCCATGGCTCTACTTCTGGCTTTTGGGTGGTTAATTGGAAATAAGACTTTCATAGATTTTCCTACCCAGGCTGGCTTTGAACCATGATCCTCAGATCTTAGCCTTCTTAGCTAGGATTACAGATATGAGCTACCAGCATCTGGCTCTATTTATTATTAATGTAGAAGCCAATTTATTTTCTTGTGAATAGATTTTTAAGTTTTACCATTTTGGGCTTCTAATTCATTTATGAGGTGAATTTTCAATGATAAGCTCTCCTTACATTTTTTTAATATAAATTCTATTTGGTCGGTTTATGCACATGCTGATGAATTTGGCTTTGAAAGTATTATTTAGGATTGTTGCAGCTGGGTCTAGATATGAAATCTTATACTTTTCCTTTCTTGGATTATATTTTCTTAACTTTGGTATTAAGGCTATATCACCTTAAAAGTGAGTGTGTGAAATTTACTTGTCTCTCCCTTCCTCTTTTCTGAGAAGTGTCTTGTATGATTAGTTTCTTCTTTGAATGTTTGATAAAACTTGCCTGTAAAACTCTTTACAATTAATGCATTTTAATATACTATTTCAAATTAGTTAATAATTATGCCTCTTGATGTATTCATATATGTGAGTCATACTGAATAGCATATATTTTATAGAAAGTTAAGCCAAATATGGTAGGCAGAGGGATGGGGATCTTGAATATGAGACCAAGTAAGACAGTGGATCTTGTTCTTTTTCCCCACCGTTGCTCCAGTCAAACCTCAAAATACAGGCATAATAGATGTAGGTATGCCTTAAATGGTAGGGTGCTTCCATAGTGCATTTGAGATTAGAAGTTCAGTCATTAGTGCCTGAAAAAAAAAGAAGACAAGGGCTGGGAAGGTGGCTGATTGGTAGAGTGCTTGCCTTGTATGCATGAGGCCCTGGGTTCGATTCTTCAGCACCACATAAGCAGAAAAAGCTAGAAGTGGTGCTATGGCTTGAGTGGTAGAGCACTAGCCTTGAGCTGAAGAGGTGAGGGACAGCGCCCAGAGTTCAGACCCCATGAGCAGCCAAAAAAAAAAAGACAATTATTTAAGTTTTCATTGTTTTCAAATTATTTAACATATCCTTATGAAGTCTTTACTCCATTAAGTCATACCTGTTATGTTTTTAAAACATAACTTCCATATCTGTTTATTTTCTGCTACTTTATGGTATTTCTCTCTGTCATCTTCAACAGAGAAGAATCAAGCCAATACATGTCAATTTCTAGTTAATAAAGCAGAAAAATCGGGCTGGGTAGAGTGCTTGCCTTTCATGCATGAGGCCTTGGTTTCGATTCCTCAGCACCACGTAAGCAGAAAAAGCCGGAAGTGGCGCTGTGGCTCAAATGGTAGAGTGCTAGCCTTGAGCTGAAGAGCTGAGGGACAGCGCCCAGGCCCAGAGTTCAGGCCCCACAACTGACCAAAAAAAAAAAAAAAAAAAACGCAGAAAAATCTTGTCAGTATCAAATACAGGCATTCTCCCAAAAAACTTGGAATGTGGGAAGAAGTGAGCAGACTGGAAATGATAAGGTTTGAAAACCAAGTTGGATGAAATTTTTCTGTCTAAACAGAAACATTTTTCTCTAATTCACAGTTTAGGTATGAGTTTGGATATTTCTCACATGGGTGTTTCTGAGAGTTTTCTCTTCTTAAGGGTGCATTTATGTCACATGTTTATAAAAGAAAACAATGACGGGTGGCTGTCAGTCTGTGAATAGTTGGCTCTTTTGGAAGTAGGATATATTCAAGGGACAGCAAGACACCTGCTTCGCTGGCTGCCAAACTCTACCTTCTTTCTTTTAGATCCTGTAACTATGCATTTTGAAATATACATGCAACCTTGTACTTGTTTTGAATGTGGTGTTATTAATCTTTAGTTTTTCTTGGTTTTATTAACTGTGCTAATTTGTGGAATATTTTTTGTCATGCTCCATAGTGAAGATAACTGAAGAAATGAAGGGACCAAAGAGTCTAGAGTTTGAAGACTTAGAAATATAGCTAGAAAAAAAAGTAAGGGAAAAATAAAACTAGGAAAACTTATGACGGAAAAGCTAACATAGATAAAACTACATATTATGTCAAATGGTGACCAAGATATTTTTTAAAGGGAAATGGTTACAAGAAAGTACTAAAGGAAAATCATAGAAAACCTGGATATTAAAAAAGAATTTGATGGCTCATACTTGTAATCTTAGCTACTGAGGAAGCTGAGATTGTGGTTCCAAGCCAGCCTGGATAGAAAAGTCCATGAGACTCTTAGGTTAAGCACCAGAAAAGGTGGATGTGGAGCTGTGGCTCCAATGGTAGAGAGCTAGCCTTGAGCAACTATGGTCAGGGACAGCACTAAGACCCTGAGTATAAGCACCAGGAACAGCACCAAAAAAAAAAAAATTGAAAAATGAGATGATGGGTGGGGGGAGAAAAATGAGATGGCACCTCTCAATGGAAAGTGAAAGTGAATAAAATTAAATAAATGTTAAGAAATTGAATAGAGACAGTTTAAAAAGATATGTACAAAGTCAAATATGAATGCATGTACATTTAGGCACTAATGTGTGAGATAAATAAAGGTTATTCTTTGTGAAAGATTATTAATATTTTGGCTTGGATGCTAGCTTTAATTACCATAATAGCTCGCAAAAAATGAATGTATTTGGGGAATTTTCCAAATTCAGAAGTAATCACTAAATTTCAGCAAGAAATGAGCTATTTAAGGACTCATGATAGTTGCTTTGCTGATTCTCACAATGTTAACTATGATGCTGTTGATAGTGGTTGCCCGGGGCGATTAATGAGGTGAGCTGGAGCAAATGCTTCCGGAAGAGCTGCCCACACCAGCTTGCTGATGCCAGTTGCCTGCAATGTTCCTGGGAGATTGCGCTCACCTTGGCTACTAGAATGCGATGTTCTCTGAACCAAAGTCATTGTGAAATTTAAAAACACCCATGTCTGTGACCCTTGATTCTGCTGTGTCTCACAATTACCCAGAGACGTCCTAGAAAGTCCAGATTTCTGGAGGGTTTTCTGACCACTTAAATGAGAAAGGAGCATCTGTCATCTTAGCAGACCTTTGTTCAAACAGAAAAATTGACTTAATTTGATGGCACTTATAGGTATTTTCAGCAATGATAAGGACCTTTGTTTAAATAAATAAAAGACATAATTACTTCAAATAACTCATTAAAAAATAAGCTCTAGAATATCTCTCATTATTTCATAGTAGAGTATAACTATGGTTTGGGCATTCTGTTACAGATAATTAACCCATACATTCACTTTGCCTCAAATATGGCCTGCAGGCTTCCATGATTTGAACATAGCACAACAGGAGAGAGGATTTTAGGGGGTGTGCCTGGACCGGAGGACTTCAAGGGGTGTGACTGGGCAGCGTAGACCTCAGAAAATGTGTGTCTCTTGTCCAAGAGAAAGCCTCAGGGGCATCTACTGTGATGCAGGGCAGTGCATGCAGATGTGCATGGGCTCCGAGCTTTGCAACACAGCAGACAATACTGAAACCAGCGGCAAGTGCGAAAGATGGAATTCTTCCCCAAGCACATCGCTTCATCAACAGAGCCACCTCTTCCAGCGCCACACACAGGCAATGACACACACCACTGGAGTTAATAGCGTGCTCACAGGCAGGATGCGGAGGCCCAGCTCTCCTGAACATTCTCTAACAGCCCGATGAAAAGAAGCCCATTGTCCTCCTATGAAATAATGTCAATTGCCCAAGCAATGTTTACTCTGAACCCCCCAGAAGGAATCAAGAATCTTTGCATTTAAAGTTAGATTTCCCAGAGTCATTAGAGAAACACTTTTTCTTAAATGGGGTGTGATAACAGAGTGTTTTTATTGTTCTCATATATATATACACAGAGAGAGAGAGAGAGAGAGAGAGAGAGAGAGAGAGAGAGAGACCTTTCTGTAAAAAAAAAACAAATGGAGAAAACTAAATAACATTTAGAATTCCTTGTAGGTTTCTATGTTTTTTTTAAATCTTTTCAAATGGCCTCTTGCTGAGTGTCCAGCATTACCCACAATCTAAAATAGCAGACGTTTTAAAATATTGCCATACGCTGGGCACTGGTGGCTTTCAGGAGGCTGAGATCTGAGGATCTCAGTTCAAAGCCAACCCGAGCAGGAAAGTCCGTGAGACTCTAATCTCCAGTAAACCACTCAGAAAACTGGAAGTGGCGTTGTGGCTCAAGTGGTAGAGCACTAGCCTTGAGCTGAAGAACTGAGGGACAGCGCCCAGGCCCAGAGTTCAACCCCCATGACCGACAACAACACATGTACGTGTGTGTGTGTGTTGCTGTACAGAATTTTCTATTTCATAAACTATCCTGAACCTGGTTTGCCATCCACAGGTGACATTTATTTGTAAGACATTAATTACATGAATTGAGCAA
This sequence comes from Dipodomys ordii, assembly GCF_000151885.1. Taxonomy (NCBI): domain Eukaryota; kingdom Metazoa; phylum Chordata; class Mammalia; order Rodentia; family Heteromyidae; genus Dipodomys; species Dipodomys ordii. Next base: position 2,838,229 of record NW_012267220.1, on the reverse strand, counting down.
TGACATCACATGAATCCAACACATATTTACAACCTGATAATCTTACCAACTTCCTTCTTTAAATGACAAACTATTATGTTAGGCAGATCTACCAACTACTTCTCACCAAGGGTAGTATCATTTACTTCCTTTTAATTCTATTTATGTCTGCAAGCCAAAACTCATATTGAACATCTGTTTTATTTTTGCACAAAAATTTCAGCTCTCCTGCTTGAATGGAATTCATTTTGAAATTCTTGCTGTTTCTGTTTTCTTTCACAGTTTTCCTCCATACTCTTGACAAGTTTTGTTTTGTCTTCTAATGATTCCTCTGATATCAAGGCAACTTTCTTGGCTGCCATGTATTCAAAACCAATTCACTCGTGACTGTATTGTTAGTACTTATGCTCAGAGTCTGTTTCAAGGCTCCCCCTTCTGAGCACTGTTTCTAGGCACCCAAATGGAACCAGAGCCTCCTGCTGCACAACTGAATGTCAATACTCTCTGGGCTCTGCCCAGGTTCTGATGCTTGCCTGGTGGAGGAGGCTTGATGTGGTCGGCTCTGACTCACATCTTGAGTTCTCATTTTGTAGGGAGAGTGGTTCCTATTTTATTCATTAGGAAGACACAGCCATTCTTTGCGCATTTTCTGCAGTTCTCCTGTCTTTCCTTTGTTCCCCCTCTCACCTTGCCACCTGTTTGTTACCTGTGCGTTGAGACTCTATAGCTCCGAGAGAACTGAAAACCCTCCCTGAAATTTCTCCTGGAAATGGACATTTCCTTTATCTTCTGTGGTTGTGTGTGTGTGTGGGGGGGGATGGCTGGGGATGGGGAGGGAGGGAGAGAGGGGGGTTGAACCATTTCTCAAAAATCTGTTTTGTGCAAAAATCTCCATACCTAGTTGAAGATTGTATTTTGTCAATATTGAGGAGAACATAAAATAACTTTTAGTTTTTATCCATCACACATTATTATCAACTGTCACTTCAAGTACAGGGCTCGTGATGATATACTCACATTCATTTTTACAAAGCCTTAGTCACTCTAGCATTCTGGCTTCCTATTGCATTGAAGATGGATGGAACTGTGCTCAGAAGCATTTTCCCTCCCTCTCTCTCTCTCTGTCTGTCTCTTTCTTTCCTTCTCTTCTTCCTCCTCCTTCCCCTTGATTCTTCTATTTTTTAAATTGATCAGTGTCTTACTAGGTAGGCTAGGTTGGCTTGAACTTGTGATCCTTCTGTCTCAGCCTCCTGATTGTGGATCATGACACTCAGGCAGTTGTGGTGGTCGCAGCAGGGTGCATTTGTCTTGATAGCAAAGCAGATAGAGTTCTAGAATTGATGCAATGGACGTAGTCAGGGACAGGGGCTTTCTCTTTCTTCCCAAACATTAATCCTCTCCAGAGATTAATCCACTCTAAGATGTCCTATTCCCCAGAAACAGGACAATCTTTGGGTATACCAAAGCTTGCTGAGCCTTAAACTTCAGAGTAGATGTTATTTATCCTCATTAGAACATAAGACAATTAGTAATGGAGATTATCTGGCTTAATTAAAAATTTTTTTTAATTGTGAAAATACGTACAGAGGAGTTACAATTACATGAGCAAGGTAATGAGTTTATTTCTTATTAAGCATTGTTGCCTCCGCCTTTTAATTTTTGGCTGTATTTCTAGTATGTGGAAGAGTACATGCAATACAGAGCAGTTTCAATGAGTAATGCTTGATTGTATGAATGAATTGAGCGAATGTGCTTTGTCTTGGTCGTACATAGTTAAAAACCAGGAGATCTTATTTTCAGGCAAAAACTATGGGTTCTGTTTTATGTGCGTTGTTTCTTAATGATCCATGGTATTGTTATCCAGTTGTTCTGGGCTTTTTTCCATCTAGAAATGATATTGAAACTCCTGTGAAGGTTAGAGTTCATGGCTCTCGAGGTCATACTCTGCAGCCCTCTTCAAAAGAGAATCAATAGATTGTCTGAATTTAGATGTTTCATATAGAACTGAGGAAACAGACATCTACTTACAAGCTATGTTATGATGTGTGTGTTAGGTGCCTCTGAGTGAGATTAACAAAGCATAAACCTCATGGAAAGTTGGGATGATATAAAGTTCAAACCTTACTGTAGGAAGAGAAACTCTTGTCTAATGTGAGTAAACATTAGTTAATTAAAGAAAGATAATCCTACTTTTTTTGTTCCTTTTTGCATACATTTGGGTAAAACCCTTGACTCCTCTTCATCACCTAATTATAAAGGCAGTTAATAAATGGACTGTTATCTGCCAAGCAAAGTCTGTACTTTTTTTTTATATAAAACAGACTTTCTATGAAAAAAAATAAAACAAATTCTCTTGAAGGCAATTACTTGGAAAACATCTAGATTTTTTTCTCTCTCTCTTTCTCTTTTACTGGCTTCCAGAATATTTTGAAAATATCAGATTGTCACCCTATCTAAACCAGAGACAAAAGTTGATTTTTCATTTAAATGATTATTCTTTAATTCTAACTGCCCTCGCTTTTCAAAAGAAAACTTAATAGGGGTCTAATTGGATTCGAGGAAGAGTTTCAAATGCTTTGTGCTGACAAAATGAAAATAGAATAAATTGTATTAAATGTCACAAACACAAACACTTTCTACTTACTTTAATTAGCCCTAAAATAGAAACTTTCCATTTTGTTTCTCTGGACACCTTTGTTCATATTCCTGGTTTACCCTCCTGTCTCAACGTTGATGTATGTGAAACAGCAAACTCGCAGTGATGACAGAACTCACAAATAATGGTTGTCCACCTCTCTGCTAAATAGCTACTAAGAGCTTTCACTGAGATTTCCTTTTGGCTAGTAAGATTAAGAATATTTGATTATCCTACAAAAAATGTGGCACAGTGCATCTCCAAGACTAAATAATTGCATATTTTGAGAAGTGAGATACTGCCTTTTATCAGCCTGGTAAATGAAGAGAAAATAGGAATAGCTAAGAACAAGAAAAGGAAACAAGATGAGTCTCAGATTTAACATGACACAGGAACTGCATAGAGCAGACTCCTTGGGAGAGTGAAATTCTAGACAACAACACATAACCACTTTGCCTAAAGGATACACTTGTTTTTGACAAAGAAAAGAACATACCCCCTTCGTCATTGTTCAGCTCTCCAGGGCATTTTTCAACCATATACGTCACCCAGGGAGTCTTGGGTTAGAAGGACACATAGAGAGAAAATCTGCCATCTCCCAACCGTGAATCCTGATGAATTAAATAAAAAAAGAGGCAATAGGAAAGAGCTCTTCATTCATCTCACTCCTGATTCAAGCTCCTCCTCAGAATTCACTTATTAGTCCATGTATTCATTGACAGCTATTGAGCACCTATCAAGTGTCTGACAGATCAGTGTGTTTAGGGATTGTCAATAAACAAGAAAAGTTCCACTCCTTCCTAACACATTCGCTGAGAGGAGTCCCAGATATGAATATAAGAACAGTGTGAATTCTGTTTCTAATATGGGAAATGTGAATACTGGCATATGAGTAAAAACAGTCTAAAATTTAATTCTTAAGAAAAGTATTATTTTGTTATTATTACAATGGGGCTCAGGGTCTTGCTTTTAGTCAGCAACTGCTCTAAACACTTGAACCAGACTCTTTTAGCTTATCCATTAAAAAGGGTCTTAAATCTATTTCTATTGGCTCACACCTATAATCCTAACTACTCAGAAGGCTGAATTCTGAGAATTGTGGTTCAAAAGCCAGCGTGGACAGGAAAGTTTATGAGACTCTTATTTCCAATTAGCCACCCAAAAGGCAAAAATGGAGCTGTGGGTCAAGTGAAAGAGCACTAGATTTGAGCAAAAAAGCTCAGGGGTAGTACCCAGACCCTGAATTCAAGCCCAAGGACTGGCACACAAGCCCACACAAAGGTTTTTGCACTAAAAAGGCTAGTCTCCAACGGCTGGCTTCCTGTTTCCACCAGCTGAGTGGCTGAAATTACAGGAGTGAGCCACCGTGCCTGGCTAGGATTAGATAATTTTTTTAAATTTGCATTTTCTATATTTTCAAAAGACATTTAAAGAGGAAGAATCCTGATGCCCATGTGCACCATGAAAATTTTCCATAATGGTGATGGCTCTTTATAACTCATTCATTCAGTTTATTCTTACTCTAGTGCCACACATTATCCCTAGGTGCTATATCCTAGAGTGATCTTTGAAATGATTCAGTATCGACTCTGAAGACTGAGCATTTTATATGGTTTAAAGTTCATATGTAAGCACATGTGCACATGCATATGGGCATAAGGACAATATTTGTCATGATCATTTCTTACTTGGTTCAGTACATTAGATACCAAGATGTGAAAGATGAGGACTAGATCTCCAGAACTTTTTTTGTTCTACCTTTTCAGATCATTCTTTAAAGAATAAATGTATAGGAACAATGCAATTCAGCTCTGTTTTCTCTTCAAGAAATGATGGTTTATAGGGAATCATAAAATTATACTTGCTTCTTAAAAACATAGGGAGTTATTTTATATCATACCAATGGCTCTGCCCATTTGATAACATTTCACTCCTGTACATTTACATGAAACTAATGTTTAGTTATCCCAATGTATCTTTTGTCTCTTTATTATATGAATTCAACTTCTAAGAGGTTCATTTTCTATATCCTGAGACATCTAGGGTATTATCTATTTAGATCTTCTAAGCTCATTTGCTCAGAGCTAATGAGAACTGAGTCTCAGCTCTGATACCCAAGGGGACAGCTGGTCCTGAACTTGAATACTTATATATAATCTCAGCTCTTACTCATAATAGTGAATTTGTCTCAGTAGCAATCAAAGCTTTGGCCCACTAAAATTTATATGGATGTTAAAATGCGTTTTATATAAAAAACTAATCTTATTACTTACTCAGTCACTAGTAAAGGAATCATGTGAATGATTTTATTATTGTGAGACTCGTCAAAGCTGGGCTTAATATATCTCTTATTAAACTCATCAAAGAGCTTCTGGTATTTTCAATGCATTATCAAGTTCTGGATCTAAGGATTTATTTAGTGTTGACAAGAATAAGAATTACAGATATAACTTGAAATAATACAACTAGAAATTGTGGCCTATTGATGATAGATTTACAAATTAGACTAATGCATGACGTATGAGAACTATTTGATTATTTTTTCCCAAAAGAGAAAACAATTGCTTTTGGTTAGAAAGAAAATGCTTTAAAGACACAAACAAGCAAAAAAAAAACTTACTTAATTTAAAGTTTCCTTTGTAGTGTCTAGGTAGGTTAGGTAAGGATGGGTATGTTCTTTGCTATTTCTGGTTGTATTTTTGTAGATGTGTGAATGGATGGAGAAGGAAGTGAGATTTTGACAGATAATAGTTAATTGGTTTTTGTTGTTGTTTATAAAAAACAACTAATTCCCAATGGATAACTTGAAAATTAGTACACTTTTTTTTTGGTCAGCTGTGGGGCTTGAACTCAGGTCCTGATGCTGACAGCTTTTTGTAGTGGCATGTTTTGGATCTTTTCTTTGTATCTTTTGTCTATCCAGTGTAGATGTGTGTCTGAGGCTTACATAGCAACCCATAATAAGCTATCTTTTAGCTTGTAACAAGTTAACTTTCTTTTTAAAATGTAATTTTTAAAAATTATCTTTAATTAGTTGTACAAAAGAGGCGCCATATAACAAGGCAGTTTATGAGTACAATGCATCTTGATCAGTGTCACCCTTCAACATTCCCACCTCCCTTCCACTCACCCTTCCCTTACTTTCCTTGACTGCATTCTCTCTCTCTTTCTGCTTCATTCATTTTCCCCTCTTGCCTTGTCTGCCTACCCCTCCTAGATGTACACATTTCCTGGTGTTGATTTTGTTGGGCTTTGACTTAGTCTTTCTAAAAGATTATACTAGTGAACTAGTATATGTCTAGGACAAGCAGAAAAGCTCAATAGCTATGTACATATGACCGTATAAGATGATGCTAAGTGAAATGAACCCCTAGATAGGTACACAAGTGTATTTTTTTCTTTCTTGATATTGTTTTTAATGTACTTATACTATACTATGTGATGTTTTTGTTTCTTTTGTATGTTCTTCCTCCACTGTAGGGCCCCTGTTGTCACTGTATTTGATGTCGATGCCCTGCATCCTGTACATACATTTTTCTAATTTGGGGAGGGGAAGGGAAATAACAAAATGCTGAAATAGGGATACAGGTTGACCCATTGTAACCATGAGATGTACAAGATGCTGTGTTGAAAACGAACTTTACAGCTTGGGGCAGGGGGAGGAGTTGGGGAGGTGGGGAGGGAAAGGATGGTAGGGGAAAAACAAAGGAAGGGGAACGATGCTCGATAGGAAATGTACTCATTACCCTACTCATGTAACTGTAACCCCTCTGTACAGTATTTTTACAATAAAATATTTTAAAAAGATTATACTATTGAACTCTCCATAGAGTCTACTAGACTTCAATTAATTCATTTGTAGCCAACAACTTAACTTTGATTACATGCCCAAACACTTCAGTTTTATTCCCCATTCTCTCATCATTTTTGATGTAACAAAAGCATTCTTTTATTCGTATCCATTAATAGTTATTGCAACTTTGTTTTTAAAATACTTTTCCTTATAATCTTTATGCAGAGGTATAATTAGTCTATCACCATTAAATTATTAGTGTGTTTTACCAGTGAGTTTTATATTTTCATATGTTTTTATATAACTAGCTAGAAATTTCTTCCTTCAGCTTGAAGAACTTTGCTTATCATTTCTTGTCAATAGGTCTAGTAGTAGTGAACTTGGATGTATTTGTCTGAGAAAGTCTTTATCATTCTTTCAATAGAGAAATTCAGGGTTGTTGGCTACAGTGTTCTTGGTTGACTTATTTTTAATTTCAGAAAATTGAATATACCATCATACTACCCCTGGATCTGCATGGTTTCCAGTGAGATCTATTATTGATAATCTCCTGGGAGTTCCTCTTCATGTGATCTCTTTTTTTCTTGCTCCTTCCAAAATCTCTCTCTTTACATTTTAGCTCTTTGATTATGCTGTATCTCAGGTGGGTATCTTTGGATTTATATTATTTTCAGTCCTTCCTGAATCTGAATTTCTATTTCCTTTTTTTGACATGACATTATTTCTTTCGAGTGTATTTTTTCTGTCCCACTTCCTTTCTCTTCTTCTGTTATGCCAGGGAATTAGATATTGTCATGGTGGGTAGTGTTCTATATGTCTCTTGAACCATTTTTGCTCCTTTCTTAATTTTCTTTTTTTTTATTCCTCAAGTTAGGTTATAACTACCTGCCATTTCATTCACCAGTCCTTTCTTCTGCTTGACTTAGTCTGCTGTCAAACTCTCTATTGAATTTTTCATTTTATTTATAAAGTTTCTTAGTTTTTCAGTTTGCTTTCCTTTTTCTTCTATGCCTTTGCTAAAATTCTAAATTTGTTCTAGAATTGTTGTGTCCAAATTGGTGAGCATCTTTATGACTATTGTTCTGAATTTGTTGTTGGAGATATCATGGTTTTTTTTTTCAGTTCCTAGTGTTTGCTTCTGAAAACTCATTCTTTTATTTGCTATGTTTTATCTTATTTACTATGTTCCTCTATTTCTTTATGTAACTTTATTTCTATGTTGCATTTTGTGCATAAGACAGTTTCTCCCCTAGTTTTGTCAGATCCATCTCAAATAAAGAGTTTGTGACCTGAAAATTTTTAATATATATTTTTATTGTAAAGATACCGTACAGAGGGGTTACAGTTACATGAGTAAGGTAATGAGTACATTTCCTATTGAGCATTGTTACTCCCCTTTTGTTTTTCCCCTACCATTCCTTCGCTCCCCACCTCCCCAACTCCTCCCCCCAACACACCCGAAGTTGTAAAGTTCATTTTCAGCATAGTGTGAACTGAAATTTTAAGGAGTCTCTTAATTTTTTTTGTTTGTTAGCTGATTCTGCTTTGTGTAGCTTCCTGGAAAATACTATATGCCAAATTGTGTCAGAATATAGAGACGGGCAAAGTAGAGTCTAGACCCTGCAGGTGCCGTGTGAAGGGCAAAGGTGTTGGGTAGTGGTACAGTTTCATCTGTCTTCACACTAAAGCAGAGTACAGATGTTTGTGTCTTAATCTCTGTCAGAAAGTAGGGAGATGCTACGAAATAAATGTTTATACTAACACTAGGCCTGCACTCCAGAGTCATAAGGCGCCATATTGGAAGTAGGTCCAGTCTAGGTCTACCTTTTGGTTTATTATGTAGACCATTCAGGAATGCAAAGACCTGTCAACCAGCAGAACTAGAACGTCAAGGAGATAGGAGATAGTTCTTTAGGTAGAAACTATAAAGTTGCAGTATGTAGCTGACATTATGCAAATGTTCATGATTAGTTACATTCTGCTGCCAGAGCTAAGTTCAGTTGTGTGTGTGTGTGTGTGTGTGTGTGTGTGTGTGTGTGTACCAGTCTTGGGGCTTGAACTCAGGGCCTGGATGCTGCCTCTGAGCTTTTGCACCCAAGGCTAGTGCTCTATCATGTGAGCCACAGCTCCACTTATGGCTTGTTTTGGTGGTTAATTGGAGATATGAATCTTACATTCTTTTTTGCCTGGGCTGACTTTGAACTGCGATCCTTAGGTCTCAGCTTCTTGAATAGCTAGGATTATATAGGTGAGGCACTGGCACCTGGCTAGGGTGGAGTTTGTTTTTTTTCTTAAGAAAGTAGCTATACAAGTTGAAATGTTCCATTTGTGGCATATACCCATACTGGAGAGATACTAGAGAAATGTGTGTATGCCCATGTAAAGTTATGCTTTTTTTTTCTTGTGGTTTAAAGAGTGTCACATATATTTAGTCCTCTCTGTCTCTGCAGCTAGCAGGTTTAGGATACAGTCCCTTGGGTAGAAACTGCCAAAGTCAGGGCACTCAATGTGTAGAAAGCTCTATTTTTAGAAGGACTAATAGAGTTGGAATTTTCACTGGGTCAAACTTGGGGAGAAGGCAGAGGAAGTGCTGGTTTGTTTGTTAGGTTGCTGGCAGGCCAATATGAAGGTACACTTTCAACTCCTTGTTCTAAGTTCCTTAGAAACCAGGCTAAGTAGCCTCTAGAAGACTGTCATAACTCTCTCTAGGGAGAAGCAAAGGGATGCTTTCCTTTAAACCTCTTCTTAACGCTGCTCCCAAAGGATGAAGGCTTAAGATGTGTTTGCATGCCCATCTTCACTGCTACCTTTTTCCTTTACTTGAGAAAGATTAATTCCTGGCCTTGGTGAATTAAGAGTCTATCTATAGAGAAAGTTAGAGTCATGTGTGTATTGGAGGTGCAAACCCTTTGCTCCACAGGGATGAGTTGGCTGTTAGAAATTCTTTTCTTCCTTTTATGACACAGTGCCTATGCCCTGGGGTATACTTTCTGCCTGAGTGTGCTTCACTATTTTGGACCTACTGTGAATGTTTCCTAATCTGCCTGGTACATAGGAAGTGATTCACTGTTGTCTTTTCACCTCCTAGCAAGTCACATTATATTGCAGGAACATCTCAACTGGCTATGAAACCTACTTCATATCACTCAGAGAGATTTCATTATGTATTTGATTGCAAAAGCACCCTATAGAAATGATAACCATAACATTACAATCCCACTTCAGAATTAGCAAAAAAAAATAGAAGTATATTTCATCTAGGCAATTCTCAAACAACAAAATGTCTTAAAGCAGTTGTTCCTTTCTCAGCCAACTCACAGAACCTCTTGCCCACCATTACAATCTTGTGATACTGATTTCTGATTGAGACTACATCACAGATGCCCGGTTAATCAAGATGCAGTTAATGTGTGGCACTAATTGCACCAAGTTTTAGGTGCTGAAGTCAGGGCTCTTCCTTCTTGTACTCAAGGCCAGCTGTGATGTAAATTTGGAAATGCAGTAAAACTGACCTTCCTTTCTGCATCTTGGTCCCAGGAGTCAAGTTTTGTAGATGTGCTGTTTCCTGAACTCATGATATGGCTGGCACTCAGGATCTTCCTGTGCTCCTCAGTGTGAGGAAGGTCCACTGAAACCTAGCTCTAAGCCTATTCTGGTCCACAGTACCGTGTGCTAGTCCCTTACCGCTTCATTTTCTGAGCTAAATTCTGGTAGAGACACAATCTGTGCTAATTTAGACCAAGATATGTAAATTAGTAATATTTTTCTTGTAAAAATAAGCATTTAATTTTCTAAAAAATTATCATGTTTTGCAAGCAAAATGAGAATGTCAGAGGATATGAGGATGGAAGAGTGTGGCATGAAATGTAAACTTTAGTGCCTTGAGAGGGACAAATGGAGCATGACTGAGAGAGGTTTTAGTTTTAAATTTCTACTTGCATAATTATTATTTGTAATAATCTCCATAGGATCAGGCAGCTTGAGAGAAAGAATAGTTAGAAGAGGAATAAGAAGAGGTACAAAAAGAACACAGAGGTAGAAGGAAAACCAGAAGGAAGATAAATGCTTTGAAGGTCAGTGATTTGGGATCTGGTATATTTCTAAGGAACAAAACTATTTGGACTTAGACCACACATGGAGATGTGAAAATGTATTTCAGTGACAGAAACTTTGATAGTGCATCATTGTGCCGCCTCTGCTATTGTAGGTGTTTGAAATCTTACATAGTAAAAGTGCAGATAAGCTCTGTATCAATATATATCAAAGAGATGTTGCTGAGGCTGAGATTAAAGACTTATTCAGAGATTCTTTTATTAGAATGCAAAACACATTGTCCTGAGAATTGTAAATTATATATACATGCACATTTGTAACACACACACACCCAACACTACATGTAAATGTGATCAAAGAGAAGAAAATTGAGCCAATCAAAGTTGGTTGTGGGGCCTGAACTCTGGGCCTGGGTGCTGTCCCTCAGCTCTTCAGCTCAAGGCTAGTGCTCTACCATTTGAGCCACAGTGTCACTTCTGGCTTTTTCTGCTTTTTTGTTCATGGGTCTTGAACTCTGGGCCTGGGCGCTATCCCTGCACTCTTTAGCTCAAGATGAGTGCTCTTCCGCTTGAGCCACAGCACCACTTCTGGTTTTCTGGTGGCTGACTGAAGATAAGAGTGTCAAGGATGTTCCTGTCTGGGCTGGCTTTGAACCACAATTCTCAGATCTCAGCCTTCTGAGTAGCTGGGATTACAGGCATGAGCCATTGGCGCCAGGCTCCAAAGTATTCTTTTAAACAGTTCACAAAGAAACCTGCTAAGACTCAAATTTTAAAGGAAATGAAGAGAAGTTTACTTCTATAGAAGTGTAATAGTTTGGTATTAATACATAATACCTGTGAAATATGAAAGGGTAAGCAAACAAAAGTGCAGAGCAGTGTCCAAATCCCAAGGCACAAATGAAGAGTCCAGAACTAAAGGAGTGTGCATGCATTCCTTTTCCTCTGAATTTGTGTTTTAACAAGTTGCTTTGCCAGGCATTTTGAAAGGACACTTTAACATACTCCTATTTTCATTTTCTCTCTTTTATAGGAATTTGATTATTTATCAGCATGATTCCTTGCAATTCATACTAATTGTCTATATAACTTATTTTGAGTCAACTTTTTTGTTTACTATTTCTATTGCCAATGAAATCGCTGATTTTTTTTTTTTTTTTGGTTGGTCGTGGGGCCTGAACTCTGGGCCTGGGCGCTGTCCCTCAGCTCTTCAGCTCAAGGCTAGCACTCTACCACTTGAGCCACAGCGCCACTTCTGGCTTTTTTTTTTCTGCTTATGTGGTGCTGAGGAATCGAACCCAGGGCCTCAGGCATGCAAGGCAAGCACTCTACCACTGAGCCACCTTCCCAGCCCTAAGATTTTTTTTTAAGTAAGCTGGATTTTAAAAAATAAATTGCTCTAAATAACAAACAAAAACATTAGTTTGGGGATATAAATTGGAGTAACAATTATTTGAAAAAAATTTGAAACCATAAGAATGTAAAGCTTAAATTCAGGAATGAATGTATTCTGCAACTTGTAGGTGACACAGTCAGTTAAATAGACCTGGTTCCTCATTATATTAGAGGGCTGACCCTCACATAATCATGGTTTACGTATTTCAACAAACACAGGAATAGTATGGATGAAAAATAACTTATTTCCTAAATGTGGTTTAAAAAAGAAAAAGGTGGTGGTGGGAAGGGAAGATCTTAAAACAAAAGAGCCTGGCTGCCAGCAGGACTGTGATATTTTGGGATCCCATCTTGTCAATCGGTCTTACACCACTACCTCTGTGTGAGCAGCGTTAGGGCTGGGTGGATTCCCATCTCCACACTGGGGCCTCTTCTGTTCCTCGTATTGGTAAGAGAAAAATCTGCCTGCTTTGCTTTTCTACACCACAGACTTAATAATCATGCAGTTTGCAACTTTCAGAGTTGGAAACACAGGGAGCTTTTATTTCGTAGTTCAAGGTGGCGGCGGCACACGTGCTCCTGTGTGCTCTTAGTGCATTTTTCCACGTTTGTATGAATGAATAGTGCAGCTTCAGAGGTCTCGCGTGGAACTCAAGAGAGGCGGCAGCAACCTGATGAGCTGCTTTCTGCAAAGGTTTTGCAGGCTCAGAGCTGATTCTGCACTGCCCACTTATATCCGTGTATCCTGGTGACAAAGCATGCAGGTAAAAAGGCCTTGTACCCTGGCTCACAGATCCTCACAGCCAATCAAGTGGCCTTGGAAGCTGAAGGCCGGGCCCTTTACCTGGAGTTAGCGTCTCCAGGGGCTTTCACGTTGGTCTCTCAAGTGGAGGTGCTGGAGCAGAAGAGGGAAAGTGAACAGATGCTGGCTGATGGGGACACTGGCAGGCTGCTGTGTGAGGGGACGGGAGGCATTTCTGTTAGGAAGCCAAGATGCCCTCCGAGGGGTGAAGGCAGTGTGCCACGAACAGATGGCATGCTGTACCATTTAAATTTGTGCCTCAGTGCAAGTAGACCATTTCCCTTCCTCCCTCCCGTCCTTCCCTTCCTTCCTAATTTCCTCCCTCCCTCTCTTCCTCCCTCCTTCTCTCCCTTCTTCAGTCCCCGTCCCTCCCTCCCTCCCTCCCACCCTCCCTCCTTCCCTCCTTCCCTTCCCTTCTGTGCAGTTGCAACCCACAGCACACTGACTGCTTTCTCACGTTGTATTTTCGATATATGTATTTTAACCCTTTGGGCAGGAGAGCCTTTTAAATAATAAAAGAAGCAGATGTTACAGTTTCCACCAATAAAAAGATTGCCACAGAGGTCAAGGGTAGTTTACTTTAGCCGAAGTACATCTGTTTGTCTCTGCTGATAATGAGGATTTTCTTTGCTTCTGGCATTTAGAATTTCTCATCTAGGGATCAAATGAGAGAATTTTCTTTTGAGGGGAAAGTTCTTTCTCCAATAATGAGGGAGAGATGCAGAGCATCGTGAGAATGACCAAAGGATGTGCATCCAAGCTTTACATGTACTTACCTTGCTAATCTATTTAAAGTATTTTAGTAATCCTGATAGGAAAAAAAATATTCGTAATTGAAAGTCTATTCTGTGGCACACATGTTTAAGTGAGGGATCTTTGTGATTTACTGTGTCTTCACCCAAGTGTTGCCATGGAAATATGTAAATTCACATTTAATTTGTTTCCCAATATTTCTCTGACCTTGGTACATGGACTCAACTATCCTAGGTTACTGTTGTTAAATGTCTTCTGTTGTCCACTTAAGGCGGAGTCTTACTATGTAACCCGGATTAGTATTGAACTCAGGCTCCTCCCGCTCAGCCTCCAAAGTACTGAGCTTCCAGGAACGTAGTCCTACACCCTGCTCTATAGTTTGGATGTGAAATGTCATCAAAAGGCCTAGATGTTGAAGGTTTAGTCCCAATGGTGATAATGGGAGGTAGTGGGGCCTAGTGCAGGGCACTCCCCCAGTGACCAGGAAGAGAATGGGGCACCCTGTTTCCTTCTTTTTCTCTTCTGTGCCCTTGTCAGGAGATGAACAACTTTTCTCTAACACATTCTCCTGAATGGAATGCATGCTACCTTGCTACAGCCTCCCTCAAAGCAGCCAGTGAGCCACGGATGGAGCCTCTCCAGTGGAGCCAAATAAACCTTCTTATCTTTTTCTTGCTATAGGTTAATCTCAGTTACTTGCTGTAGTCATGGGAAGCTGACTAACACTGGAGCTTTGCTCTTCAGTTCCATTTTAGCTTTAGGTTTTTGACAGCTTGGAAAAGTAGATGAAGGCAGACAGAAAGTTTTCATTGGTAGTTGTTCTAATAACCACGCCCCTGTGCTTGATTCCCAGCTGCAGAACTGTGGAAAGCACTTTAAACCATAATTCTAAAACTACTCTTTGCTTTTTTTTAAGTAAAAAAAAATTTGTTGTCTTTCAGAAAAATCATTGTCTTTTAGAACACTCCTGGTTGGTTAGCATATTTTTTCCCTTATTTAGATGTGAGAAAATACATCATTCACTCAAATACTGGTTCCAATCTTATTTTAGAATTTTCTCTCTAGACCTATTAAAAAACCCTAATAAAAATCTATGATCTGTAGTCCAACCTCATGCTCTTCTCACCCTACAGCTTCTCTCGAGGGTGAAGGATAATATATATTCCGAGTGGGGATGGATACAGCTTTTTATCCCTAGCCCAAACATCTCTCCCAAGCCTGGGACTCAGTGCCTAACTGCATGGTAAACATGTTTTCTTGGATGCCTCTCAGAAGACTCATCTTGGACATGCCTCTCACAATCTGCTCCTGTTCCTGTCTCATACTGGCCGCCTGTGCTTTCCAGCTGCAAGAGCCGGAAGCTACATGAGTGGGGGAAAAAATCACTGTAGAGCCCTGCAGTCCCTCAAGTTCCTACAACTAAATTACAAACCAAGTTGTTAAAGACTGGTTTCTTCTGCTACCGTTTGCCCTGTTTTTCCTTCTTGCGAATGAACTATCTCTAGGTTTCCCTGAATTAATCACCTCGGCATTTGAAGTGGCCTATGTGTCTCAGTAGCCTACTCTCCATCTTGGATTTGGACTGCAGGGGCAACTGTGAGAAGGTGGCTTCCTGACTTAGAAGCTTTTCAAGGTTGCCAGGTACCAGCGGCTCACACCTGTAATCCCAGCTACTCCAGAGGCTGAGATCTGAGGATCATGGTTTGAATCTAGCTCATGGGCAGGGAAGTCCATGAGACTTCTATCTCCAATTAATCACACGGGAAAAGCTGTAAATGGAGGTGTGGCTGAAATGGTAGAGTGCTAGCCTTGAGCATAACAATCTGAGAGGCAGTGCCAAGGCCCAGAGTTCAAGCCTCAGGACTGGCACACAAAAAAAAAATGAAAGAAAGAAGAAAGCTTTTCAAAGTCATGTTCAAATTTTCAAGAATATAACATCTCATTTCAATCTCATTTCACTGATGATGTCCCAGCCACGCTACCTGGGTTCCTATCCCTTGGTCCCGACCTCAGCTCAAGTTAAAGAATAATTTGCTGGTTGGGCACCCAGTAGCTCATGCCTTTAATTTTGGCTCCTCAGGAGGCTGAAATCAGAGGATTGTAACTTGAAGCCAGCCCAGGCTGGAAAGAGACTCTTATTCCAATTAACCAATATAAACCCAGAAGTGGAGCTGTGTCTCAAATGATAGAATACCAGCCATGAGTGAAAAAGCTCAGGGGCAGCATCCAGGCCCTGAGTTCAAGCCCCAGGACTGGCATACAACCCCCTCTCCCAACACACACAGCATAACCTGCCATTATTTCACATATTGCATTCACTTACCACGTGTATAGGTTTTGCACCCACTTTTCTTACAGTTTTTGTAACTCAAATCTAGAAGCAGGGTTTTGTGGATGTTCTGCTTTCATTGAGCTGTGTTTCTCCCTCTGTTTTCTCATATGCCTCTGTGTATAAATTGCAGGGCCGTGGCACTATGACTTGAAGTTCCCAATTCCATGTCCCTCTCCCCATTAAACTAGTCTGACATTAAGGCTGTAGTTATGTTTCTATTGCAAGTGCTAACGTAGCATCTAGTATCTAGTAGATTACTCAGTCATTGTAATTTGGCTGCCTGAACTCAAGGTAATAGTGATCCCTACTAATAATATCTACTTATGTCAGGAATTGGGCTATGCCTTATACATGTATGTTCACATTTGATCCTTATAAAAAGCCAGCGAAGTAGGTGCTATTACTACCTCTATTCAACCAAATCACAATGACCTTAAGCAACTAAGTAGAACGTCTAAGACTAGGGCTGGGAAGTTGGCTCAGTGGTAGAGTGCTTGCCTTGCATGCATGAGGCCCTGGGTTCGATTCCTCAGCACCATATAAGCAGAAAAAAACTGGAAGTAGAGCTGTGGCTCAAGTGGTAGAGCGCTAGCCTTGAGCTGAAGAGCTGAGGGACAGCGCCCAGGCCCAGAGTCCAGGCCCCAAGACCGACCAAAAAAAAAAAAAAAAGAAAGTCTAAGACTAGACCATCAGCAAACAGTCCTTAGTTTGGCTCAAGAACCTATGCTCTATGAATTTGTGAAAGCAAAGATAACTCCCCTTAACTTCTGCTTTTTAGAGGTTCAAATTAGTCCAGGGCTTTATTAAGGGAGTTATAATAAACAAAAAGGTAGAAAACAAAAGGTAGATAACAAAAACTAAGGAAGCAGTAAGATGAATACCCTCAGGCACTCACTCCATTTCTTTTGACAATGTTAGTGAAGAAGGTCAAACACTCAAAATCCCACATCTTTATTTAGACATAGGATAAAGAGCCACACAAGCAGCATTTCCCCCAGGTTTCAGGCAGACTCAAGCACAGTAGTCAAATCTCCTGCAGAGTTCCCACAGGTCTCTGTAATTTTCATTCAAATTCATTATTTGTTTATTTGTTTGTTTGTTTTTAACTAAGGAGACTTCCATCTGAAGGATCAGTCAAAGCTAAGCAAGGTAGAAAGTTTGGGATGAATCTTTAAAAAACCTATTTAAGGTCAGTTTCTAAATATTAATGTAATTTAAAAAACTTTTGGAATCAACAAAAAATGTACAACAATGATGTTCAACTTTAATACTTGCTGTGGTCACTGTTCCATATAATGTGTTTTAAAATCTTAGGGGAAACATGCCATTTAAAAATTTATTTTTAGTTTTTCTTTAGCTGCAGGTAGCAGTTACTTTGTGTGTTGTATATTTTGTAAATTGTAGTATACATTTTTAGTAGAGTGAAATATTCCTATTGAGTTTCATATATTTGAGGTTTCCTAACTTTGTGAATAAGCTCATTTGAACGTGCAATGGCTAAAAATAACTATCTTTAAGTCATCTGAAACTAATACTTGCATATGAAGTGAAATAGAGACCCAATTTAATACTTTATATTTATGTAGCCCATTATGTGAATACTGTTTATATAAAATGCAACCTTCCAACTGGCTTGATTTATAACTTGTCATCAGTCTAAATATATACATACACAAGTGAACAGAAAAAAGTAGTATATATATATTTATTTTTCTACAGATCTACTTGTCTACTCCTATTCTTGTAACATATGGTTAATTATCTTGTAAGACAAATGTCTTTCTCTTCCAATATGCTTTTTTCCCCTTTTTTTGATGCTGTTTTTTTGATATACTTAGGATTTTTTTTCCATGTGGACTTCAACATTATCTTTACTCAACGATTTGTAAATATTTGACATTGTATGAAATTTATATATTCCTTTTTTGGGAATTTGTATTTTGGTTTTATAAATGCAAAAAAATAGAATACATCTCCTTTTTATTACATCATGGTTTGAGTCCTTTCTAGTTCATTTTATTATTGTATTTTTATAGATCTTGTGACTTGGTTGTTAAATGAAATCTATTTCTAAAGATTTTATAATTTTATTGGTTTTTCCAATATTCTTTCTCACTTCCTTTTCAATTACTTCTTGCTAAAATAGAGAATAAATATTGATTTCCTTTAACGTCTTTTAGACTGAACTTATGAATTTATTGTATTAAGCATAGACACTTTTAAACAAATTCTCTTGGGTTTTCAAAGCAATTGTATTCTCAGTTCATCATATAAAGTTTCATATAATCTTTTCCATTATTTATAGTTAATTTTATTTTCTTCTCTAATTATATTTACTAGATTTTTCAAGTCAATGTTAAATAACACTGTGGTTCACTATGCAGTTTCCAATTACAGTTGTAATTGCTCTAGTGTTTCATATTTGGAATAATATTAGCTGTTGATTTTGAGGTAATTGTCATTGCATATCAGCAATGTCCTTTTCTTCTGTTTTACTTAGAAGTTCTTTTTGAAGTATATAAAACGTGTCAGGTGCCTTTCCTACCATACTGTCATGCTTATCTAATTTTTATCTTTGTTGATTAGCATAATTGATATAAGATTTCATGAAATGGAATCACTTATGCATATATTTTTAATAGTCTGGTTCTCTATATAAGCCATTCTTGAGCCCTCAGGTATTAAATGAAGTTTGTCCTTTTTGTTTGCTTTTGACAAATAAGAATAACACGTCATTAGGTTATGCTGTCTTCTTAAAATCAGACAAAAATGTTCAATGTATTTTTACCTTGTTGGTTATTTTGAATTGCAATGAAAATTTTCACTCTTTCAAGTCCATATCAATTTTTCTGAGTCCATCTAGCCCCGATTCCTTTTCCAATTCTAGATCCTTGCTTACCTTTTCAATCTTATTATTAGTAATCAAGACCTTCCAAACTTTCCTCCTCCTAGGTTTTAGATTTCATCTTGGATATTCATATTTAGTTATGGTATATATTCTGTTCATCTACAATTCATTGCCAGGGTTTCATTTATAATCTTGTCATTCATTTAATGTTTTCTGAAAGATGTGGTGATGTTTCTTTTCTCAATATGAACCATTTTCTATGATATCTTAACCCTTAACCACGGGTTAATTTGACTCATTGGCACTTTTGCAAAAGTTTTGAACCTATTTATTTTCT
Source organism: Dipodomys ordii (assembly GCF_000151885.1). Classification (NCBI taxonomy): domain Eukaryota; kingdom Metazoa; phylum Chordata; class Mammalia; order Rodentia; family Heteromyidae; genus Dipodomys; species Dipodomys ordii. The sequence continues at coordinate 2,819,303 of NW_012267220.1, read as the reverse complement.
TGTGTTTCAATAATTTCTGCTCATTGATATTAATTTCATATTCCACTTCTTTCAACACTTTGTTTAAATTAGTTGTGTTTTCACAACTCTCTTGCCTTTCTAATAAAGGCTGCACATGCTGTGTGTTTAACTTCTGCATCTCTTCAGGTGGTTGGTCTTCTCTCTATCTGCAGGGTTCACACATAGAGTTTCAACCAATTTTGAGTTGAAAATATTTGAAAACTATTGTGTTTGTTGTGAGCATGTTTGAACTTTTTTTTTTAACCATTCCTGGGGTGTCAACTCAGGGCCTGGGCACTGTCCCTGGGCTTCTTTTGCTCAAGGCTAGCACTCTACCACTTGAGTTACAGCACCATTTTTGGCTTTTTCTGTGTATGTGGTACTGAGGAATCAAACCCAGGGTTTCATGCATGCTAGGCAAGCTCTCTACCACTGAGCCACATTCCCAGCCTCAGACTTTATTTTTTTAAGTCACTATTCCCTCAGCCAACACAGTATAAAACTATTACTGTAGCACTTACATTATATTAGGTTCATAAATATGAAGTATTTTAATTGTATGAGTTAGTATGGTGATTAGTTATTAAATGTTATATTAGGTATTACAATTACCCAGAGATGACTTCAAGCATAAAGAAATATATGCCTAGATTATTTGCAAATACTAAGCCATTTTGTATGGAAGAATTGAGTATCCTTAGGTTTTAGTATCCAGGTGGGTTTTGGAAATAGTTCCCTGCAGATACTGAAGACTGATTTCCATACTTTTCACATTCTTTATATTTAGCTGCTGCTTTCTTCTGATCCAGGGGTTATTTTTGGCATATATTCACTCATTTGAAATAGGTTAAGATTACTTAACATTCTCCAAATTTATTGGAATATAATAAAAATATTTAACATATAGGATGTCTATAAAATACCCAAAAAGTCACTTTGAGGCAAAATATATAATTTATTTTTGTTGTATTTTATTTCTTCTTCTTGGTATGCTTTTAAAACATATGCTGTATAGAAATATAATATTCTTTTTTTTGCTCCATTTTATTATTGTTGTTGCTGCTGGTGTGCGTGTGTGTGCTGGCATTTGGATTTGAACTCAGATCTTTGAGCTTTAGCTCAACTTTTTATGTGTGTATCTGTCGTTCAGCTCTAGAAATATAATATTCTATGCAATATAATTAATAAGGTTAATTTCCTTCATATTTGAAATGAATATCTTTTAAATCTCAGTGATTTGTCACTTATAATTTTATCCTGTATGTACTTTCACTTTTCCCTTTCATTTCTTTGCTTAGTTAAGTTTGCTTTGCTTATTTAGGGTTTGTATTTAGGCATGTTCACATTTGTGGGCATAACATCTCTTTAGAAGTTATAATTACATGTGATGACATCATATTCCAACTTGTGTAGTTGTTTAATCTCAGGCTTTATGGGATCTGACAATAGTGCTGATATTTTTGCATTCTTTTGGTCTGCATTCAGTACATGTTTTTGCTTCGGTAATCCCTTCACACAGTTTTTTTATATTACACAATTTTCTTTGATTTTAATGAGTCTCTTAAGTGATGTTTTAAAAATTCAGATATGTTAATAGCAGAAGTCAATAAATGACTAATACAATTTTATTTCTTTTAGAGATGGCTATTTTCCTTCAGAAGAAATTGTCCTTCCTTAACTGCCTCTTCTCTGTCTCTCTCTTTCACACACACACACACACACACACACACACACACGAAAGAACTATAGACTATTTTTACTTCTCTTTTTATTCCTTCTAGGCTGACACACTTTGCTTTCTATTTCCTCTACCCACAACTCTTAGTTTTGAGGTCAGTATAATAATAGTTTGGTTTGTTGTGAGGATTAAATTTAAAAAATACTCAGAGCACCACTCTGTTACACAAGCAGCATTATTCTGTATTTTTATTGCCACTACTCCACCATCATCCACTTGGATTTAGTTATTTGTAAATGCATCACATGAGCCTCTCTTCATCATTATTTACTTTCTTGTTTATTTTCCAGCCTGGGTTTCTCATGTTAATTATTTCAGTTCTGATTCATTTTGAGAGCATGTTTCTTTGTTTACCCTCAAAGTCTTCTGTAATGTTGAAGATGATTGATATCTCCTCAGGGTTCTTGGAAAGTAGTTATCCAATTTGCCTGGTATGTAGATGTTTTTTTCTGTGAAGTTCTTGCATCCAGTGTTGCAGGTGAGAAATTTCATGCTAGACTGATTATGGTTTCCTTGCAAATAACTTGTGCATTGTGGCTAGAATAGTGCCTTGCTTACTATCTCTCTTTGATGTTTCTGTTTTGCCAGGATATCAAGAGTTTTATTTCCTGTATCTTTCTCCTTTGTGGAAATGTGTCTTCTACCTGGGTCCTGAGTTTACTAAAGCAGGTCACGATTCCTAGACAAAGTTAGTTAAATGCTTAGTACAGTGAAGATAGTAATACTTACTGTCCTTTTGTTCTCTACCCAGCATCTGAAATAGAAGATGACGGTCAGTATTTGTTAAATGGAAAATCGGATTCAGTGATTCACAATTAGACACAGGAATGTGTGAAATATGGTGATAGGGATTTATCCTCATGTGACATTGCAGTCATATCATCCCTCTTGTTGCACAAGAAATTGTGCATATTCCTGAAAATAGCTACAGAAATGGGGCAGAAAGGACTGAGTTTAAGGGGTAAGTACCTTGCTTATCTATACTTATTCTTTGTTATTCTCAATGACTGGCTCTTGTTTGCAGTGGTAGGGATTGAACCTGGGCCCTATGCATGCTAGGTAAATGCTCTACCATGGAGCCACATCCCCAGCAACCAATGACTGTTTCTAAATATGCAGAGAATTTTGCATATTCCTCTACCATTCTCATTCTAAGAAGTGTAGTTGACCTAAGCATAGCTCAAAGGAATGCATAAGACATTTAACTCACCTTTTACTTCATTGATCTTTGTCTTCCTCTCCACTATAAAAAATCTTTTATTTTATTGTCAAGGTGATGTACAGACAGGTTACAGTTCCATAAGTAAGGTAGTGATTACATTTCTTGTCTCACCACAATAAAAAAAAATCTTATTTCAACAAAATTCATCTGGACCAACTAAATAAGCAATTTAAAAAGAAAAAGTAGAACACATTAAAACTTGGGGCTAGAAATGTAGATGAGTGGTAAAGTACTTGAATCACATGCTGTAGGCCTAGGTTTATTTATTTTATTTTATTTTTTCATTATCTTTAAGTAGTTGTACAGAGGAGTTGCCATTTAACAGATCAGTTCATGAATACAATGCATCTTGATCAGTGTCACTCTTCTTAAGTTTTTAAATTGTCTTTTTTATCTATATTTTACTGATTTTATTTATATAGATTTGATCCCCAGTAATCTAAGTAAACAAAATAGACAAGCCAACGAACACAAGAAACACATTCCTTTCTTTAAAGAGCCGTATCAATGACAGGTTGAAAGATATTTCTACTACACATGGATTTATTAGTTCCTGCTTTTTCTAGGAACAATATTACTTGAAAGCCAGTCAGAAGGGACTCAGTGAGGCGGGGTAGCCTTCTGGAGGTGCTACTTTTTTGCCAGCTCGCCCTGGGCATCTAGATCCTGTGATTGCAGTAGAATCTCCCAGCATAGATGCTTAGGACAAAACCTGAAGAAATCCTTGAACTCTTTTTGTTATCATGACAAAGCACATAAAATAAATTGAGTAGCTGGGTGCCAGTGGCTCATGCCTGTAGTCTTGGCTGTTCAGGAGGTTGAGACCTAAGGATCGGAGTTTCAAGCCAGCCCAGGCAGGAAAGTCCATGAGACTTATTACCAATTAACCACCAGAAAGCCAGAAGTGATGCTGTGGCTCAAAGTGGTGGAGCCTTGAGTGGAAAACCCAAGGGACAGAGCCCAAGCCCCACCTCTGGAAAAAAAAAAGAGTATTATTGAATCGTCTGATGATCTGGAAATGGTATAATGAATTTCAATAGAAATGCTTGTTTCCATGTGTCTCTATATTATAAAGGATACAGATGAAGGTTAAGTATTGAGTTTTACTTTCTCTTGTGGAAAGTGGTTATTTATGTTCTAAATGACATGGAAAGTTAATCCACATCTGCAGGGTCTTCCATTTCACTCATCTCATGCTGCTGCAACGTATTAACAGCGGCCGAGAATCGACAGGCAGTAGATCTGCACTTCGCACAGTCACCATTCAAGTACATTTCTATAGACCAACTCACCTTGCTTTTCACTGAACAAACCCAGATAATTCCTTCTGCATTGACCAGGGTCTTAAAAATGCCTGCTGTCTCTTTTGTCCTATAATGCTTTCTCCCTTTGTAAGATGCTCTTTTTCTCTGACATCTACCTTTGTGTCCTTCTACACAACACACAATCATTTTCCCTTCACAGTTTCGGAATTAGGTTGTAGCAGTCTAAAGATTTTACAGTATCTCACTCTTCCAAGGGAGGATCGATGGTAGATTGAGTATAACAAACCAAAATTGCATTCTCCTTTTCTCCCCCATTAACTTCAAATATTTCCTCACACTGTGATTTTTACTTTGTGCTCCACCACCTTCTGGGTGGTGGCTGATGATAGTGCATGGTCCTTTCCATAATCGAAGTCTGAAACTGATCAGAGGTTTTTTTTTTTTAAACAATTGCTGTGAACAAAGTAATGCTTTACATTTAGATACTTGTTTAATCTGTGTTTATTTATTCATTCATTTAGTTAGCATTGTCAGGGATTGAACTCAGGGCTTTGGACATGCTAGGCATGTATTCTATCATGTACTCAGATTTATTTATGTTGATTTTGAGACAAGGTCTCAATGGTACCTCTGCTCAGATTGGCCTTGAACTTGAAATTTTCCCTGCTTCTACTGCCTGATTAAGTTGGTATTAAAGGCATGCACTCCTAGCCAGTTCAACTTTAATTTTTATAACAACTCTGTGAAATAGTGTTCATAATTACTTCCCTCCCCAAGATCATAAACCTAGGATAGGGAGATATTAAACAATTTGCATCTGTACATCCATCTATATACTATGCTGTCTCTCTTGATCTTGAATTTTTACTCCCCCTGGAGTTAAAACCATAGTCTGATTTCTCTCTTGTCAAGGACAAGTATATATTTAAATTTAGAGTGTAGATTGGGATAGGATCCTTCATTGTAGATGAAAACAATCTCAACTGTTGCAGAGCTAGGTCTTCTGTTGACTGACTGTTATGGTAGGTTGTCAGATCCTGGAGATTATTTTATAACAGTGCACTAGGTGCAACTCTCAGAATCTCAAATGAATGACAACAACAACAAAGAATACTGTTGATGTAATTCAGGTGGACTGTGGCAAACCTGTGTGAACTCGAATTTCCCAAGAGTCTCTAGTCTATCTGGAGCCATTCACCCATTTTCATACCTAGCCACAGCCAATGAAACCAAAATGCTGCCTACCTGCAAAAGACCCTTCTATTCACTTTCACTATTCTATTCTTTGATCTTTTTCTTTAGTGGAGTCAGTTGCTTGTCTGCCATTTTTGGCTCTTTTATTTACTTGTTTGTTTTTCTTGAGGAAAAGTGCTATTTGGCCAAGTGTTAGGTTTACTTATTCTTAGATCAGACCAGGTGATTAGGCCTTCAGCTTTCTGAGAGAGGACAACAGAGGGTCTGGGCAGCTGCAAGCAGTTCTAGATAATCTACAAAGTAGACACATTTGTCTCCATACAGTTTCTTTTAAAAAATCATGATTATTTTCTTATTTAAAATTGTTTAAATGGTCTTTAAGCAGCTGTGTCAAGGAGGTTGCTGCTTTTCACAAAGAGTTTAGGAATACAATGCATCTTGATCAGTGCCAGCCCCTTCAACATTCTCACCCCCTTGGGCCCACCCCTGCCCTTACATGTTTTAATTCTGTGGTAAATATGATGAATTCTTGACTTCATTCTCTCTCCCTTCACCCTTTCATTTGATTACCCCTCTTCCTTTGGCCCTAGCCCACCTTGCATGTATCCATTTCCTGGTGCTTATTTTGTTGGGCTTTGACCCAGTCTTCCTAAAAAATTAAAATTTTTTGAGCTCTCCATAGAGTCTATTATGCTTCAGTTAATTCATTTGTATCCACTTGCAGACCACCCAAAGTATTTACTTATAAACACATTCTATCTACCACCAATGAAGTAAATCATGCAATCTTTGTTTCTCTGGGTATGGCTTACATCTTCTTCCTTGCTAATGTAGTTGACTGCATCCTGCTGGTGTGGAGCATAGTGCTACAGCATGGAGTGATTTTTGCTTTCCAGAATTAGGAAACTTTTGATATAAGCATGGCGCACTGGGGCCTCAAGTTCTCGCATATGGGTCCTGTTCCAACAGTGGTTTGCTAACTATTGTCTCCAGATAGTAATGAGTGCTTTGCATCGCCTCTACACTTTCTGCAAGATGGCACTGTAATTGAAAGTTAAGGATCTGTGGAATTTTTTTTTAAGTTCAATTAACTCAACACAGAAGAAAACTAAAGTTGGCCTGAGCTCCTTTTATTGGCATTATTCACTTGGTTTTAATGGGATCTGAAATGTTTTATGGAGCATAGACAAACTTGGTGTTTCGTGCATAAAATTAGCTTGGCCATCTCTCTCTATTCTGCTATACTCTAGTAAACTGTGGAATAACCTTCTACTCTTTTATTCATGTATTTTATTTAATACTTGCTTGATGAGTGGCTTTAAAAATTATTCCCGAATGTTGTGGAATTATCACTAGTGAAAGATGAGAGTTTTCAGTGAGAATAATCAAAAGATACATGCATTCTGATTTATTTATTTCACCAAGAGAAAAGAACTTGACAGCTATAAATTTACTTAGTATAGGAGAAGAGAAAACATCACACTGTAAATGTAGTAAATTTGTGACTCACAGGCACCTGACACATGAATTAGTGAAAGGAGATGATTATGAAGACAGGCAAGAACAACATTGCCAAACTATCAAAGGACTAATGGACACTTACTTAAAGCTTGGTATGACTTAGAAATTGCCTGATAATTAGTATATAGTATGCTAACCACTGTTATTATTAATGAATTTTATGTTTGTTCAGTTTCTCTAGGGTTAAAAATTGGGTTCAAGGGTATATCATTGTCTGGTATTGCTTTTGTAGTAGATGTGATATTTGTAAATGCATGAAAGGACGATTGGTACTCAGTGATATATGTGTAATCGAAGAGTAATTTCAGGTAAAATGATCTGAGAAACCCTTCACTCTAGCTTTTGGTTGGTATGGAGAAAGAGAAAGAGCAGCTATACCCAGCTAACTTCCTCTAGATAATTGTGACATGCAAGATTAGTTCATTGGCTCAGGCATTGTGTGGATCAGAGACAAATACAAGTTCTGACAAACAGCTCTTAAAATTTGGACTTGAGTTGGTTAAATACAGTACTCCCTCAACCCAGGCTCAGTTGCCCAGGCTCAATTGCAGTCTCAAAATGCTAAATGGAAATTTCCAGAAATAAACAACAAATGTATTTTAAACTGCCCAATGAAATCTCACAGCATCTTCTATGTCCTTCAGAGAATGTGAGTCAGCCATAGATAGGTACAGAGAGAATGACCATACGGTGTAGATAGCCTCCCATTAGTCACTCAGTGTTGGTGCCCAAGAAAGCCTTATTTTACTGAACACTGGCCCCCAAACACCAGATCAATGAGGCTAGAAATCTAGATAAGCCAAAGAGAAGCTATAAAGTGAAAAGGTAAAAGTTCTTGACTTAATAATAATGAAAGGGAGGGGCGGGGGGAACAGGCACCGGTCACTGTAATTCTAATTACTTGACAGGCTGAGATTGGAAGGATCAGGGATCAAGGCCAGTCCTGGCATAGAGACAAAAAGTCCTCAACCATAGTTGAGTATAGTGGCATGCATCTGTCACCCCAGCTATGCGGGAAGGAGATATTGGGAAGATCACAGTTCCAGACCAGCTGAAACAGAAAACTCCCCCAGACTCCCATCTCAATGGAAGGAGCTGAGTGTAGTGGTGTGCACCTGTTGTCTCAGCTATGATGATGAGAAGCATGAAATAAGAGGATCACGGTCCAAAAAGTGCTTCTGGAGAAAAAGAGAGGGCTCCATTTCAAAACTAACAAGGGCTAATAAGAACTGGAAGCATATTTCACCAAGGGCAAGGCCCTGAGTGCAAACCCCTATACAACACACACACACACACACACACACACACACACACACACACACACACACACACACACACACACACACACACAGAGGAAATATTGTGTGCCTAAATTCTTAAGATCCCTGGAGGAGATGATAGGGAAAAATCCTTGTATATGTCAGTTTCAGTTCAGTCAATTACAGGCACTTACTGCAAATTTTTGAACACTTCTCTTTGAGTAAGAGGAGACCGCTGTGAGGACAGACAGTGCATGTTCTATCTAGTAAGTCATGATGAATGAAATTATCCATTTGGATGCAGATCAGAAAATGCCATTGGGCAATTTGTGATCTAGAAAACAATCCGTGGAACATGCTGAATGAGCACAAATGAAGGACCTTCCAAAAAGCTGTAGCTTAACTTTATCTTTGGAGCAGTGATGGGTTGAAGCAAGGAGAGTGTCAGCTCTGATGTAGCTGTTGAAGAATTCCCTCCGGCGTTTGAGTGCGAAATGAATTAAAGGATGCAACTCAAGCTAGAAGGCTGTTTTCTTTCAGGCAGAAGAAAATGAAAATTGGAGCTAGGACAGATTAATAGGGATACAGAAAAGGCCATGGATTTGTGAATTATTCGTGAGACAAGTCTGTCAGCGTTTGTTAAGTGATTGAATGTGGGAGAAGGGGAACATTTATTCTGACTCTCTTGGTGCTGGTGTGGGTGCTAGTAGATTTAATTTTCATTCACTGAGTTAGGAAATCCAGGGAGAGTAGTATTTTGGGAAGATGATGCATTTAGTTATTCAGGGATTTTGTTTTCTTTTAAAATGCATATGAGTTTTTGGCATGGAGATGCATTAAGCTTTAGGAGCTATTCAAAGTTGGTGATATTGTTACTTAAGAAGAAAGGAAGGGGAGCAGAAAGAAACAAGAGCCACGATGATTATATGTACTTCACTACCTTTCTTGCCATGTCTCAACTTTGATCTTCTGTTTCTGAAAAATGAAGTATAAAGAAAACCCATGTTTTGACCCTTCAGAGGGTATAAACTTTGGCTCAATTTATTCCAAAGAGAGATATCAAGGGCTCCGTCTGTAGACACTCTGCTTGTTTAGGTGCATCAGTGGATTGAGAGTCACTGCAAAGCCAAACATGGCTTTACACAGATCCACATTTTACCATTTGTTCCTGAGCAGTCCAGATGGAGACAAAGCATCCTCATGTGTCAGCGCCTTTATTTATTGAGGGTGTAATTACCCATCTTCAGTGATGTCCTGGGGTGACCCATAGCTGCTTCATCATTCCAATGTATAGTTATGAAGTTTGTGGACCTGTGGTCATGAACCTGTGTCTCCACATTGTATTTTTACAAGAGTAGAATATCCTCTTTAATACGTACCTACCTGGAGGTCAACATGAAGGGCATTAAACATTTTTTGATGCTTGTATCTTTCTTCAACATGAAGAAGCCCTGTAAAAAGTATGAGATCATTCAGAACTCCAGAGATAACTTCTTGCTCCAATTTGGGTAGCTGTGGTTAGGGAGTCCAAGGAAAGAAAATCATTTATGAGGGGGAGAATGGAGAGAAAAAAAGGGCCTGGATTTGACTAGGGTATGTGTTAAAATGGTCTGAGCTCTGTTAACATGTCCAATGAATACATGTTAATAAAAAATATGTGAGTAAATTAAGTGAAAACAATGTACGAGAGCTTCATGTGTAATTCATATATGAAACCCGATTGCTTGAGGAAGATTTGTGAGAACATCTCTTGTGGTATTTACTCAGTGGGATGTCTTCATTGCCCTGTGGCTATGAGAGAGCTGTACTTTGTATGTTGGATTTACCATATCTAGAAATTCAACTGACAACTTGCCAAAGTTCTTGAAAGATTCAGTTCTGTGGTAACAAGGAAATTAGTGCTGTCTTCTATGCGGGTGAAGGTAGTGCCATAGATAAAAATGGACTTTGTGATTTTTGGAGTGAGGAGTGAATGATCCATAGTCATTATGGGTTTTCTTTGAAGTTAGAGATTAAAAGGGAAAAAATGGAAAAGAAATTGAGTCCAAAATCAAAGATAAGAGAGGGTCAATCATTGTTCAAAACATTAGCTAGCAAGGGACAAAATTCCTGTCCATGCCAGGAAGGATTTACGTGACCAGATTGTTGAGTATTCTTTTTATCTGACACACATACATCGTACAACGAAACTCTTGGTCATCATCCTAGTGAGTCTCACATGATACACTTTATATTCATGATTATTTGGGTGTAGTTTTAATTCAAATGAGATTATGACTAATTCTGAAAGTTCTTTTTTGATTTATAAAAAATAAATTTATTACATAACACCTTGTTTTTTTAACAATGTTCATTTTTTAAAAATTCAGAATACTTGTGTCATTCATGTAAGCCTGATACAGTACCTTGTATATTATGGGGTTTTGTTTTCCTCAAAAATTCTGAGGCTCTCCATTCCTCCTCCTCTGCTGAAGTAAGGACATCCTAAATAATATACAAACAAGAAAAGTAACTGAACAAGATAACAGCACTACACCAAGCAGCTTCAAACTCATCCGAACAAAGTATCTGAATTGGATGCTGCACCTTTTTCTAAGGAAGTCATCATTCATGCTTTTCTCATTTTATCTAGTGTGATTATGAAAAAAAATACTTTACCCCAAAAGATAAACAGCAAGATGAAGGTAAGCCAAGATGGTATCTGACATCATATTTTTTCCCCTTAGTTTCATAGCAACTGGGAATGAACTACACAGATATCTTTATAAATGCCTTATTGCCTTTCAGAACTTAAACAAACAGTTTAGCCAGATGGTTAGTGGAAAAGTTCCTTGTCTAATTGTTCAATAAGTAGTAATCTTGAAGAATATGTTGTTTTCCTTAAAATGTGAAGAGCAGAGAAGTCGGTTAATCATATACGGAATAGGATCAAACTGATTAGTTTTACTTATTTTTCTATTGAATCATACAAGTAAAGAAAATGTAACTAAGAGTCATACTTTTTGTTCCTTTTCTGTCTGCCTGAGCATTGCACCTGGAGGGGGAGGGGAACAGAACTTATTTAAGAAAATCGTGGTATTAGTGATAATTCTTAGAGGGTTAACTGGATACACATCTATCAACAGTTCAGAATTGAGCTCAGTCAGCTAAAAGAGAAACTGCTTAAGAGTACTAAATAATTGGTTAAAAAGCAGCATTTGCCTCTGGAGACAAGGTGGAATTAATGGTGGAGAACAGCTTCTGCCTCTAGAGACAAGAGTCCCTTTTCTAATGCTTTTGAAATGTTTCCATATCCCTGCGATTCTTTAAGATTCCGTAAGACCAATCATCAGCAGAAGGCAAATGTTTTAGTGGGACGTCTGAACACACTATCTTAGTATACTGGGTTTTTCAAAATTAAATGTTTCAGCTTGCAATGTGAACCCACAAATCATTAAATGGAGAAGAAAAGTCAATATTTATCATCCCTGATTATTAGAAAAATTCCAAGCTGTGAGGCATAAATTATATTTTTATGTAATCTTAGTTATTCACCTCTATCTGTTCTTGGTTTTTTTTGAAAACCATATTGTTGCTCTTTTATTAAATGCTTTAAAATTAAGTGGCTGTATTAGCTTTAAAAGCAGCTGTACGGTTTCTCCCAGAGCAAATATGTTACATATGGTAAGAGATTAAACACTACAAAACTAATAAATTTTGTATCTAATATTGTAAGCAACTTTTCAATTTTCAGATAAACATAAAACTTTTTTCATAAATGGCATTGTTTTAACAGTCTCTTCAGTCTACATGTTCTTTTTTTATTTTATTTGTGAACATACTGTACAGAGGGGTTACAATTACATGGGCAGGATAATGCATACATTTCTTACCAAGCATTGCAACCTCCTCCTTTGTTTACCCTTCACATCCCTTCCCAGCCTCCCCCCCCCACCCCCCGCATGGACGTTGTAAAGCTTGTTTTCGACATGACAACTTGTACTTCTCATTGTTGCAACAGGTCCACCTGTATCCTTAAATCTACATGTTCTTTGTAAAAGTGAATTTTCCTCCTGTTGATTGACTGAGCATCTAAAAGGATTGTCATTTTATATGTTTGTTTCTTTGAATAACAAAAACATAATTTGTTGTGAAAGAAAATTCCTGCATTTTTAATATGGGGTTGGTTATATCACTCCAAAGAAAGAGAGATGTGGGACATCAAAGAAAGAAAGGGCAATATATAATCGATTTCTCAAAATGAGCATTAGCCTAGTAAGGGATAACTCAGATAGGACCATCACTACCTGGCCTGCCTAGCAATTCCTCAGATTTACTGAATTGATCGTTGTATACATTGTATTGTATTGTATTTTGTTGAATGTCACTCAGTACCATGACTGGCTACTAGATGGTTACTAGGTTCATGGCAGTTACCTTTTCTAAATGCAGCAGTAGGACCTTTTACCGAGTTGCCTGCTTAGAATGCTGTGAGAGGTGTTGTTCATCCAGATGTGAGTGAGTGACCAGCCAAGTTCCATCTGTCATCCTTACTAGGTCCACAGGAAGGAATCTGTTTATAGGTCTCGGTTACCATCTCATCTGCTGAGTGAAATGTAGAGGAACCGAAGTGCAGACTACAAAGAAAATCAGACCCCTGCCCCTACCACATGTACAAGCATTATGCAGGCTTCACTCATGCTCTATGTAAGTGTTCTCTCTCCATATACACATGTTTGTGTATGTATATGCATGTGTGTGTGCACACACAAAATTCACCAACATTTGGGAGTTTCCTAGAATAGTATCTCTGAAAAGAATTTTAAATTTTATTGACCACCACATATATAAATAGCAAAAACAAATATTATTTAAAAGTGATTCAATAGCTATTTTTTTTTTTTTTTGGTTGGTAGTGGGGCTTGCCTGGAATCTGTCCTTGAGCTCTTCAGCTGAAGGCTAGCACTTCACCACTTGAGCTTCTGGCTTTTTTTGGGTAGTTTAATGGAGTCTCCCAGACTTTTCTGCTCAGCTGCAATGGACATCCTCAGATCTCAGCCTCTTGAGTAGCTAGGATTACGGGCATGAGTTACCACACTTAGCTCTCTGTCTGATTTTTTTTGTTATGTTTTTTTTGCTTTAATGGTATTTCTTATTTGGTGTGATCATGAGGTTCTTTTTTTGGGTTTGATATTTTAGAGTTTTCGATTTAATAGGTTGTTTACATTTTTTGTATCCTATCTTTTCTTAAACAGCAGCCATTGCAGTGATCTCGAATAGTTAGTCAAGCTGATCTGGAACTTGACCAAGCAGAAACCTCGAAGAATGTAGTGTGAACTGATAAAGAAAATAATTATGCTTACATAATAATCATGCTTCTAGATTAGTGCCCCTGTGAGTGTGACTGGAAATCAGTAGATTTCACTAATGATGGTGAAAGGAACTCTCATTTAATGACCTCTTTGCTTTGGAATCTGGAACAGAAACTATTAAAGTACTTCCCCTTTTGTATGTATTGACTTGAATACAAGAATGATTTCTAAGTTAGTATTTGTTGACATCACTCACCTTCAATGCTAAGCTTTAATGACATTTCAAGATCCTCTGTGAATTACATACAAATCGTCACCATCATTGTGATTTTTTCCCCCTATTTAGAATGAAATGTATCCAATTAAGTTATCAGTCAATGAGAGATGGTTGATCTCATAACGCTAGGTAGAGAGGTGAATTTTCCAGTCCTGTCCCTCCAGCTTTTCTCACACATTGATTTGTATTCATTAATGTGCATTTACCCCATCTGGAAGATATAAAAGAGTCAGTACAGCTATAAGACAACCTTAAGATTTGGCATGTTTAGTAGGCTCAAGGGGGCAATAATGTGAATGAAGACACATGATTTGGAAGCATTTACAGCACAATAGTTTTGAAGACTTGAACATTAAACTCATAAATTCTTCCTGAAAGGAAGAACACTATGATATGCAACCATATTATTGTTTATTTATCTTTTCCCATATTTTTGGTGTGCCTAGACTCTATCTTCTAACTATAACACTAATTTAAGGTAAAATAAATCTTTGGATATATTGGAGTCTTTAGTGCTTAGCTTAGACTACTGTGGAGAGAGTAGCACACATAACACAATGGTAGAGAACGCATCGACATTTCCCAATTTAATTTGTAATGAGAATTTCTATTCCGTTGAGTGGCAAGAAAGTGAAATGAATTCAGGTGTTAAATTTCTTTTTTTTCCAGGGGCTCAGGCATTGGAAATGAATTAGGACAAAGATTTCGTAGGTTTGGGAAAGAGGAAAGCTTTGACCACGTATTGATCTACCACCCACTGGCCCACCCATTGATTTATACAGCCTTAAAACATTACTGTTGTTTATCTTTCTGTTTGTGCTGAAGACCACAACAAGGCTAATTCCTTTAACCGGAATCAGTCTACCTACTTTTTGACTATGCTGTTCTATAAGAAACTATGAGTCTTTATTTCTCTCATCCCTAGGGATTTCTATATGGTTATAAAGCACAAGTCAGATTCTTATTCCTGAGACTTTGCATTTGTATAAGGTTCTCAGCTTGGTGTCTCGTTGGGTAAGAAGTGAAGTCTGAGGCATGGGCAACTTTACTTTCTACTCATGTGTTCATGCAAAGCTTTGAGATCTTTCATTCAGGCAACGTTCTTCCTACTCCTTTTAGATCTAAGGGCTTAAGACTAAAGGCAGGAAGAAATCCTTACAGATTGGAGGGTAACATGGTAAGAAAATATAGAAAATATTCATGTAACATCTCTAAATATTACCCACTCAGCATTTAAAATATTCAGTAAATTGATGTTACATGTTGATGATGATCATTTCATAGCATGTTGTACCTCAGTTTCAATCAATACCTTTTGTATAAGAGGCTAAATATTTTCTCATTTTATTTAATTAAACATCGGCTCAGATGGGTGATAAATTGGCCTAAGAGTCTAACTGTTTTAATATATGAGCTCTCTACATGTGCACTGGATAATATGAGGGTACTCATTCATGTTTTCATTATCTTCTCTGTCTATTTGGCTTGGCAAAGAATATCTTAACATCCATTGTGATCTAGTTGCCTATGGAAAATACACAGAAGTTTTACTAGCCCTTGAGTAATAAAATTTGAAATACAGTTCATACCAAATAAAGGCATCAAATATCTTTATTTTCTGTGAAGCACCAATTCACCAACTTTTCATTGGGTCACAGTGTGAAGTCTTGGCATCTGCAGTAGGAATATGTGTTCTGTTTTAAATTTAGTGTTCTAAGGATCATACAGCCTATTTGTTTTTAATGTTGCCCTGAATCATATCTGAAATGGATACATTTAAAAATCAGATCTTAGCTTAAATGCTCTTCAACTTCAATTTACTACTCAAAAGTCTGTCCCAAAATAGTCCATACTTTTCTTTTATAGTACTTACTCCTAATTTGTAATTTACATTTATTTGTTTAACACCTGTCTTTCTAGCAGGAGTGGGACCCATTTATGAGCAGGGATTATTCTCTCTTTGGTCCCTATTGTTTTCAATGCATAGAATAGTGTCTGGCACATAGCACACACTAAGTAAATTAAGATGTGAATGGGTGAATGAAAGAGTCCACCATGATCATCGAAATATCATTTAAGATTTTGAAATGATGCCAGAAACTTCATAGACTACATCCATACTCACAAATTGATCTAAAAGGCACAAGGCAACTGTTGCAAAAACAAACAACAACAAAATAAAACAGATAAAATTGAGTTGCTATTTTTCTGCATTTAGCTTTCTTTCCCCCACAAACAAAATGAAAATAACACTTACAGTCTCCTATGGGTAGACCCGGCTCTGGGTCTCATAAACATTAATAAACAGGCAGCATATCAACACAATGGACCCAGTCCTCAGGACAAGTTATGCTGCTTGTATTTATCGGGAAGTATCGAGCTGTTACAGGATCAGTGGTGCTTCCAGTGTAGGAAGAAATGACATGTCTTGCCATGGACCTTGCCTTGATCCCTGTCACCGCAGTGCATTTCCATCAGGGAAACCCAAGCTTCAAGTGCAAAGAAAGCAACTCAGAGAGTTTGTATACAGTCTTGGAAATTATCCTTAAGAAAAAAACCTAAGCTTGTTCTGATAGATAATGTTGTTTTCTGACTCTAAGTCATTTCAAGATGAGTAAAATTGACAAAGGAACGGTGACAAATACCACACTGGAGAATGCATGTGACTTTTTTCCCCCCACAATGCACTTGCAATAAATGTAAAAACTTGTAGCTTACTAGTCAGCAATACCCGCTTTACATTATTGGCTTGATTTGCTTCCCTACAATTCAATAGGCCATTGCTACAGGCCTCACAGTTTGTGTTATTTTCCCCAGTAACTTGTTTTGGTATTCGGAGACTATCTTCAGGGACGTCTACCCTTGTTTTACCCCCTTTGGTTATAGCCATTTCTAACATCTTTTGTGCAATCTCCTACTTATGATCCTAATTGCAAGCTTCTGTACTATTTCATGGCTTCCAATCTTCCAATCTTTGGGGATTAATTCATAATTTGATTGCTTTCAAGAAAGAAATAGCTTGCACAGTTCCATTTGGAAGAGATTGAGCAGAATATCAGCTTGAGATGTTAAATGCCAGCCGTGAATAGGGACAGGGGAGCTTTTACTCAGATTCATCAGTCACTTAGGGTGTTGATTATCCCAGCAATGCCCAGAGGAGCTAGAACTTTGTTTTTTCCTAGTAGCAAGTAAGAAAATAAAAGTCTCATTACATTGTCTCCCATGAAATTGCACTTAACATTCTCAAGCTGAAAGGTGAATGTGTGTGTGTGTGTGTGTGTGTGTGTGTGTGTGTGTGTTGGTGGTGAAGACCAGGCCAAGGGCATGTAATAGTTATGGTAGTAAGGCGTAGTGAGATAAGCTGCCTGGTTAGTTAATGACTCCTTAACAAAAGTAGTTGAGAACTACTTAACAGGTCATGGGGACAATCCCATGCAGGAATAAAGGATGCTAAGTTTCTGACCGCCTATTTCTTGTAGGCAAGGTAAAATATGGTCTTTATATATACAATCCTATTTATTTCATATTTAATCCTGGGGTATATCGGACATAACACAGAAGAAAAAGGTTAAGTTCTTTGTCAAAGCTGGCCCAATATGTTTGCTGTTTTTCCTCTGGGTGTTTCCTCAAATCCATCTTCCTCATCCCAGTTGCTTTCTCCCTACCTTCAAAGGAAAATATGTGCTATTAGATCTAAGTTTCCTAAATTTATTGTACAGAAACAACTTAGAGTTTCATTACAATTCATAGGTTTTCCCTATCTGTTTTTCAGCTTCTGCAGACATCCCCATGGATTAGCCTATTGGGTTTTCCAATCTCAAATGCCTTTTCTTTCTCAGTCCTTCTCATGTGGTCAGGGGAGTTATTACTCCTCTGTAAAACTTAACTGTCTCCCATTTTCAACATATTAATTGGGCAATTATGTGTGATGATGTTTTAAGATCTGGTTCCATCTTAATTTACAGTGTCTTTTTTTAAATAATAGCTTTCCAAACCTTATTCCAGGCAACTTTGAATGTAGTTGTATCTATATAGTTTAGCTTTTTCCTTTTCTCTTATCTTCTCTTTTTCCTTGTCGACTTAGATCTTCCTTATCCTGTAATGCGCAGCTTACATGCTACTATCTTTGTGATGTTGCCCTGAATCAGAGTAAGTGCCTAAATTTTCCCATTGTTATTACCTTGCATGTGAAACTCTTATCTCCAATTAATCTCAAGAAAACCAAAAGTAGTTCTGTGGTGTTTATTTTGTTGGGCTTTGACTTAGTCTTTCTAAAAGATTATACTATTTGAGTACTCCATAGAGTCTATTATACTTCAGTTAATTCATTTGTAAACACTTGCAAATGGCACAATGTGTTGACTTACAGATTTTAGAGCATATTCTATATACCACAAACAAGGAAAACCATGCAACCTTGTTTCTGTGGATCTGGCTTACTTCTCTTAATATAATTTTCCCTTTCCATTTCCTTAGGAATGGTATGTTATCATTCTTTGTAATAGACGAGTAACATTCCATTGTATCTATGTACCATATTTTCTTGATCCATTCATTGACTGAAGAACATCTGGGCTGATTCCATATCTTGGCTATGGTGAATAGTGCTGCATTGAACATGGTTGTGCTGATGGCTTTAATCTTATTTGCATTCTATCGGATAATTTCTGAGGAGTGGGATTGTTGTTTAGTTTCTGAGGAACCTCCATACTCTTCTTAAGAATGGATGAACAAAATTATGTTCTTTTTCTGGTTGAGAATGGATTACAACAGAGCACTAATGCTCAGTGGTGGTACTTGAGGATATCATGAAAAGCAGGCTAGAAGGAGGTTTGTGTTCTTCATCAGTTGAGCCAAATAAAAGAACTTACTTTAGTTTAGCTAAGATCACTACAACCTCAGCTGAGGTGCTAATTGAGCTTCCAAAATTTTAATTCAGTGGGAAAAAATGTAACTTAACTTCCCATGAAAAACTGTGCTCTGTGTATTTTTGATCACTTGACTCATTTTTTGTAGTTAATACCCCATTTTAATAATAAAGGCAATTTCTAATTTTCTGTCATTATTTAAGGCTTGCTGCTTTCTTAAGCAATGATTTCTGTTCCATTATAATATTTCTAAGATTTCCATTCAAAATGTCAAAGTTGTCAGGACTTTTAGTGCTAGTTGGTTTTTATGAAAGGAGATTTAGGAACTATAAATTCTTGTAGTTACTAAAGGATTAATTCTAGGAGATATCTCATGGAGAGAACAAAATCTATTTCTTGGCACAAAGCCTGGAACAAAGTAGACACCTGGCAAATACTTGCTAGCTGACCACAAGCTCACTGTGTGCCTTCAGTGATCATTTTTAGCAGATATTTGCGTGGTACATGTGTGTGTCCGGAGGAAAGTATTAGGAAATTGTAGGTATACACACCATTAGGTTGTATTTTACATGAAATGTCTTGCTCTGTAAAGAAAATACAGCTTGAATATATTTTTATATGCTGCTGTTGTGTATAGAGCCTTATTGTCCTGAAAATATGTTTTTGTTTTACTTTACAGAGTACACTGCGTGAGATGTTAATTGTCTTCTATCACTTGATTTCCCATATTACAGAAATTGCTGTATTGCGTCAGTCTTTGCATTGGTGAAACTTAGAGGATAATAAAATGTGACTTTCTTTGTGTAGATATTATCCAAAGGGCACTTCTTATGAGTTACTAGAGTGCTGTTTGTCTACAGAACCAACAATATATTGCTTATATATAATAATGAATCATGTAGGGTGTTAATATCCTGAAAAAATAGCATCCTGAGAGAAAAGTCTATGTGAAACTCTGGTGGGAGTTAAGTTTCATTTTGTTGAAAACAAGCCTGAGAATCCTTTAAAGAGACTAATTTAAGGATAATCACGAGTCCCTGCAAAGGTGTACTTCATCTTACATGAAACAAAATATAAAAATTATTTAAAATATATGAAAAGAGATTGTCCAGTTGTAATTGGTTACTTTCAATGGATAATCACTGCTTGGACTCTGAAAAAGTTCTTGCCCATAAGGTTATTTTTTTAACCTGGAAACCAGGTTAAAAATTTTCTCAATATAGCTATCTTCTCAGTAACAATGTAAAGCCACTCTGGATGGCTCTTTATTTTAAATATATTTTATTTACTATTTTAAATTTATTTTGTATACTTGTTCTATACTTGAATTTGCTATAAAAATATTAGTAGGCAGTGGGAAATGCATAAAAATACATTTCTACTAAAATAAGTACTTCTGCTTAAAAGGGTAAAAATTATTGATATATTTGGGAACTTGAGTGTTATAATTTTTCTTCAATTCTTTTGCTTTTTCAGACATAAGAGGGACATGAACTCATGCTTTTTCTTTTTTTGTAGTTGTGGTGCTTGAACTCAAGGGTAACACTCTGCCACTTTAAGTCACAGCTACCCTTCCAGTTTTCTGATGGTTAAATGAAGATAAGAGTCTCATAGACTTTCCTTCCCAGGCTGGCTTTGAACCGCTACCCTCAGATCTCAGCCCCCTGAATAGCTAGGATTAGAGGTGTGAGCCTCCAGTGCCCAGTGAAATCATGTTTTTCACCCTCAGATTATATGTTAAATTATGCTCAGGATGGACATTCCCAACAATATCAAGACATTTTTTGCATATCTTTTTCTTCTTGTTTCCACCTACATTAAAAGATGTAAGTATGAGAGTAATTACTTCCATGTGAATGAAAGTACGTAACTTGAAATTTTAATCTTTCTAGATATTATATGGATACTTGCCCCTGACAAATGTCATACGTTCATGAAAAAGGTAGATGTGGGATTTGAGAGTGACAGAGACACTATTTATATCAAGTATATAAATATTACATTAAAGATATTGAGCTCTTTAAAAATTAAGTTTTCATCATTATCATATGCTGGGATTAAAATAAATCAACAACAATGAGAGATATCAAAAGAATGGGATCTATTTTACCAGAGTCAATGAGCAGCATCCTTTTGGGTGAGCTGACATATGATACATGATTGATTTAGTGATATTGCTTTTAATTAAAAAGTGGTTAGTATTTCTGATTACTTTGTAACTTTCAGGCAAAATTTATTTTGAGAATTTAAAAGTTCATCTCTAGATGGTTACATATAATCTAGATGTACAGGAACAAGGCTATGAATTTCTCTTTGTGATATTTCCATTTTCCTTGGTGCCAGTGGCTCACACCTATAATCATAGCTACTCAAGAGACTGAGATTGGAGGATCATGGTTCAAAGCTAGCCCAAGCAGGAAGTCCATGAGACTCTTTTTTTTTTTGTTGTTGTTGTTGGTCGTGGGGCTTGAACTCTTGGTCTGGACACTGTCCCTGAGCTCTTCAGATCAAGACTAGAGCTCTACCACTCAAGCCACAGCACTACTTCCTGTTTTCTAGTGGTTTATCTCTAGTGGAGATAAGAGTCTCACGGACTTTCTTGCCTGGGCTGGCTTTGAACTGAGATCCTCAGATCTCAGCCTCCTGAGTAGCTAGGATTACATGCGTGAGCCACCAGCGCCTGGCTCCATGAGACTGTTGTGTCCAATTACTCACCTAAAATCTGAGAATAGAGCTGTATCTTAATTGGTAGAATGCTAGCCTTGAGCAAGAATGCTCAGGGACAATACCTAGGCCCTGAGTTCAAGACTTGGACTGGCACACACATACAAAAAATGGATTCCCTTTTTGTTTTGAGATAGCAGATGAAGTCATCATCTTTACTGGTTGAGTGTGTGATTCTGTATTCTACTCTATGTGTAATCTAATCAATAATGAAGTGCTTTTTGTGTAATTAACTTTCAAATTTACTTTCTGTCTCCTACTCCTTTTGCATTAGTTTAGTACATCTTCTAGCTTCATAAAAAAAGAACATCTTTGTACCCTCTCTTGCTCTCCAACTTCTGCCTTTTCTCTTCTATTCTGTGAGAAAGGACTTTATCATGTGATATTTATGATTAATTTTTTCTGCCTCTCACATGCAGAACTGATAGTCAACAAATATAAACATAAGTTGCTTAAATATTCAAAACTCACCAAAGGGTTCTATCTTAATTGAGGAAACTTCTTGAGTATCATATTCCCATAGCATTAAGCCTATATTAGTTCAAATAAAATGTTATGTTTCTATTTTGTATAAAAGGTCCTACTTCTTTGATCATCTCTTTCTCTCTCTCTTTCTCTCTCTCTCTCTCTCACGCGTACACACACACACACACACACACACACATGCACTCAGTCTACAAAACTGAATTCAGAGCATTACCATCCCCAAATATGCCACATTGGCATAAGTGTTGGTTGGACGTAAAGGGACTTGAAAAATAGCAAATGCCAGAGGTCATTTTAATCTCCCACTTTCTCCCTAAAACAGGAAATTAAAATATTGTCTGTGAAAGATGTTCTCCTGTACCAGGAAAAATAAATCTACAATGGAAACCATAGTCTAGGACTTCTGTACAGGCTTCATTAGCTATTTCTTATCGTCTTTTAGCCTTGACCTAGAGTTTACTTATTTTTCCAGAGTTCTCTCTCTCTCTATTTGAGCTAAGATGAAAATATTTATGTTCTGCTCATTCTTTGGATCCTCATTTCTTTATGAAGATTGTAATGTCATTTAAAACCTACATAAATGAATTTATTTGACTTCAGACCCATCCAGTGTGCCTACAAATTAAGTAAAATTTTCATGGAAAAAAACTATAGGTTAGATTTGGTCAGTAAGTAGGTGTCCCTGTAAAATCAGCTCAATTCATGTGGTTGAATTCATGTGTGAGGAGTGTGAATCCACTGAGAAAGAGAGAAATAAGCAAGCGATGTGTGAAGCTGGCAAGAAATAGGACAGGGTTCATGTATTTGTTGACTTTCACCCAGAGTGGTAGTTCTCAGGCTACCTCATTGTTGAGAATGTATTATGTGGGAACACTTTTGTGTTAAAGCACAGTAAGATTGTATTTCTTGTATCCTAGCTTCTGATAATGATCTTGACAATAGATAATTTGAGGGTTGAGGACTGCTGGTCTTCAGCAATGATTTTCAACCAGGGAAAGTAATTGATAAGGAGCTGAAGAACCAGTGCAAAGGGTCTCTCCTGTCTTTAGGCACAGCAAATATAATCATTAGGAAAAAGTCTTTCAGTTACAAATACTACTAATGTAGAAGTACATAGACTAGCTCTGAAGATTCCTAATGAAAAGACTTTATCAGAATGATTTGTTAACTGAATAGTAGCTTCTCATTATAACAGGCTTTCTCGGTCTGAGAATAGTTAAATATGACTGGGTTCTAAAAAAATCTTTAGATGAGATTAACTTAGTGGGGTTTATTTTTCTGTGTCACTAGAACTTGGTCATTATTTTACAAACAAGTACCTTGTTTTGGGAAAATAATTAAAATGAAAAATCCAGTAATTAGCATTAAACACTGGCAAAATATGTAAATAGATTTTTAGGTAGTAGCTAGCTTCAAGAATGTTGAGAATAGACATATGCCTATATGAAAATGTCAGAATGAAACCTTTTTCACAGTTAATATAAACTAATAAAAAAGAAAGGAAGGTTAATGATTGACTTAAAATTGTATGCCATTTATTGGTTCAATTTCTCAATATAGAAATACTTATGCAGAGAGAGAACCATTTGGCTTTAAAAAACTGTGCTATCATGTACCAATCTTCTAGGAGGGTTGTCAGATAAAATAAAGGATATTTTGGTTAAACTTGGATTTCAGAGAAACAACCAATAACTCTTTTAGCATAAATATTTAACCACATTGTGGATATTTTAATTCAGGAGGTTAGGGGAGTGTTAGGAATATTTAACTTAATTTATTAACTAAACAATTAATTAGGAAGTATGAGGGATTAAACCTGGAGACTTGAGCATGCTAGTCAAGGTTTCTACCTCTTGAACCACATTTTCAGCCTTCTTGTTTCCATTTTGCTTTGAGACAGGGCTCAAACTACCTCTACACATCCTGGCCTTGAACTTCTGTCCTTCCCCCGTCACCTCTCAGGTATCTAGTATTATGCCCCCTCATCTAGTGTGGAATCTTAGCTTTTAAGAAGTTTCTCAATCACTTCTCACTATCAGGCTTGCTTACACACTCTCTTTAGAAGCTCTGAAGTTGGGCTGGGAACATGGCTTAGTGGTAGAGTGCTTGTCTAGCATGCATGAAGCCCTGAGTTCAATTCTTCAGTACCACATAAACAGAAATAGCTAGAAGAGTGCTAGCTTTGGGCACAGAGAGGCTCAGGATAGTGCCCAGACCCTGAGTTCAAGACCCAGGATTGGCAAAAAAAAAAAAAACCCTGAAGTATACCTGGCGCTGCTATAGCATTGGCCTTCCAATCTGACCCCCTTGGTTCTTTCCAGGCCCTTGGGTTTCTCCTCATGGTGTGTCTTCATCTGCCATCATTATCCTCAAAGCATGGCGTCCATGGAAATGCATGCATGCATAGGCAAAGAAGGTTCACTGTGATTCCTCCTCGTTTCTTTTCTTTTAGGTGTATTTAATCACTGAATTTAAGGTTTAAATGACAGTCTACTTAACTATTTGATGATCATATTACTCACTGATTTTTATGAAGATAATATAAGGATTACAATGAAATCTTACATTTGGGAGTGGGGGGGAGAAACAAAGGAAATCACCTCCTAAGAGCTCATTATAAAAAGCATGTGGGATTTGTTTTTCCCCTAATATTCTGTACTGTAGCTTTATTATATAATAGTTGTTTTTTAAATATATGGGTTAAATGAACAGGGTAAATATGTGGACTCATATAGTTTCTGCTCATTTGGGGAGATGAATCTCAATGGAGGCAGGATGTATGGAGAGCTTTACTTAAAATTAGTTTTTCTTTAAAAAATTGAATGTGCTCTTTGCACTCTCACCAATTGTGCATCAAACTCTTTACGGTTTGAGAAATTTCCATTCATATCTCTAGCCCACATTTTAAGTATGTTACTTGTTTTATTGATATTGACTTTTTTTTTGGTCGGTCGTGGGGCTTGAACTCTGGGCCTGAGTGCTGTCCCTCAGCTCTTCAGCTCAAAGTAAGTGCTCTACCACTTGAGCCACAGCACCCCTTCCAGTTTTCTGGTGGTTTATTGGAGATAAGAGTCTCACAGACTTTTCCTGCCTGTGCTGGCTTTGAACCACCATCCTCAGATCTCAGCCTCCTGAGTAGCTAGGATTACAGGTGTGAGCTGCTGGCACCCAGCTGAGTTGACTTTCTTATGTATTCTGAATAGGAATCCTTCATCCTTCCTACTTTCCACTCTTCCTCCCCATTGTACGTAGGCTGGCTCCTTCTTTTGCTTATTGGTTTCCTTGCTGTGCAGAAGCCTTTTAGTTTGATAAAAAATCCGATTTGTCATCAGACCCAAAAAGGCTTGTCCCCACCTAGGCCTGTGACCTAAGGCATGTTCTCTGTGACTTCTGTAGTTTCAGAGATGAGGGTCTTACATTGAAATCTTTAACCCATTTTTGTAATTGCTGAGAGATGCGGTCTGCTTTTCTTCTTTTTTTTTTGCCTAGGGACATTTAGTTTCCCCCTCTTTCCACTATTTATGGACGAGACAGTCTTCCTCACAATGTACTTTTTAACTCCCATATTTATTTACTGCAAAAACTGTTCATAACAGCCAGTGCATGAAGTAAACCTCAATGCCCACCATTGGACAATGAATAAAGAGATGATTTCGTATATTGTGGAATTCTTTCAGCCACATAGAGTCTTGTCCTTTGTGACTATGTGGATGGACTCAAAGGATATTAGGCTAAAGGAATTCAGTCAGGTGTAGAAGGACAAACACCACAGGATTTCACTAGTAAGTGGAATCTTAAAATACTAGTTTCAGAGCTGCTTAGAGTAGAAACATAGTTAACAGAGACTGGGAAGAGTAAGAGGTTGGGGTAGGGTAGAAATTGGTCAGTGGTACAATGTTACTGTTTTATGGGAGGAATAAAGTCTAGTGCACCATGGGCATGGCAAGGTGAATATAATTACCTCTGGTAACTTATGTGCATTAAAATCTCTCAAAAGAGAAACAGGAATTCAAGTAATAAAGATATTTAAAAATTTTAAAGTGATATTCTAATTACTCTGAAGTGATCACTACCCTATATATTCATCTGAATATATTCATATGTATGATTTATCAGATCAGTATATTGTTTGGATTTATGTACATATATTAGATGTAAATCTTACATGCAAATCTAAAGGATGAAGTGAAAGAATGATCTGGGCATTGGTGGCTCATACCTGTGATCCTAGCTACTCAGGAGACTGAGATCTGTGGATCAAGGTTTGAAGCCAGTCAGCAGTATAGTCCTTGAGATTCTTATTTCCCATCAAAAAGCTGAAAGTGGAGGGGTGACTCAATAGAATACTAGCTTTGCGCGAAAAAGCTTATGGACAATGTCCAAACCCCAGGACTGGCACCTAAAATAAAATTAATGCATGCAGTTATACAATGCATGCATTAAAATGAACAAAGTAAGGAAGTTGCGGCACTATTTTCAAAGGAATGAAAGAAAAGGTTTTAATTATGTGAGTGACAGAGAGAGATTGAAAGTTCAGTTGTGTTTAAAATAAAAATTACCTGTCATCTAAGAGACATAATGACTATATTTTGATTCTGTCTTCTATCACTTGAACTTTTCCTTTTAATGCTGTGATTCTCTGTGGGAAAACAGAGGACAATAATCACTAAGTGACACATCTTGTCAGGTTATTAGTTTGTCAAACTAATGTAGATAGCATGTTCTATGTTACGGTTTTATTCCTGATGTTTGTTAATGTGGATAATTTGTAATAAGTACTTAGAAATGACCGGATATGTAGAAATATGGAGTTGTGTCATAAGGCTAAAACTCAAACATACTTTTTTATTTTCTCAGCAAAGTATTTAAATATCTATATACCAAATGCGATATGACACATGAAATACCTAGATTAAATAGTTGGAATATACTATGAACTTAGATGTTATGGATGGTGGTTGTTTAAGTGTCCATATGAAGAACTTTCTAATAGAATCTTAAAAAATACACAGTACTGTAATTAAAATCTTACTCCATCTTTCAGAATTTTGAGCACAAGTAGATTACCCTGGCAAACTACTGAAAAAGTATAGTTATTTTGTTAGAGTGGCTTTTTTTGTTTGTTTGTGGAATATTTTCCTATTCTCCCTACTCATAGTTTTCTGTTATTATTATGCTTTTTTGCTTGCATGCTTACTTCTAAGTTCACTGATAAGAGTAAAAATGAGGTCCAAACAAATCTAGATTACTAATTTCTTAAATCAACAGTTCTGTTGAGAAAAAGAGATAATAGTAGTAATTATTAATTTTTCTTTCACATAGTGTGTAGCTACAGTTTAGCCTCTCTAAAATAATACAGTGAAAATTGGACAATTATGAGGCTGTTCAATTTAGAACATAAAATCAATAACTTTTTTTCTTGTGGTGCTAAAGTATAAACTCATAGCTTTGTGCATGCTAGGCAAGTACTGTTCAATTCAGTTATGTCTTCAGCCCCAATAAAATACTATAAAAATAAGTAGCATTGCAATTTTTAGTCTCGGTTTTTGATTGTAATGAAAATAATCATTCCTAGTGATGTGTCTTATAATTGTCTTTGTCTGGAAGCTCTCAGAATTCTTTACATTTCTATCATAGATGTATTATTGTTCAGCATAGTCAGGTAATTTTTGTATTATAAAAATACTCATATATTACCTCCTACAGTTGTCAAACTACTTTTATAAAATAAACATTTGCTGAAGGGGTTGGCATTTTATTTATTATCATACTATCAATTCATGAAGAAATAACATAATTAGCTACTGTAAGTGCATATGCATTTTAGCTAATATGACTGAGAGAAGATTCACTCTTGGTAAGTTAAAACTGTAAATATAGTTGGGTTACTTTGAGTTTAATTTTACTATGCTGTGTTTGAAAAAGATATACCAAAGACATATGATACTGAACTACTTCAGTGTTTGTCTAGGAAGAAAAGTAGTTTGGTAGATGACTATTTTGGGGAGCAATTTTTAATATATAATTCTAGATGTAAGGTAGATATCTGTGAGGGGAAAGTCTAGCCAAAACTTATATCTTTCTCTTATTTTTGCATGCCAAGCTTATAAAAGCTTTCTTTATTGTTAATTGAAAGTGCTTAGCCAAAATATCTTTTCAGCAATTTTAAAATGATTTTATCTATTAAGGTCCCAAATACTCAAATACTTAATTACCTATGTGCTATAATATTTTATAAAATTATGTATGCAGTCTATTTCCTATGGAATTTTTCTACTGTTACCAACTGACTCAAACTAGTTAACTGGTTTTCCCTTTTTTTTTTTTGTTCATCATGGGGCTTGAACTTGGCCTAGGTGCTATTATTGAGCTCTTCAGCTCAAGGCAAGTGCTCTACCACTTGAGCCACAGCTCCACTTCCAGTTTTCTGGTGGTTAACTGGAGATAAGAGTCTCACAAGGATGTATAAGCACAGCATGGGGAAAAAAAGTCTCACAGACTTTGCTGCCTGGGCTGGCTTTGAACCATGATCCTCAGATCTCAGCCTCCCAAGTAGCTAGGATTACAGGCCTGAGCCACTAGCGCCCAGCTCTTTCTCCTTCTCCTCCTCCGTCTTCTCTTTCTTCTTCTTTTCTTTGTCCTCTTCCTTTTCCTCTTCTTCCTCATCCTCATCTTCCCCCCCTCTCTACTTTTCTTTTATTTTTTTTTTAGTGTAAGGACCACAATAATGGCAAAGTGAATAATCTAAATGTATTTCCATTTGGCCTATACTTGTAAAGACACTGGAATACTCAAAAAAATGAATTAGTAAATATATTTAATCCTACCTCATATCCAAACTAAGAAGGTGAGCTTTTCCTTCTATTCAGTAGGTGATTTGAATAGTTATCAGGGTGAATATGTTTTTATGCTTTTATTGACTTTAAGTAGTTTTACAAGGAGTCACTATTCAACAAAGCAGTTTATGAATACAAGTTTTCTTAGCCAATGCCCTCTCTACCTTACTGGAGACAGTACGATTACTGGGGCAGTGAAGTTGCAGACCTGAGCCTGTCAACACATGGCTTGGGTGACTAAGTGAGGAGTTCAAGGCACTGGGAAATCAGATGATAAAGTTGAAGACGTTTTGGAGAAGAATTTGATAGCTGGAGAGAAATCTGTGTGAGGAGGGTGGAGAAGCCAGCTGGTTTGGGTGTTGAAGATGATACTGCATGTAGGAGTGAAGAGTCAAAATGATCAGAAAGTGGTTGTTGTAAGCAAGAAAGACTGTTCCCTAAGGTATTCCACATGAAGAGAACAAACTTCATGTAAATGGGGTTCAGATAACGCAAGCATGTGAAGGTGATAGTTATAAAAAGATTGATTAAGGGGAGAGTTTATAGAGTTCAAGGTCTATAAGGTAGAAGGAATCAGACATACAGAGATACAGGACAAGTGTGACTTGTGCATAGAATGATCTTGCCATGGAAAGCTTCAGTTAAACTCTTTAGAACTATGAGGTTTTTCTTTGTTGTTGTTGTTTTAAATGTAGCATGTGATTTCTTGTTTCTTTTGTATGTTCTTCCCTCTGTGGTATATCCCCTGTTGTCACGGTATTTGATTTTGGCATCTTGGGTATTGTACATATGCTTATCTGAACTAGGGAAAGGAAGGGGAACAACAAAATGGGGAGACAAAGGACAAAGGGGGAACCAATGCAACAGTGATGTACACAAGAAGTATGTTGAAATGATCTGTACAACTTGCTGGGGGAAGGAAAAGAGGGAGAAAAAATGAGGGAAGGGGTAACAAGTTATACAAGAAATGTAATCACTACCTTACTTATGTAACTGTAACCCCTCTGTACATCACCTTGACAATAATTTTTTAAGTATGGATTGTGATTGGCTTAAATTAATTTTTTTTTGGTTGTGGGACTTGAACTCTGAACCTGGGCACTGTCCCTGACCTTTTGTGTGCAAGGCTCTCTACCACTTGAGCCACAGTGACACTTCTGGCTTTTTTTTTTTTGGTTAATTGGAGATAAGAGTCTCATGGACTTTACTACCCAGGCTGGCTGTGGACCACAATCCTCAGATCTCAGCCTCCTGAACAGCCAAGATTATAGTTAGGCTTGTCTTTTATAAGATAAGCTTACTGTCACTGTAGCTTACAGTGGTGTGATGTGGTGTGTGTGTGTGTGTGTGTGTATGTGTGTGTATGGTGTGTGATGTGTACTTGTGCAAGTGTCATGTAGCTTGGGTGACTGACAGTGCTTCACTTTGTCAGTGGCTGATTGCATTGTAGTGTCCAGTCACTGCCTTTCTTGCCCTTGAGTTTCAAGTTGGACACGTGTGATGGTTAGCATTGCTCCTTTCAGCACAGCTAGGGAACCACTCTCAGTCCCCCCAGTTGATCTCTATACTCTCTTGCCTTTGGTCTACATATCTTTTCTTCTTCCTGAACAGGAACTCCGCTCTTATGCCAACCACCTCTGGGTTGAGCACACTTGCAGTCATCATGCATGCTGCAACTTTGGAGTTGTCTCCTCAAAGAAGCCACTTCTATGCCTCAGCAGTGAATTAGTTATGGCCCATGTTCCCGGCATGCTCCCCAACACCTTGTATGCCAATCAGAGTACTTAACTGCCTGGCTGCATTGCTGATGTTTAATGCAAGCTGTTTGATGGAAGGCAGTTTGAAGAGAATTTTTACCCTCTAGGTAGGGAGACACCTAATAGATTTTTAATATACATTCGCAGCATGGATGAACTGATTTGATTAAAATCAATTATGACATGAATTAGTTTCTAATTTCACTACTCATGTCATTCATGTATGTTTTGCTATACAATAAATGATACCTATGTTTATGAGGATTGTGTGCTCCAATAGATTTAAGAATATAATTGAAACATTGAGAGACCGAGTGAAGATTTCATCCTGAGTATTCAGTTGATTACAGTACATTTTCCTTTGAGATAAATTCTGACAGAAAACATCTCATTCAGTTCTCTCTTTATTCTCCACAGTATTATATAATTGATGACTCTCTGTACACACCAGGCAATGTTCTACAAGAGTTAGGAATGTTTTCAGAATTACAAAATCACAACCAGTGTTCACATATCGTTGTAGAGTGAGCCCTGGTAAAAAGAAATAGAAATACATGTTCTGATTTAAAAAAAAGTCATGTTCCTACTAACTACCCAGTTCATTTAATGGGTCTAATCGTATTTAAAGAATAAACTTCAAGAAATGAAAAATGAAAAAATAATAGAAGTCTGACTTTTAGTCTCACGGCGTCTTATACATATTCTTGAAGTATATGTGAATTTGTGAAAATCACTCTTTTCCCTGCTGGGCTAAGTTGACAGATGTAATAAAGTTGATTTAAATATTTGAACATAAATCTATAATCCATCTGGAGTTTCTTTTGGTTTGTGTCATGAGGTGGGAATCAATGTTGTTCGTTTTTCCAAATGGTTAGCCAGTTGAACCAACACCTTGTCTTGAATTATTCATTGCTTTTTGCTAGGTTAAAAATGCCATCTTTATGATACACCAAAATTATTTATTTAATTAGGTTTACTGCTATTCTTTCTATGCAACACTATTGGTTTTTCTATTCTTACGTTAGTATATCAGTATATCTTGGTGTATGTACGTGTGTGTGTGTGTGTGTGTGTATGTGTGTGTGTGTATGTGTGTGTGTGTTATAGTTTCTTGTTTTTGTTGGAGACGTTTTTTGAACGCATAATAACCTAGGTTCAAACTTTAATTCTGGTTCATGCTATATTGGTGATGTTCAGGAACTATCTCTCTAAAGCTGAGTGAACTCATTACTAAAATGGAAATGTAAATAATAAATTGGGAATAATGATAATACATTTTATAAGATTATTGAGGATTAAGTGAAATAATTTATAATAATTTTAGTAATAATTTATAATAATTTTAGTAATAATTTCATTGACTATTTGGTAAATTTATAATCTATTTCATTGAAAGATGGAAAAATTCTCTTTGACTTAACCTCTGTCTTAAACTCCAGTTTCCCTCTGTATATATTTAAGAATCTTAGCCGGGTACCAGTGGCTCACACCTGTAATCCTAGCTACTTAGGAGGCTGAGATCTGAGGATCACAGTTCAAAGCCAGCCCGGGCAAGAATGTCCATGAGACTCTTATCTCTGATCACCACCAGAAAACTGGAAGTGTTGCTGTGGCTCAAGCGGTAGAGTGCTTGCCTTGAGCTGAAGAGCTGAAGGACAGTACCTAGGCCCAGAATTCAAGCCCTATGACCAATACCACCAACAACAAAAAAGCTATGAACAGGGTTTGTATTCAGGACTTGTCACTAGCTTGGCTTGCTTGCTAGGCTGGTGCCCTTTCATCATCCCTCCTGACTGGCTTTTATTTATTTATTTTTGAAGCTGGAGTCTAGTGAAATTTCCTGCCTAGGTAGCTTTAAACCACTATAGTCTGGATTTCAGCCCTCTGTGAGTAGCTAGGATTACAAATGTAAGCCACCAGCATTGGACCCAAAGGTATTACTTGTATATCTCCCTCATCTCTCTCTCTTCCTCCTCCCTTCTCTCTGTTCCTCCATTAGTATATAAACTATGAGCTGGCACCCACATCTGTACAACATGTAATCATTTAAGTAATTAGCACACACAAAACAAGCTATAGAGACAAAGCAGTGAAAAGAGCAATAGATTAAACCTTCACAAAGCTTTCAAGATTTAAAGGCTACATGGAGAAAGATGAAATGACTCTAGAAGTGAGAAAGTACACACACAACCCCCTTCCCATGTATGTTGCTTGCCAAAAATCATGGAAAAGATTGCAAAAAGAAAATGTTTTATCATCAGATTCTGCTCAGTGATGAGAAGAATTTGAACATTTTTTTGAGTTGAATGACTTCAGGGTGACTAACACTTATTTTGGAGGCGTAACAGGAACCAAGTCCTTGAGACTGGAAAGCCAGACATAGGAAGCGGAATCATAATATCTAAAAAATGTTAAAAATATAAAGAGATTAAATAGTACTTTAAAGAAATCATTGAAGTGGGGGAATATAAAATGTGTCAATTTCGCCTTTTTGTTTTCATGGGAAAGACTGGGATGTATTTAGAAGCTGATGTAATAGATTCAGGTAAGGTAGGGATATTGACTATTTAAATGAAAGAAGGAAAAATTAATAATAATTCAGTGGGTCATTTGGCTTGGAAATATGGTGTGACTTCCATGGAGGCTTTACCAACTATAGAGACATCTCTCCAGTAATCAGGAGAACCATTGAGTTGTTTTACCATTAGTCTCCAGTTATCCATGACTCCTTTGTTAACTAATGCTATTGCTTTTTATGTGAAAGAGAAAAAATGCCCTTTCTTTCTCCTAATTTACTACTGAAGTTCAGTTACTCACTGCCTCAACTTTGCCTTGCCAAAGATGAATGAAATCTACACATAACATGCATTTATAAGGCATGACAGTAGATAAATAGCCAAGGTTCTAGAGTGAATTTCACGTATCTGAGTGGAATTTAATCAACCATTAATCTCTTTCTCTCTTCTCAGTTAATCAAGTTTATGTCAAGAGACAAGGAAAAAATTATCCAAATATTATTTAGAACAATTATCATTAATTAGTAATATTTATCCAGAGGGGATTTTACCTGTCCCCTACCTCCACCCCTTTAAGGATTATTCTAATATTAGATTTGAATTCAAATGGTGTAATGATCTTGTCTCTTTCCAGCTGAATATTAATCATAAATCAATCAGTTATGAGATAGAAACATGGAGTGACAGCTTGGTTGTCACAGTATATATACAGTAAGAGAATAACAGGACAAGAGGAGCCAACTTTCTAGGTAAATCATTCTCAAGTTCTTTTCTCTCATTTATTTTTATTTTTCTAGACAGAGTCTATGTAACCAATGGTGTCTGGCCTAGAACTCATTTGGCAACATTCAGCCTCAGCTTCCTGAGAGGAGGTGTATGTTCACCATACCTGTCTGATTTAAATATTTGGCATAATCAATGCTTTACATTGGAATTCTTTATTGGTATACACATACTTTACTTAGAGCAAATTAATCTTATCTCCTCTCATGCTTTTACAACTTGCAGAAGAGTATGTTTCTGAGTAGGCTGAATACATACTGGGTATCATTTGGAGAATTAGTATAAATACTGGCTACGTGGTGTTCAACCCGAATTGACCTACTTGTTCAAACAGATATGATCTCTCTCTCTCTCTCTCTCTTTCTCTCTCTCTCTCTCTCTCTCTCTCTCTCTCTCCCTCCCTCCCTCCCTTCCTCCACCTTTGGCAGTACTGGGGTTTGAACTCAGAGCTTTGTGCTTGATAGGTAGGTGTTCTACCATTTGAGCCATATTCCAGCTCTTTTTTGCTTTTGTTACTTATTTTTGTCAGTCATAGGGCTTGAACTTAGGACCTGGGTGCTGTCTCTGAGTTCTTTTGCTCAAGGTTATCACTCTACTACTTTGTACCACAGTACTAGTTCTGGTTTTCTGGCAGTTAATTGGAGATAAGTCTCTCAGACTTTCCTGCCTGGACTAGTTTCAAACTGCTAACGTCAGATCTCAGCCTTCTGAATAGCTAAGATTACAGATGTGAGCCTAATTGCCTTTGTTGTTTTTGAGATTTGGGTCTCCCCTGTTGGCTAGGCAGGACTGGACTTGAATTTGCCTATTACTCTTCCCATGCAGCTGGAATGACAGAGGTTTATTATCATTTTTAGCTTCTGGTTGAGATGGGAGTGTTATAAACTTTATGCTTGGGCTGGCTTTGAACTGTGATCTTCTAGACTTCAGCCTTTGTAATAGCTAGGATTACAGGTGTGAGCTATACACCTCGTTGATTTTTCTATTTCATTTAAGAGCATTTCTATTTGTTAATACTTTTTAAACAAACTTTGGGATGTCTTTCTTTCTATTTTTCTTTTCTATCACGGAGCATTCTAGGTGGTACTTGATTCTGCGAGTAAGCTAGCATCTTTGGATGTTGTTTGATGAAGAACATTATCAGTGGAGTTTCACTACATTTTAGTTGCTGTGACTAGTGAAACACACACATATCTGTCTCACTGTGGATATTTTCCTGTAGTTAGAGTTGTAATAATAGTTCTGTGTCAGATCAGTCACTTGAATCTCTGCTAAGACATTGTGCATGTTGGAAATTAATTTGCTTTCTTAGGAAGCTGTATCTACTATTGCAACTAAACAAATAAATTTTATACATTAGCATAGATTGGTTTAACACTTTTGATTGCTCTGTAGTAAGAATCCCATAAAACATTAGCATATATTTTTCCCTGAGTTTAAAACCTAAACATGCCCGCTACATAAAACTTGATATATTGCATGAAACATATATATTTATATACATATAGTTTGCTTAGTATCGTTTTTTCCAAGTCCTTCCATTCCCTTACAAATGGGGCAATGCCATTCCTTTTGATGGAAGCATAGAATTCCACTGTGTATATATACCACATTTTTTGACCCATTGAGCAGTATCAGGGTTGAGGAGAAAACCATACAGTAAGTTAGCAGACGTTCTGAACTTTCTACACTGTCCCCTCTAATCATCTCTTCTAGTAAAGGACAATTCCTACCAAGTTGCAAAGTCTTATTGTTATTCTGTGGATAACATTCAGAATTGAAACTCTATCCTCATCCAAACACTCATATATTTGTCTTCAGAAGATCAGCATGTGTGTTTCTTTTATTCATATTTTCCTGTGATTCAGGGCATGATCAGGAAACAGAAGCCATTCTACATATTCTAGTATTACAATATTAACGAGAAGCTTAAGCTATTTTTGGAAAAGCTAGGACATAAGACATCAGGACAGCAACTAGAAAGGACTTCAAATGTAGTAAGATCAGAGGAGTTCTGTTTGATAACAGAGATGCCAGTCTGAAAGACCAGAAAGTAGGCAAAGAGCCAGACTTCGCATGGATTTCTGAAGACTAAGTCCCATCCAACTGACAGTGGGAGCTTAGGAGGTAGTGTGCAGGCCAGCACGCTGAGCCAGTCCTGCCATGTGTATTCCCCAAGCGTGCTACATCAAAGGAACCCATCTTCCCCTTTTTTTCAACTGTTCATTAGCCAATTAAACCCAGAATGGTGTATGTGGACAGAGGCCTTCTTTATCCTTCTTAGGGCAGCCATGGTAGAAGTTGACTATCCAGCACAATTCCCTTCCCCTTTGCTCATGCTTTTCATTTTTTCCTTTTACTGTTAACCATCTTAATGTGCATATTTTATAATCAATATCTAGCAAGTGAGACATGTGAAGTCATTTCAAGTTTAATATATTTCTCTATTCCCCCAAGTTGTTTTATTCTATAAGATAGAATATATATATATATATATATATATGGTAGAATATAGAATATATTTTATAAGGTAGAATATAATACATTCTAGAACTTGCCATAAAAGCACAGGAACAAAATTCCCTAAATTAACACACAATCATTTTCAACAATGCATCAGAGAACACATACAATTGTGTAAAAGTTAAAATCCACACACATACACACACACAAACAGAAGCATAATCTATCATTTCTTTTTCTTGGTACTACTAAGATTGTTTTGTCCACGTTATTTTCTTAGACTAGAATACACATGCTTAAGGGTAAAATAAATTCTCTATGTTTTTATTTAAATAATAACCCTTGGTTATTGTCTGTGTTTATATACAAATACTCCCTTGAAAAGTATACCCTTAAGGGGCTTTGCCAGTCTGATTTCCTTTTCTGAGCTATAAGAAATATTTAATTTGAAGATCTGGAGACAGAAACCTAAATGACCACGATTCGGTAGGTCTTGAGAGCCACTGTTACCAATGAGCATCCCAGTGATTGATGCTCACCAAATCAGACCCTTCAAAGAACTTCAGGGATTAAAATGGCAGAGACTGTTGGTTGACATTTGCCTGTTTTAGAATGGCTGTATGTAAATAATGAGCATATTTAAGGCTGTCATACCTATTATTGTTTTTAAGTGAGAAATATAGTTTCTAATAATATAATAATAACCACATCTATTAAAGTTATTTTAAAACTTATGTTTTCTAATACTGATCCATATCAACCATCTCATTGGAAACTTAATAACAAGACAAGATGTTACCATTTGGGTTTTCTAATGAAATAATCTGAAGTCCCATAAAGGTAAGAGACTTCTGAACATCACGTGCTCTGGAAAAGAGGACCTAGACCACATTTATACCTTTCACAAAAACCTGCAGGATATTGCTGTCATAATCCATTTAGCATTCTGTTCTATCAATCAGGTGACTTCCATCCATTCAGTTCTTCATTCACGTACTTATTTGTTGAGAACTTCTGGTATATTCCAGACATAACTCTGATTCATACAGGAGTGCACAAAGCATTCATTACTCTCACACTCATGAAATTACAGTGTCACATTGGAGAGAGAAGTTAAACAATGAAATTTCCCAATTATTTTGAAATTTTAAATATGACTAGATATGATATGACTATAGAGTTCTTAATTTAGGTGGATGGGAGGAGCCATTAATAAAAGCTTCCCTGAGTCAGTTCCATTTAAACGGAATCATGATAGATGATGAATAATTTGTCAGGAGAAAATTAGTCAAAGGTTGAAGAAAAAGCCAGTATCAAGACATGAATTTTGGAATATGTTGGGTTTAAAAACTAGACATGTCATGTTGGCTAAGGCTGAGGATATAGTGCAGTGTTAGAGAGCTTGCTGCACCTGTGCTTCACAATCCCAAACTAGCCCCCTCCTCCAAAAAAAGAGAAAAACGTTATCATATTAAAAGGTACATTAATGTCTAGCATTGCTATAACAAAATACCACAAGCTGGGGTTTCTTAAGCAACAGAAATTTAGTATCTCACATTACTGCAGGTTAGTGTTCCACCAGCAAGGTGTTCCCAGGAGGCCCGCCCTGGTGGATAGAGGAGCTGGGACATTTTTCGTTCCTTGTCTCTTGCTTTGCTTCAGTTTGTGACAGCAGATTCCGGCCTGCTCATGATGTGCCCTTCCGTCTCTTTGTCCAGTTTCCTTTATTTTGTAGGAAGATGGTAATATGGACTTGAACCTCCTAATGCTTCATCTTAACCAGTTACCTCTGCAATTTCCACTCAAGCAGTATTGAGTGGGGAAAGGAGGGGGGCTTTCCAATAAATAAAGGAACTCTTGATTGACTCAACTCATCACGTGTTGATTCTATGAAATGATTATTGAACGATAGTAGCTCCCAAACAGAAAACAATTCTGTGATCTCATGAGTACTGAACCACAACTTTTATAGTGTCACTGTATTTGTGGACTGTTTAAAGACACAGCCATGCATGTGTCTCCCACTTCTGGCACCTGATAGCAAGGGGTTCTTGCAGAATCCAGATACTGAATATTAGATCAATGCTTTTTAGACTCATAAAAACTGTTACCAATTGAGAGTCTATAGGTCTAGTAAAGTTGTTAAATTCATGGCTCAACCAAGTCACAAGTATCTCCTGCAGTGTATCTCTGGATTGAGGGAAAACAAGGTGAGTGAACTAATCAAGCTGCTTTTGCTGACTTCAGCTGCAAGTTATGTTTGGTTGGTCAAGCGAAACATCTCACAGGACTCCTGACTCCCCCCGCCTGGTAATTAAGAATGTTACATGGACCCATTTCCAGAAAGTGTGTCAACTGGAGAGAGATAGGAAAGGGATAGAGAGTTCATTTACCATTTGCTCAAGTGAAGAATGATCTACAAATCCCACAAAATTTAAGTAGTCTTAAAGGACATGCCATTGGCAGATTTATCTTACAGTCGTTCCTTCTCTCGTAGAGTGCTTCAAAACAAAGCAAGTTATCGATCCCGGTAGTCTCATTATTCTGGAGGTTTATAAGGTTAAAAATACCTGGAGTTTTATGAGCAGTGATAGTGGTGGATTGTGGCATTAACACTAACGTGTATGTTTACAGCACTGACTGACGCAGATAGAAGCTGGAGGACCAACAGCCTGGATTGAGAAGCAAAGATAAAAATGTTGTAGATTCTTTTTAATTTTAAGAATGTCTATATTGTTGGTGAATTATCTTCTTAAAAACTAGGTTGGTGATCCTCATCACCAATTACCTATTAAAAAAATCATCTACAGATACCTAAACACTGTCAACACTCAACTCTGTTTCAGATTAAATCACCACAGAGCCTGGCTTTCCAGCAGCCATATTTGAGACCAGAGATTTTCTCTGTGGCACTCGTTCATGGCAGTGATAATTAATAAATATGAAAATTGCAAAGACAGTAATTGAAAAATCCTTTAGTTTATCTTCAAAGAACTGACCATAGTGAACCTAATGGTCCTTTTAGAATGAATTCACTTTAGATTTGCTCTTCATTGCTCAACCTAACACTGGAAAAACACTTACTTTCACCTTTCTCTATATTTGTGGTCTCTTTTATTAGAAGTGCTCAGTAGATTATCTATTTTTAAAAATGAACTCACTAGATGAAAGTCTATTCACATAGTACCAAATAGACCTACAATAAGCATGCAGTTGCCTTTCTAATCTAACTTATGATGACAAATACTAAATTTTGGTGCCAAAAGTATTTGTATAATTCTGAAATGTCCTTATTTTTCTTCATTAATGTCTTTGAAAAACAATTTCCCAAATAAACCGAACCTACTAAAAAAAGGAGTTATATGATCCATAAGTCAGTTGGAAAATAAATTCAAAATAAATTCAAGTATTCTTTGAATATATATTTAAATTCAAAGGGAAGGATGGACTTTAACTTAATACTCGAAATAGAAATGTATTACAAAATGTCTGCATAAAATGATCAAAACATAAGCCTTGAAGTCTGTTCTTTGATATTGTAACTCTCTGCACGTGGCAGGAACTCATTTTGACAATCGCATTCAGAGGAAAGAACTCTAAGACATAAAAGTAAGATAAACTACAAGCCTTAGGATATGTGTGGTAGTCCGCTTTCCATCACTGTGACAAGATTCCTCAGAAAAGTAACTTAAAAAAGAAGTGATTTATTTCGCCCTATAGATTGAGAGATCTCAGCCCATGTTGCTCAGGCCTCATTGCTTCAGGCAAATGGTGAGGCGAACCAGCACAGAAGAGTCCCATGATGAAGAAAACCAGCTCATTTCAGGTGCTAGGACAGGGATGGGGGAGGGGGTGAGGGAGGGGCTCAGGGGAAGGGGACAGGACAGGGAGGGGGCTGAGGTCCCCGCATCCTCATTAAGGGTGACGTAATTTCCTTCCCCTAGGCCCCATCACTTCCCAACAGTTGCCATATCTTATATGTCTAATTTTTTTTAATCTATAAAACTTGTTTCTTCTTTGTGATGGTTTGGGTTTTTCCCAGGTATGGGACTTCCCAATGTCTTTGACTGTGAGGAAAGTGCTGAGCTGCTTCAGCACCCAGGTAGTTACTGAGCATGGGTTTCCGTTGTGGGAATGAGGGGTTTGGGAAGGAGCTTCTGGGTTTCCTGAGCTTTCTGAAGCATCCTCTTGTTGCTGGGGTAACCTCGAATGATTTTCTTTTTCATGTGAATATAATACAATATTATATATTATAATATACAATATAATCATACATAGTTGCATACTCTTTTATATTAAAACATCTATTGTTTCTTTTTTATTTTAATTTTATTGTCAAGGTGATGTACAGAGGGGTTACAGTTACATGAGAAAGGTAGTGAGTACATTTCTGGTTGAACATTGTTACGCCCTCCCTTGTTTTTCTCCTACTTTCCCTCTCCCTTAGTCCCCCCACCCAAGTTGTAAAGTTCATTTCCAACAGCTATTGTTTCTCTTTTATACAACTGTTCAAGATGCTGGTAGAATTCAGCATGTATTCTGTATTCTCATAAGCTAAAGATATAAAGCTATTCTCTAATACAATGATTTAAACCATATTTAGTTATAGAGTTAAACTTAGAAATTGTATCATTTAAGTTATGGAGGTTTTATCATCTAGGTTTTACTTTTATATCTCTACAAAGATAGATTTTTTTAAAAAATTCATATTCTTTCCAAATTTAGTAATCATCATCTCTGAAAATAATTTTGAGAATTTTTCTCTTCCAGCTCTTTATTTTGTGGCTTAATAAAGATAATATTATTGATTTCTTAGTTAACTAATCAAAATCACTTTTGAAAGTCCATTGGTTCTACATCCTTTTTGTGTAAAATTTTTAATTATTTTGTACATTTGTCTCCTCAAAATTTGAGTTCTCTCGTCATTGTCCTGTCAGTTCTGAGAAGTAGCTTTTCGTCTTTGGGTCTCTGGGCTTTCACTCCACTGAGATTTTGTTAGCACGAGGCTGTGCTATGCTGTCAGCGCAGCTTGGAGAGTTATACAGAAAGGGTTGGTAAGGCAATGCAGAAGTGGCTCCATGTAAGTGAGGGCTTGAATTTTCAAAATCACTGTGAATTATTGTTTTTAAAGTCTGCAACAAAAAGTTTTGTTTTATCCATACTACGTGAAGTAATTTGACTTTACCATGATCCTGGATTGCCAAACCTCATCCATTTACACACTTCGTAAGACAACAATTTGAAGTGATCACTGTTTCGATGTGAATTTCCCTTTGGCTCCAGGCTAGAATTTGACATCTGCAGGATACGCAGGATTGACTAGGAGAAATGCCAAGAAAGACATCTTCTAGGGCAACTGTATATTTCATTATATTGTAAGCATCCTCAAATCATTACAACCTCATGGCTTATTCTATATACATGGCTTATTCTATACACACATAATATACATTATATATACAAATATATTTCTGTATATCATCTAATGAAAATATTGTGAGCTTGAATTTGGTGAATAAACGTACATACTCTGCCTTTGCAGTGGTATTTTGCCATAGAAAGAAGGACTTCCTCTATCATATAGAGCAAAGGGCAAATTCAAATAAATTTTGCTAGGGAAATCCATTTCTGAAACAAATAACTCAGAGGAAATAAAGGCATAAACTGAACATCTAATCATGCAGAGTGACTAGCATGCTGATAATCATTGTATTGTTAAAGCATTGTGCTAGTAAATGAATGCTCATGGCATTATATTTCTTGATCATGGTTGTAGGTCTATGAAATGTCAACAACAAAGGACATGTTCAAGTCTGTTCTGTTCTTCTCAAGTGAAAGCAGCAATAAAAACAAGTAGGGAATAACAAATTAGGTCAATTCAAGAAGGATAAGAAAGCATAATTAGGATTGATAGTGAATGGCTTAATTCAATCTCATCTCCATTTTCCTTGTAAGTTAGATTTCCCCTCTTCTTTATTTTAACCAATATTGTTGCAATCTTTTATCCTATTTCTCTAGATTCCAATAATTTTTGAAATCTTGAATTACTTTATTCAACAGATCATACTATTGTTTACTGAGTGTTTTTTTTAAAACCTTGTTAGACTTTATCAAGTTTTATGGTATTTATATAAATTACTCATTCTATGTAATCGGCCTTGGATGAATGTTTTTAAAATATTAAAAGTGCCACACAACATATTAGTTTAATGTATGTGATGTTAATTTTATTAATTATGAAACCTTGAAGGGAAAAGTAAAAGTTACAATTTTCCTCTAACTTTATTCCTTAGTTTACCCAGTCAAGTCAAAAGAGTACTGAAATCATCTGATCTTTATCATGCAATTTGAGAGTTTATCTTTTATATTTTGTAGATTCAGACCTTATTTCTTGGTTCTCTTTGTTTTGAGGAGAAACTTCTAAAATTAAGTAAAAAATGAAGATCTGTATGACATCAAAATTTACACGAATATATCTCTTCTATTTTCATTGACTTTCTCCTACCTTTGTTTTTTTTCCTTTTTTTTTTTTTTACCAGTCCTGGGGCTTGAACTCAGGGCCTGAACACTGTCCCTGAGCTTCTTTTGCTCAAGGCTAGCACTTT
Organism: Dipodomys ordii; assembly: GCF_000151885.1. NCBI lineage: Eukaryota > Metazoa > Chordata > Mammalia > Rodentia > Heteromyidae > Dipodomys > Dipodomys ordii. The sequence goes on along the minus strand of NW_012267220.1, from coordinate 2,776,498 downwards.
ACCATTGAGCCATTGTGAGCTGCTGCTCGCTTTTTCTGTTTATGTGCTACTAAGGAATCGAACCCAGGGCTTCATGCATGCTAAGCAAGCACTCTACCATTAAGCCACATTCCCAGGCCATACCCTTGTTTTTAATACTGTGTTCTCTCTCTTGGTGTTCTAAATTAGCATGATACAGACTGGACTGTGTTTCTTCTCTGGATCTGTGACTCACTAAGTAACCTTAGATAAGCTCCTTAAATCGCCTTAATTTTTCCCATCTATTGTGAGTCAACACTAGGTAATACAAATAAAATACTTAGCATTGTATATGACTTTTCCTTCCCTGATACCTTCTAAGTTTTCCTTTTAAATTTTCTTTTTATTACAGTCCAAGGAACATTTTTCAGTTTTCAGTTATCCTTGCTTCTTCTATCAAATTAATAAATGATCATCGTTTATTTTCCTTTGATTTTGCCTGTACTTGAAGTCAAAAGATACTTTTGGGGGGCTAACATTTACTGTTCTTGACTCCAGGCCCTTTCTTCCTCAATAAGTTCTTACGTCATTAGGGAAAAAACACCTGAAATATAGTTCTATTGTGGCCTTTACCCATCATTTTCAGAGTACTCCCCAATACGCATAGAACAAAGTCCAGCTTACGTTGTTTTAGATGCAGGAATATTGTCATGCCCTTTTTCTAGTTATTGTTATTGTCTTTGCAAACGTGTCTCTTCTGTCACACTAAGCTGTTTCAACAGCACACGTTCCCCGTATTCTCTTCTCAGAGTCTTTGTTAGGGTCTCAGAAAGTCTTCTTCAAGTCCACATGCCCATATGACCAAACTCACACCCACACTTCAAAACTCAGGCCTTCTCCCTCAGACAGTGACTATTTAATTTAGTTCAGTCATTTCTTCACCCGTACATCTCACTATAGCAAGTTGTCCAGAAAGTTCAGCTGTGATTATAGATGAAGAAAACAGGTGCTGAACAGTGGATTTTTTCACATAGATAAAACATTCTTTATATTGGAGAACTATGCCCTTTAGGACTTTCCTAGCTCAAGAAACAAAGTCAGGGTCCGGCTTCAAACTTACAAAGGAGAAGCTATCTCTTTTTAGAGGCTGAAGTAGTGAATTTAGTTTGAAACTAATACCATGCCCCCAAATTCTAGGGCCTTTAGAAGTTATACTCAATCTATTTACTTGTGTTCTATCAATGAAACAACAAACCTGAGATCACAACACATCTGTTAACAATAGTGTTTCATGAATATGCTAAGCCCATGGGTGAAACCTGCTTCTGCGCAAAAGGATTATAGTCAAAATATTACTAATCATTGATAATGCATCTAATTACCCAGGAGGTCTGATGGAGACTTAACAGTGTTGTTTTTAATGCCTACTAATACAATAAGCATTGTGGAGCTTCAATGAAATATAGATGACATGTATTTAAGAAATACACTTCTTAAGCTATAGCAGCCATAGATAGTGATTTTTCTGATGAATTTGGGAACAGTAAATTGGAAGCTTTCTGAAAATGATCCATGATTCTACATACAATTAAAACCATGACACAAATAACTTTAAAGAGCACTCTTTTGATTCATGGCATGAGGTTAACTCCCATTATTAATGGGAGTTTGGAAGAAGTTGATTCCTGTCTTTGTGGAGGACTTTGAAGGATCCAAGATTCCAGTGGAGCAAAAGATGAAGATGTAGAGAGTGAGGGAACATTACCCTAACAAGCAAAGCTTGAAGATGGGACCAAATGATTGCAACTGCACTTTAAGACTTCAACAGATGAGCAGTGGTCTCCAAGGGAAGAGTAAACAAGCAGCTTCTTGAATGAAGCATATTCCTGGTGAAGATGCTATGGGCCTTGATGAAGTGACCATGAAAGATTTAGAACATGTCATAGACTAAAGTTGATAAAGCAGCTGTAAAAAGACTAAAGATTCTCTTTGCTGTCAAACAACATTGGATGCTTCAGAGAAAACTTTTGTGAAAGGAAGAGACAATGCAATGAATCTTACCAATTTTGTGTTTTAAGAAATCATCACAGGCTGCTCAGCCGTTGGTAACTACTTTTCTATCTGTCAGTAGTCATCACTACTCAATCAAAACCCACCTTGGACAAAAGGTTCTGACTCACTAATGATATGGGTGCTTGTGACCATTTTTGTCAATAAAGTATTCCCTAATTAAGGTATACTCATTGTTTTAGGCTAAATAAAGTGGAAAAAAACTGTAGTCTATCTCACACTGAATAGAAAACAGTATAGTCAATAGCTTGTATATGCAAGGGGAAACAAAAAACTAATGGAACCCAGTTTATTGTGAGGTTTGCTTTATTGTAGTGGGCTAATACCAAACCTGAAGCATCTCTAAAGCATGCTTATATAAAACCAGCATTCAGTTCTGTGAAATTGCTGGAAAGGCCAAAGAAATAGAACAAAGAGAAGGACACACACGCACTTTGAAGAATTCTATGAGGATTCATGTTTTCAATAGTACATGTTAACCATCAAGGCTTACATAACTCGTGGTATTATTACTGGAAATGTTGAAAGGCATTTGGATAACCAAAGTCTCTCAGTACATGACTTTTTCAGATTTTGTCAAAACACTTAGTTGTGTGCTAAGCAGGTTGAATTACTCAGAATGTACTGCTTCTTGACAAAGCAGTTTGTACACTGTGTAATCCAGCAGGAAAAATCAAGGATGTCACAGACTGCCTAACTACAGTCATGTCAAACCACAGATTTAGCTCTCCAGGGGGGTATTTTATTTTCCTATGTGCTGCAATTGTACAAAAGAAAAGTTACCAAATACTAAAAGTCTCGGAGTGAAAAGAAAAATGGACTCTAGTTAAATTGTAGAAAAATTGTCTTTTTTTAAAACTAATAACATATGTCAGGCACACAGCCAAGAACTAGTCAGTAATTAAAATCAGATATTTATCAAATCAAAATAGACACTCCAAAATTCTTGGAGCACAGATAATGTATTTATATCATGACCAATACTGTTTGATCCTTTTCCTTTGAAAGGCAATTTAAATTCTCCCCTAGGGAACAAATTACTATGATAAAATAACTTTAGGCATATATGCTGAAGAAGTGAGAAATCATAGTTGAAACATAAATCATAAGAAAGCTCAGCAAAAACAAAACAATAAAAACCACTCCGTAATCAACAAATATATTAAAAATTCTAACAGTCTAGAGCTATTTATTTATTGTTTGATGGATTGATTTTTTTCTGCTGTTCTGGGGCTTGGAATCAGGACACTCAAGGTTAATGTTTTACCATGTGATCCATAGCCCTACTTCTGGCTTTTTGGTGGTTAATTAGTGGTAATTGTGTCATAGATTTTCTTTCCCAGGCTGTTTAGTCCTCAGATCACAGTATCCTGAGTAGCTAGGATTTCAGGCATGAGATACCTACAAGAGTTAGTAATTATATAGGTGAATAGTTAGTTCACCTAACTGTAGGTGAACAGAATATAAGAAGCTTCTTTTTCCAGACCTCAAAATTACTATACATCTGACAAAGGCCTAATATCCAATATATACAAGGAGTTGAAAAAGCTAACCCCTCCCAAACCTATCACTTCATAGAAAAGGGAGCTAGGGAGAGACTTCTCAGAAGAAGAGTTAAGAAGGCAAAGAAACACATGACAGGAGGGGGGGGGAATGGAGGAGTTGGGGAGGTGGGGCAAGAAGTGCTGATAAGGGAAAAACAATGGAGGGGTAACAATGCTTGATAGGAAATGTACTCATTACCTTACTGCTGTAACTGTAACCCCTCTGTACAGAATCTGTACAATAGAAAATATATATTAAAAAAAGAAACACATGTGGAAATGCGCATCAACCCTGGCCATAAAGGAAATGCAGATCAAAACAATTCTGAGATTTCAGATTACTCCAGTTAGGTTGCCAACATTGTGAATTCTAACAACTAGTATTGGTAGGGCTGAGGGAAAAAGGAACCCTAATGCATTGTACTACTGGTGGGAATGTAAGCCTGTACAACCACTTTGGAAAACAGGCAGTAGGTTCCTCAAAAACTTAAGCATAGACCTTTTCTATGACCCAGCCATACCACTCCTGGGCATCTATGTTGTACTGTTCAAAATAGCCAAGATATGGAAACATCCCAAATGCCCCACAATAGATGAGTGGATCCAAGAAACTTGGGACCTATTCACAATGGATTTTTACACAGCCATTAGAAACAATAAAATGATACCATTTGCAGGGAACTGGATGGAATCATGTAAAGTGAGGTAAGCCAAGCTCAGAGAGACAAATGGCACAGGTTCTCTCTGATGTGTGGAGATTAGATCTAAAATTCAGTGAGATATTACAAATGATACAGGATTCTAGGTACTCACACACAGTGAGACCAAAAGAGGAAACTCTTAGAAAAGAAACACAAGCAATGCCTAAGTGCCTATTTATGCTTATGTAAAATTATATCCAAGATATGGAAGTGAGATCTCTCTTTTTTTCTTAAAAAATTTCTTTGGGTGATTCTGTCTTCTTTACCTTATATATGGTGTATTCAAGTGTATATCTTCAGGAAGGGTGGGGGAGAGGGTATAGAACTCAAGGGAAAAAGGGTGAAAAAGTGCGGCGGTTGGGCTCACAGGGCACTGATGAAAGTGAACTAAACAACTAGAGGATGGAGTTGGGAGAAGAGGACTGGGAGACAGAGAACAGAAGATACTGTATGAAGGAAATGTACTCATTACCTGACTCATGTGATTGTAATCCCTCTGTCCATCACCTTTATAATAACAATAAAGTCAATAATAAATGTACAAGGTACTTTAAAAATATTATCATTGAAAAATGCTTGAATTTCACAAGTTTTAACCATCACAGAAAATCCCTCACTTAACCAGTTTTTACTACAAGTTGGTTAAGATGTTTATAAAATATGCATTATTCTGAAGGACCTAGTAAAAATTCATTTGATAACTCTTTTCTGGATTCAATTATATTGCTGTTTCTATAGAAATAACTTCAACATAGAGTTTGTTTTGCCTTTGGTTCAAGACCAGGACAAACTTGGTACCTGACCCTTTTGCTCATTGGCTACCCCTCTATCAATCACTGGCAAGCCTTCAACTCCATCTTCAATATATTTTATTAAAACTACAAAGTGGGTTAAATGGAAGTTTTTTTTAACTTTTTCTTTCTCCCTCATCACTGTTTAGATGGCAGTTAAAGTTACCTTCCTATTTATTACCTAGAAAATGACCAGAAACACAAACAAATTCACGACATTCAAGATCTTAATGAAAGGCAACCAGAGGGTATACTCTTAGCAGCAGTGGAGATGAACTCAGGGTTGCACGCTTCCTAGGTACCTGTTTTGCCATTTAAGCCATACCTAAACCATTTTTCTTTCAGTTTCTTTTGCAGATAGGATCTCATTTATTACACTGATTGCCATTGGCCTCTGAAGCTTCTTCCCGCTTCTTAAAGTATCTAGGATTACAGGCCTGTACCCTCACCAATTAGTAATTCAACTTTTTAATAGGTTTATCTTGTTTTTGTTTTACTGTTGTTTTTCTCTTCCACATTAATATATCTGTCACCACTGAGGTAGAGGGAAACCTAGGCTCCTAGTATCTCGGCTTTCTGAATCTGCTTTTGAGTTGAACTCAGAGTTATTCACACAATGAAAATATACTTTGAGAAATGGATGCACATATTCTATATTCTATCCTCAAATGTTATTTATTTTGATTTTATTGTCAAGGTGATGTATAAAATGCTTTCAGTTTCATATGTAAGATAGGGACATTTCTTTTCGAACTTGCTACCCCTCCCTCATTTTTCTCCCACTTTCCCTCCACTCCCCCCCTCCAAACTGTCTGAGTGCCCCAGGTCTTTAGAAATGTACATAGATAGTAGGAAAGAAGGAAAAAGAGGAGACTGTTGAGAGGTGTAGAGCAATGTCAAGGAAGCAAGAAGAATATGACATCGGGAGTGGTCAAAGGTATCAAGCAGTGTTCTAGTCAGTGCTTTGTGTTTAACTCAGATGGGAGACAGGCTGTTAGATGTCATGGGAGAGAAGTTTCTGGTGTCAGTGAAGAATAAAAATTTAATTGGACATTGGATGAAACAACTGGATTTTTCAAAAAGAATTTGCACTCTATAACATGTCTTGCTTATATAATGTGATTGTAAAATGACTATTAGGGAAAAAGGGGAGGAGAGGATGACGGGGAGGAATATTATAGAAACATGATATCAATATCTGTGTCGATGTATGTGTTTGTATATGCATGTATGAAAAGAACTGCAAAATGTTAAAAAGGGAGGAGGAAAGGGGTGGAAAGAAGAACAATATAGATGGTGACACTTAGGTCAAAGTGCATCATATACATGTATATAAATACTACAAAGAACCCCCTTTGTACATTTAATTTTTGCTAAATAAATTCTCAAGAAAGAATTTGGACTGCTAGGAAAACAAAATCATGTCATTGGGTAAAAGTGGTTTATACAAGGATTTGAAAACAGAATGAAAATGAAATAAGAAACATGGCATGGACAAAGAAATTTTGGTCCAGTTAAAGGGTGCAATGTGTTGGAAGGAGGGGTTTGGATTTGGAAGTGTGAGGAAGCAAACGAGGAAGGTAAAGATAGAACAAATTTCTGTAGTTCTACAATCCAAGGTAGCTTTACTGGTACACAATTGACAGAGATAGACAAGGCGGAACCATGGGCAGAGACACATTGAGTGAACAGTTTCTAGGGGTCAGCAAGCAAAAATATGGTGCTTAAATGCTCAAGGTATGATTTGAAATGTGTTCTCAGTAAGACGTGCCAGTGACTTGGAATCCTTATAATCAATTTTATTGATTCTCAGGTTCTGTATTTGTGGATTTAGCGAGCTAAACTTTTTTTTTGGTGACCTCAAAAGTAATCTTGTCTGCATTGATGTGGTCATTTGCAGGCATGCACAGACTGGCAGAGAATTCTCTTTGCACATAGTAAACACAGGAAAGCTGGGCTGTGCTTTACATTAAATGAGTATTACATAAGCTTGGTCCAGCTGTAATCCTACTCAGTATGAATGTAATGTTTAATATACACTAAACAACATACATACAAAACACACACAAAACAGTTATTGATTGGTTGATGGAATTACTGTAACTTTACACTCATGGGAATTTACCTACTTACTCAGTACTTGCTAGTTCAGCTTGGAGAGCACAGACTTCCACAAATAATAAGAATTGATTGCACTTTTTTTAATTGATTGCATTTTTAAATCACCCATATGTAAATAGGCCATTCAAATAGAATTCCAACAGCTCTTGAAATATTTCTTAGTTCCGTGTTTTCTGCACTAGTAAATCATTTGCAAATTGAAAGGTCTGGATAAATACATGACTCATGACTCATACTTTTCTTTAACCAGAGCCTGGCAATTGATAAGAAGTTTTTCTGTCAGCTTCTTTCCTGAAATGAGTAAAATATATTTTGCTGTCTTTCCAAGCAACTCAAACTTGAAAAAGTTTCATAATATTTTATTCAATTGCTATAGATCTGTCAGATAATGATCCATTAAAAGTGATTTGCTAAATGAATCTTCAAACAATATTTTCAAAAATATCTACTATTTTATCATATGAGCTGCCATAGATAATAGCATATGGCATGTGTATTTTCTCGAGTTGGTATCTTTAGTTCAAATAAAAATCTTAAAATTCAGTTAGTATTATGAACATTTCCATAATATTTCCTAAGCCTTTTGTTTTATTGGTCCAACTGTAGTTTTCCTATCAACATATCCAAAATAAAGCTTATATCAGCAGTGAGGAAAATCAGTAGAGAAAACAGTTCAGTACTAAGAACTCTATAGTATTTTTGTAGGAACTATGGAATAAAATGCATAAGAACAGTCTTCTAACTAAGCTTTTGAGTCCCTCAGAAGATAGCTCATGTAATGAAATAGTGAAAGATATCACTATTTAAGAACTAAAGGATTCAATCCACACCCAAAAAATTTTAATATTTAATGCAGACCCTTCTGAGAAATTTAGTGGTACAAGTATTAATCGATTTTACAGGCATTTAATAAGTCAAACAAGCTTAAGTGAAATATTTCTGTGATTAAAAAGGTAGAAATGATTGAAGAACTGAAGGGAGGTTGGAGGGAGACTATAAGTGCATTAAACTGTGACTAAGAGGTTCTAAGCTCATGTCATTCTACCTTTAGAAAGTATGAGATTGAAAACGCAAGCTTTGCTTTGCAAGTCATTATTGATTTGATATGTAGCAATATAAAATAATTGTTGCTATTTATCTTTATTCTTTGTGGTCAAAATCTTAAATGTTCTTGTTTGTGTTGTTAATCCTGATTTGTCAGAGTAATTAAAATAAGCTTTGTACTATAATTTAGGATTTTGGAATATCAGGAAGGTATTCTTTTGCAGGACACATTACTTCTGTGTATCAGAGAACAATAAAAAATAGAAAAATAGAAAACAAAACCTTAAGAAATGCCATCTTCCTTGTGTTTAAAGCCAGAAACTGAATTCAGCCAACATAACTTGTATATGGGTCAGGTTCTATTTCTTCCTCCCAAGTAGTGGACTTACAGTTATGGATTCAAGAGGTTACCCAATTTAGTTCTGATACCAACGTATAATTTTAAAAATGTCAGTCCAATTCAATCCATTAGAGAATTTCTTTTTCCTTGTCATTGACTACTATTTTTGTAAGTGTATGAAAGTAATGGATTTAATGAAAGAGAAAAAATGGGGTTGAAACACTATTAATCATTTACCATAGAGAATACAAATATGAATATATCTATCTATCTCTATCTGTCTGGCTCCTTTTCATGAGACACTCATTGGGAAGATTGGTCCAACAGTAATTCTTGAAGAGTGGAAAAGAGTTGCATATAGTTATCAGGACCTCTGAGCAGTGTGGATAATGTTTTAGAAATTAGTAGAACCTAGTTATGAGAGCTGGGTCACAGGCTGGAGTGAAGCGAGTGGGCCTGCTGATGAGATCTGATGGTTTACTCAACAGGTGCTTACAGGGATGCCATTAAACACCACACTTCATATGGTCCAGAAGGATGTCTCTTTAGGTATTTCAACCATTTTAGGTGCTGGGATTGATTCTAAATCAGACCTAAGTCTGAAAATGAGGTTCAAGTACAAGTTTTGTAGAAGCAGGGTTAAGAAGCTCTCCTATAGGTCAGAGTATGAACATTATATATAATATAATGTATAAGTATATTATAAGTATATTAAAGTATATTATATAAGTATATTAAACATTATATATTATATATAATATAGATAATGTTATATATAATATTATGTAATACATAACATAATATGCTATTATATATTGTATATTAAACAATGTTGCATATAACATGTAATATATGTTACATATATACTAGTATATTATATGATACATAATACGTGGCATAATATATTATGAGTGATATATGACATATATTTCATGATGGTTTATATATAAATATTATATATATATAATATTAATTGATGATATGAATAGGGGTCATTCAGTCATTTTCATTGTAATTATGGTTGTATAGTACATAAATCATCCACAATCAGTTAGAAGGGCTTGAAAGTAGAGTTATTTATAGACTGAAGAACATCCTGTCATTACTTTCATTAAATATTATGAGTATGACCTATAATACTAGAGGAAACTGGTAAAAGAGGATATTCTTTGGAAAGTCTTAAAGCAAAACTGTTGTTAACTACTAAAGAAGTTTCAGAAACAGAATCCATAATATAGCACAAGAACTCAGGTGTGTCTGTGGGCATTCAGGTGTGGTTGTGAAACTGCTATCATATTTGGTGCTGAAATTGAAAATATGGTTCGAGTTATATGTACATGTGATTTATGAAATATTCTGTGGCCAGACAAGCAAAGTGTAACTTATTTTACATTCAGTAATAATCCAATGTAATACATGAGAAGGTATTTTAGAAATGATACTATTTTTAAGGTGTGGATTTTAAATAGAATCCATGAAGCCTATTATTTGTGGGTGAAAGGAAAAAGTACATGTTAGATACATGGTCATCAAAGATTGCATAGCCCACTTAGTTTCTGCATGTAGGTTAAGGACAACCTTGAGGTGTAAAGACAGACCTTCAGGATATGAGGCAGGGGTTTATGCTGTTGATTACTGGTTGTCAGTCATTGATGTTAGGGATCTGTTTGTGATCGTATTTTGTGTACTTCCTTGTCATTGTACAGTAAGTCCCTGGTTATTATGTGAAGCATTATATAATCTCCCACTTCTTTTGCTCCTTCGCCATCATGTATACTTATGAGGTGATATGGCATCATATTATATGCCATATAAACACCTAGGCACTAATTCCAGGAATAATGTTTAAGTGTTGTGGGGCATTTGTGCTGTTTTTATAGCAATGGGCACAAGTGAAGTATATTAACCTTCAAAATTAGCAGTCATTTTTGTTAGGCAGTCAAGTAAAGACTGTGATTAGAACCAAAAGATGATGAATGAAAATGATGTTGCTTGATTAAAATTAGGTTTTACTAAAATGAGTGCTGACTTTGTTCTTTGTGAACTAATCAAGCTTGTCGAAGGGATGGTTGCCTTCTTTTCTTTAGAGTTCAATACTGTGTACATGAAATGATACGGTGGTTTCATTCTAAAATATCCCATTGGTCAGTCAGAACACTGAAAAAGTTATACATCTCTAGAATATTAATTGGTGATATGATTAGATGTCATCCAGTCATTTTCATTATGGTAGAAAAGTACTTAAGTTGTCCATAGTCATTCATTAGGGGCTTGGAAATAGAGTTCACTTTAGACTTACAGACTGAGTCTGCTGTCACAATGCATTACTTCCATTTAATATTATGGGTGTGACCTATAATATTAAAGGTTCACAGGAAACTGTGGAGCAGGAGCCTATTCTTTGGAGAGCTCAATGTTCAGGATTTTTATGTGTAATTTGGGCTAAGAGTTAGAAGCAAAAGAGAGGACCTTCCGAAGTAAAGCTGTGAATTTTGACCCTAAGTTCTTAGTAGCCCATTGCATATCAACAATGCCTACACTCATTCATTCTTTTTAATTTTGTTCTCGTAGGAATGTATGTGTCAAACTCTTCAGCAGAAATACTAACCATCTCAAAATTTGGACAGTCTAGTTACTCTGTTTTGATCCAGATTGCAGAAGTATGTCCACAGGGAAAAGAAAGTATGACTTACCAAGAATCTAACAAATTGGGTTTTCTAAACTTAGCATGCTCTAAAAATAGAACATTTATCCATCAATAATATTATACAACAGGAAGTCTTATTACAAAAATGTAAGAATTATTGTGGAAGAAAAGTCTGTGGAAGGTTAGGTTACATTATATCTATACACATATATATGTATATATACACACACACTTTTCCTGCACTTCAAAACATTTCATTACTTTCTTCATTCTCTTTTTAAAAATCTTTCTTATGCTTTTCTTTCTTCATCAATGCAACATAGAATCCATGGTTCAGACAGAACTTGGACAGCAGTTCACCAGGGAAAGGAACTACCACATTAAATTACTAGACTATATTAATCTTCCTCCTATTTACTTTGAAAGAATTCTACTAGTTGTTAGGAAATTCTGTGCTCAGGAATATGATCATCCTGATATCCTAGAAGTGATGAAACCTTAACACTAAGCTTGTGTGAGTAAATCACTCATTATCACCTTACAAACTAGTACACTGCACAATTAAAGCAGGTATACATTTTCATTCACCCCAATAACAATAGTAGCATATATTAATGGCAGCATAACAAAACACCATCAAATCTAGCAATTTAAAAACAACTCAAGATAAAGGTATATACAAGATGCAGCGTATCAAAATTAAATATGTTGACATCAGGGGATATACCGTGGGGGGAAGAATATACAAAAGAAACAAAAAAATTACATCCTACATTAAAAACAACAGAAAAACCTCTTGTATATACATTTATCTAATTTGGGGAGGAGAAGGGGAATAACAAAATGCTGAATCAAGGACACAGGATGACCCATTGCAACGATGATACTTACAAGCCACTCCGTTGGAAGAGCTTTACAATATAGGAGTGGGAGTGGTGGGGGAGGGAAGGATAATAGGAGAAAAACGGAGGAGCGGGTAACAATGTTCCACAAGAAATGTACTCATTACCTTATTCATGTAACTGTAAACCACGCCCCCCTACAGCATCTTTACAATAAAATAAAATTAAAAACAAAAGCAACAACTCAAGACTGGCTTAACGGGCTGGTTCTGGCTAAGGCTGAATGATGCAACTGCGCACAAGCCTGGGCTGCATTAAGGAGAAGGCTGACCTGGGGTAGAGGTCCCACTGGTGAGAAACATTACACATACGGCTGTTGATCAAAGGGTCCAGCTTCTCCCTTGGTATTGGCAGCTAAGCTTCTGTTTCATGTGTTTCCAAACTGTTACCTCTGACATGTCCCTAGAACAATCCAAAGAGAGAGCAGGCAGAGGAAGCAGCAAAGACACCTTTCTATCACCTAGTTGCTAAAAATCACAACCAGCCTTTTGTACTTCCTCATCTTCTTCACTAAAAGTAAACCTACTAAGGGAAGTCCTACTCCAGGGGACTGTCTTCAGGCCTTTGCCTCTTGAAGGGAGCGTAGAGGTGGTGAACATTTTGCCAGTTTAAAATGGCAGGCATCTGAATAAGAGCTTCTACCATGGTTAGAATAATGGTGTCATCATGGTGTCATCTTCAGTGTAAATGTGCTAAGAGAGATTCGACCTTCCCCAGGAATGAGATCAGCAACCTTATAAAAGCATTTTGGAGCCTGAACTTACCTTGTGCGTCCCCTGCTCCCTGTGGGCATGACGGAGGACCCACAGCAAGTCACCCTGGTGGAAGTGGAGACAGGTCTCCTCACTAGACAACAACAGCTGTTCCCTTGACCTTGAATTTCCTAGCATCCAGAACTATAGGGGTTGGCTGTTGTTGTTTATAGATGATCTATTCTCAGGAATTTTGTTGTTGTAACACAGACAGGCTAAGGTAGTGAGAATTAAATGAGTGCTTAGACTTTTATTTTTTCTTTTTGTGCTGGTTCTAGGCCTTGAACTCAGGGTTTGGGCACTGTCTCTGAATTTCTTTTGCTTAAGGCTAGCGCTCTACCACTTAAGCCAGAGATCCACTTCTGGATTTTTGGTTTATTTTATTTTATTTTATTTTATTTTTAATAGTGGTTTTTGGAGGTAAAAGTCTCAAGGACTTTCGTGCCCTAGCTGACTTGGAATGGTCATCCTCAGATCTCAGCCTCCTGAATAGCTAAGATTACAGGTGTGAGTCACAGGTAACTAACTAGAGACTGTTCTATAAAGCACAAAGCTGCTTCCTCATAACCTCATTTTCTTCCTAAAGTTGCCTGCTAAACACAGATTTCCTACAAAGTTGGGTTGTTCTTCATTTCTATGGTTCATTTCTTGCTCTGATTTAAGTATCAACTTTCCTATATCTACTGATTTAACCCTGGGTTCATGTTGTGATCTTCTTCCATGAATTATATACTTTCTCTTTTCTCCTTTTAATTAAAATTGGCATTTGGTCTACTACCCCCTAGAAGAATTTTTAAATTTTTTTTTCCTTTTCAAGAAAGACAATAGTTTTCAAACATTTGTTCACACTGAGCTAAAACTTGTTAGGCTAGGGACTCAAAAACTCTACCCCTACAATTCAATATTTAATTGTAAAGGGCTATGAATTCTCTCATTCTTATTTACTGATTTAAAAAACAAGAAAAAAGATATGTATGTACACTGAATTCACCCCTGTTGAGTGCAGTAAGAGTAAAGAAAACATTCCTTTGTCCCAGAGCTGATAAATTTGATCAGAAATTTGTGATTTCACAGTAACTTCCATGGCAAATTAAATGATTCTACATGCCCATTAACTGCTAAAAGAACTTTTTAAAGTAAAGGTTGTTAACTATGATAATTAGCCAAGAGTAAATCTATTTGTTATAACGTTTCATTTAATTCAATTAGAGAAAGTCATGTGTTTAATTCATTCCTCAGATATTCTCTAATAAATTCAGAAATCTTTTAGGCTAATGGGACCAAATAGAATAGAGAGACAGAAAATACAATCTTTTGTCACCAAGAGGAGATGTGTACCTATAAAGTAAGCTTGAATTGTAACGTTACACCACCATTGCTGCCACCATCAGTTAGCAGTTGTTGAAAATTTACTGTAAAAGTACTACTTTGCATATATTCAAGATTGTGTTTCTAGCGAACATGCAGGTCACTTGAATCCAGTATTCCTATGTCAGAAATCCATATAGCATCTTATTGTCTATCTGTACTAGATTACCTCAACCTTCTCTACTAGGTGCATTGCCTCTCCTTTTTACCACAATGTATTTATCATCTCAAAACCTTGTGAAGACGTCCCGTATCTATGCAGTCATAGATGATAAGATCATAAGTAGTGAGGGCAAATGGACTATGTGAAGTGAATTATGTAACAGTTACTTGTATAGCTCTAGATTCTACAAAACTCCCACACTGTCGTTTCTTGATGCACTAAGAATATCAGCATCTAGCTACCAAGTGTATGTTACTCATACCACTAGTTCTAGCTGTTCAAGAGGATGAAATTAGACAGATTGTAGTTTGAGGCCAGCCCAAACAAAAAATTGAAAGACTCCCTTCTTAAGAAATAGCTAAGTCATGGTGCCCTGCATCTGTCATCTCAGCCATAAGTGGAAAGCAAAATACAGGATTGCTGTCCAGACATTAGCATTGCTCTATTTCAAAATAATCAGTACCAAATATATTATAATATTTAATATATCTTACCACCAGTTATCTCCCTGAAAGACCGAATGATTTTGAAATCTATTTAGGATTAGAAAGCATGGAAAACAAAAATTGTATTTATGCTAAAGTGTATAGACGACATGAAATCAGCAGATTAATTGCGTAAGCTCGATAAATTTGATGATGAACTTGAAAAAACTGCCTGCCAGAACCTTTTTAGACTAGCACACAACCACTCCACTTCTGGCTTTGTTAAAATGGTTAATTGGAGATAAGAGTCTTGCGACCTTTTATTGCCTGGGCTGGCTTTGAATTGTGATCCTCTGATCCCAGTCTCCTGAGTAGGTAGGATGACAGACTTGAGCTACCAGTATTTCGCTCTGCCAATATTTTTGAATGTGCCCTCAGCATTTTTAATCATTCCTGTAATATATCAGACAAAATTCCAGTTCCTTTATTGTCTCATGAACACTTTTTAAAATCAGTTCTTAAATTTCCAACCATTATAATATGACTTAGTGAAGGAAACCCCCCTGTGAATGATTTCCAAGAAGCATGAATATCAGTTCTTTCTGGTTGGGAAGAGCACATGCTTTAATTTGATCTCCATACACTGTAGATGTTCTAGAAGAAATGATGACATCAGTCAGTCACTCTGTACTTTCTCATATTTTTATATCTATCATTTTTAGCATCAGCTATCAAAAATCAAGCAAAATGGTAAAAAAGAAAATTCTCCTGTCACAGGATCTTGGCCGTTCTGGAGATAGGCAAAAAAAAAAAAAAAAATTGGCAGGAGAGTCTTAAAATTATATTCCTTTGGATTTTTAAAAATAAAGTATTTCCCACAAAAGAGGATAAACTTGAGAGAGAAAATAATCTATTCATTAAGCAAATGTTTCTTCAGTGTCTACTTTATGAAAAGACATCCTGGCAAGCTCTGCCACAGCACAGAATAGAATGCAAGTTGGTACAGGCAGGCTGAGACAATCGCACAATCACCTTTAGTCCAGAGCGAATTGTGTATTGTGTGTGTGAGACATGACTGTGGGGCTGTGGCGGTGTGAAGCAGAAGCCCTGGCATCTGTCAGGGAGCCGGGGGGAAATCTCAGAAACGATGAAGAACACCAGCGTGGCCCGGAAGAAGGCCTAAGGGTCTCTGTGTTCATTTTGTTTCATTTTTAGTTGTAAAATTAGGAATCTACGGTAGAAAGTTTTGAAAATTGAGATGCTTACACCAAGGAAAACAGTTACCAAAAATTCCACATGCAAGTAAAATCCTAACTGAAATATGGTTTTAATCCACTTTCAGCTATCTTTGTACTCTTCATATATTTGAGAAAATCATTTGTATATAATTTTACATGCCACTTTCTAATGTTCACAACATTATATTATATACAACATTGTGATATACTATATATTATGTATTATATTGTTATATAATTTATTATACTTATATAAGTATATACATGTATGTTATATAATATATACTATATATAGTGTGTATATATAAACATATATATAAATATATATAATAAATATATAATACATATATAAATATATATAATAAATGTATAATACATATAATATATAAAAATAAATATATAAATTTATACATAAAATATATAAAATATTTATTTTATTATATAATATATAAATACATATTAATAAACATATAAAATATAATATATGTTATATACTATATATTATATACGACATTATATTATATTATATTCACTTAAAACAGCTATACTGGATTTTAAAAACAATTTTAGAGCCTTAATACTAAGTAGTTGTTTGTTCTAGCATTCTAAGTACTCTAAACACAGTCCATACAGCACGTTTAGGTCATGTCTTAGGCTTTGCTATCCAAAGTCACATATTAAGATAAAAATGGATCAAGAAAATGTGGTATATATATTAATATATGCATATATATGCAATGCAATTTTACTCATCCATTAGGAAGAATGATGTTGCACCATTTGTAAAGAAAGGGAAAGACCTAGAACAAATGTTGAGGAAGTTAGACCTAGAAAGACAAAGGGTACATGTTTTCCCTTATATGTGGAAGCCAGATTTAGCTTATACACTTATAAATAAATATATTGGGTGGTATGCAAGTGTGTACAAATATTTACTGAAATATGGTAGATTTGAGGGAGATCTCAGATAGTGTAATTCCTTAGAAAGCCCAAAATCAAAGCTCAGCAAAAAAACAAAAACAAAAACAAAAAAAACACCAGAACGTGGGTTCTCAAAAGGTTGGGGTTAAGGGTTAAGGAGTGGGTGAATGAAGAGGAGAAGAAGGGGAGAATGCAGTCATAAACCCAGTGTGCAACCTACACGATTAAGAAGAATGAGGGAAGAGATGGGTGGGGGAGGGACGCATGAGAATGTTGAACAGGATGACATTGGTCAAGATATATTGTATTCATAAACTCCTTTGGTAAGTGGAAACTCTGTTGTACAACTGCCTAAAGATAATAATTTTAAAAACGAAAGAAAAAAAATAAAAGAAAATGGAAGCAGGTAAATTAAGGGGGTGAGAGAGTTGAAGAGACGGGAAAACAATGGAAAGAGCGACACTGATCAAGATGCCCTGTACTCGTAAATTGACCTGTTGAATTGACACTTCTTTGTATAATTACTTAAATATAATAATAATAGTCACATATTGAACATTGAGCTTTCAAAAAATCTTTTTATTGTTATCATACAGATTATGTGCAGAGTTGTTACATTTACGTCAGTCAGGTAAAGAGTCCATTTCTTTTTGGACAATGTCACCTTTTCCCTCATTCTCTCCAGTTTTTCCCTCCCATCACCACCCATAAGTTATATAGTTCATTTTCAACATATTGTCCAGTGAGTACCGCTGCTACATTTGTTTACCCTTTGTCCCTCTATTTCTTTGTGTCCCCTTGCCCTTCCCCAAACATATAAATGAACAAATAAGATACAAGGAAAAGATAATGAAAATAGCAACAAAGAAAAAAATACCCGATTCCATTTCCTGAAGTTCATTTTGCTTTTGTGTGCCTCTCCTAAGGGTACCTGCCTTTGGTCTCACTGTGTGTGAATGCTCAGAGACTTGTATAATTTATTATGTCCCAGTGTATTTTAGATTTGGCTTTCACATATCAAAAAAAAACATGCACCATTTGTCTCTGTGAGCATGGCTTACCTCACTTAACATGATTTGTTCTAGGTCTGTCAATTTCCCTGCAAATGACATAACACTGAGCTTTTACTTAAAATTCTTTTCTCTATTTCAGACATTTGTAGGACAGATTATTAAGGAGAAGCTAGTAGATGTAAGGTTGAATGCATTTTTCCATGCTACCAATATATGGTTAGGTGGGTAAGAGACAGATATGAGTAAGCATGGAGATATTTTTAAAAGAGAAAAAAAGTGTAAGGATCCATACCTGTAATGTGTCTAGTTCTCCAATCTGACCAGAAGATAAAATAAAAAGTGAATAAGTAAAAAGAAATGTCCTGAGATGAAGCAGAGATGTTCTGAATTGTAATATTAGTTTCTTCTTTTTGTGCAGGTAGGTTCTTGGTCAGGACCTTAATCTCTTGCTTGGTCTTTTTGCTCATAGCATGGCTTCTATCACTTGAGCTACAAAGTCCAGTTCAGCTGTTTTTTGAGTTGATTGTAAATGAAATTTTGTGGGCTTTTCTGCTTCACCTTGCTTTGAGCCAGGATTTTCAGATCTCAGCCTCCTGAGTAGCTGTGTTTACAGGCATTATCCAAAGGCATGAGTTTCTTCTTGTTAAAAGAATTTACTCATTTATGAATGGTGTAAATTTATTTCAAACTAGAAAATAAAAATATTGATGTTTCAATACACGTATCATTATGTAACGTTTAAATTAGGCTAAATATATCTGTCTCTTCAAACATTTTTCTTAATGGTGGAAATGTTTAAAATCCATTCTTTTTGCTTTCTGAAATTTATATTTCACTATTTTGCTTTTTTATAATTTATTAATAATAAGTAGTCTAGGATAGCTGAATTGCTTTCAACAGTAGAATATAATAATTGGCAGGTAGTTGAGAAATTAGCATAGAATCTCTAATAAATCAATATTTTATAGTAATCGCTAATAAGTAGTCATCTCTAATAAAGTACTCACTCTGTAGACTTTCATTTACTTCTAGTAGTTACAATTCTGCATTTGCATTCTTTTAATTCTATTGTTAAGGTATATTTCAAAGGACCTTTATGGAATATCTATGTGAATAAATTTTGTTATTTGCAATCATACATTTAAAAATTAGTAGCCAAAATATTGGATTATAACAGTGACTAGTAGTTTTAGATGACAGAAAAGTGGAAATGTTACCATCTTTTTAAAGTCAGGAACTTTTTTTTCAGTAACAGTAACCTTGTGGAGGTTGCTGACACAGTTTTTGTTTTTTTTTGGTAAGAAATGAGATACCTGTGGTTCACAACCTAGAGTATGAGTTCTGTATTCTATCATTAAACTAAGGATAATGGAAATTTAAATATTTTTCTTCATCCGTAATTAATCTAATCCAAGAAATGACTTTGCTTTATTAATAGAAAAATTAACTAATCTTGATCATTCCTTTGTTAGCCATTGGGTCCCAAGTAATTAAATTTCATATAATTATTTTTCAATCTGCTGCCATTCTTTGTAAAGCATCCATTTTCCTCCTTTTTTTCTTATTAGAATTACATAGCCTTTCACCTTAAATTGGAAAATTTAATGAAGCAGTAATGAGACTTGTAAATTCAAGAGAATGTTTCACAATGTTATTTTCCAAGGCATTTAGAATAAAGAGCTGTAATTGCACATCGTTTTCCCACCTCTTGGCTATCTGAAAGTTTCTCCTCAAATCTTTTTTTTTTTTATTTCTAAACAAATGAATCAACTGCCAGCATTAGTACTTACGGTGATTTCTTCAGTAAAGGTCAACTAAGAAGAAATGGCTAAACCATAAAAGAAAATAACACATTTATGTGATCCAAGGCTGGCCTTCTTATATAGATTTCCTTTTTGCAAACACTTTCAGTGCAATTTATCTTTGCTGGATCCGTAAAGAAAAGTCTTCTAAGTTGCTGGCTCTAAACAAAATCAAATCCCAGAGTTCTCACTGATTAGCTAGGCCTTATATGTGAACTAACTTGAGGCTAAATATCATATTTTTCTTCATTTTTTCATTGTATCTGTTTAATTTCTCATTGTGTTTAACCATTTGGCTTTGTAGTGAGAATAGAGAGGTAGGCCTTCCCTAGAATAATGGAGAAGTGTTTTCATTAATGATGTTGTAGATACATACTTTTCCACCCGCCATTCATCACTGGACATGATACACAATTCCTTAGCACTTGACACCCCTCTTCATTTTTCTTCTATGTCTCCATCTCCTGTCAGTCTTGCCTTTTCTTCTTCTTCCCATCCTTTCCATCTCTTTCTTCACTTAAGTTTTGTTGATCAAGCTCGTAACCAAATTTGAAGAACCAGATGGAAATGGGAAACTATAATAAGGATGATGAGCAGAGAAATGAGGAGAATTGTGGCGAACTCCACGAAGCATGTTTCATGCAATAACAGTAATGCATAATGATCTCAATGCACGAGAACGGACCTTATCATTTAAAAATACACTGTACATTTTCTCGCACCAAGAAAAAAATGCATCAATCATCTTCACGCAAGCAAGTATCTCAGACAATGACAGAGCACTTGCTTTAAAAGTATTTGAAGGGTAGAAGGAAGGATGGTCATGACTGTTCAAAGTTCTTTTTCCTGTGGCTGGGGAAGAAGGAGAACAGTGGAATCAGAAATCAAGAACATCTCTACCACAGGGCTCTGAGCTTTCCAGAGGCTTTGGATACCACCAAGTCTGGCCATACTTGTTCATGGGAATACCACTGAAAGTCAGTAAAAGAGGAGCAAGATGCCCTTCCTGCCTCTGCTTCCTTCTAGGCCTTTGTATTAGTAGAACTTTAAAGGGACATGAAGGCCAGTCTGGGAAATCTCATGTATGGGGTTTTTACTGCTCTGAAATAGAAAGGATGAGGAGAAATGGGCAGAGCTGTTGCCAAATGACAATCACATCAGGAAAAACACTGTAGAATCTGGTGTCCTTCCTGAAGTTCTGATGAGCTCATTTCCTTTCCAGTCCTCTACACTGCTTTCCTCAACACATGGCTGAGATTTTTAATTTTATTTATTTTAATCATTACTAGGGTTTGAACTTAGAGTCTTGTTCCCCACTGTGGAGCCCCTGTGCCTTTTGATTAAGCTTGTTTTTCAGATAAGATCTTGTACTTTTTTTCCTGGGCTGGTCTGAACAAAAATCCTACTACCCCTGTTTCACACATAATAGGGATTACAGAGGTAGTACTATGCCCAGCTTGTTGAGATGGGGTGTTGCTAATATTTTTCCCAAAGTTAATCCTCTTTATCTCTGCCTTTTGTGTAGCTTGAATTATCAGAGTATGCCACCAAGCCTGGCCTACTTTGAAAGTTTTAACGACAGGAAATATGCATGTATTTTTTATCCCTTTGCCTGTATTGAATTTCAATCATATTTATAACTGCTGGAGTCTTATTGATTCATAGTACAGTTCAATCCACATCTCTGGTGTTCTGATAGTAATCACTGTACCTTTATAAAGCCATAGATTTTACAGTACAGTGTACTTAATTAGGGAGGGAAGAGCACAAAATACTTAGGATTCATGTGTTGCCTTAAATCCAGGACTTTTTCAAGGTTTGAGAATATGTACATTTGTAAATATAGTCTACATTTTGTATTTTGGACTTTTCCATTTAAGTCTATGGTCAGTTTCAAATTGTCTATGTGTGTGTGTTAAATGATGTATGATTTGAGGGTCAGTTTTTCCCCCACCTTTCCATTGTTACAGCAACCATTTATTAGAGGTGATATTTGAAGTGTTCAATTTTTTACTTTTGTTATTCTTGTCATGATGTGTAGCTTAAAAAACCAAAACATTTCTGTTTTGTGTTTGCCAGTCATGGAGAATCAAGTAAAGTTCAAAGTCATTTTGACAATAGGAAGTGTATTTTGCTTTTCAGCAGCAATGACATCACTCTTTTTTAAATTTGATTTTATTGTCAAGGTGATGTACAGAGGGGTTATAGTTACACAGGTAAGGTAAATGACCTCACTCTTAACTTGTAAATTTATATGAGTCCTCTGCTTCAGGTCTAGATGGATCCTAAGCCATCACTAATAAGTGACCCAAGACATTTTTTTCTTTCCAATTGTCAGAGAAAAATTCTAAAATATTGTGTCAGGTATTTTTAATATATCCTTGTCTGTTGCCAAAATGTTATGAGTTCTCCCAAGTGCCCATAACTTTCTAACTCTCCAGTGTGCTATATATTCCCTAACAATTAGTTCTCACCATCTATGTGGAAAATGAGCAGTTAGCAAAAATTCTAATATCAGAGCCCCTCTGTACTGTTGCGTGAAGCCTTGTCACTCTCAATATTCCTGGTAAAGACTGTGTTTTACTACATATATCACATATTCATATATATGTATACATATGTATATATGCTGTATACACACGCACACACACATATTGATTCCTTTAGATATTTTGCCATCTTAACTTAGTTTTAATTCACACATTTTTTAAAAAAACACCAGAAGTCATCAGTTTAAAATTAATGATTTTTTCTGCAAATGTAGACATAGGTTTTTAAATGAATATTCTTGTTAGAATATATTTACTAGGAAAAAAGAATATATTACTCACAATATAAAATACATTTTTTGGGGGGCAGGTGCAAGTGGCTCATGCTTGTAATCCTAGCTACTCAGGAGGCTGAGATCTGGGGATAATGGTTCAAAGCCAGCCCAGGCAGGAAAGTCCATGAGACTCTTATTTCCAAAAACCACTAGAAAACTGCAAGTGGTGCTGTGGCTCAAGTGGTACAGCACTCACCTTGAGTTGAAGAGCTGAAGGACAGTGCCCAGGCCCAGAGTTCAAGCCCCATGACTGACAAAAATATTTTTTTTTCAGGATGAGGGTATCCATTTTACATTTCAATTAATAAGATTTTGGGTGTTTATCATGTTTACATATTTTTATAAATGTAATTTTTCTTACAGAACAGAATTGGGATCACATCTTAAGATAATAAGAGTTATTGAGTCTAAATGATATCTTGTGTATGATATATAGCCTCTACAATTTGAAAATATTCCATGTAAAATATTCACTGAAATATCCTTCCTCTGACTACTATCAACATGTTTTCAAGGATGTATAATATTCCACTGCTTACACATACCACATTTTCTTTATGTAGACAGCTGCTTGGCTGTTGATATAGTGCTAGTAGTTCCTACTACTTAAATAAGCTTTAAATATCCAGGTTTTTGTGTACTTATGCATTCATTTCTTATTATTGCTTTTTATTATCTTCATAATTTTGAATCCTTTCTATCTACCCAGGAATGCTAATATTGATATCTTCTGATCAGAACCACAGAGCTCCAGTGTATCATATATGTAATCGTTTACCTGCCCCTCTCAATTGAGTAACATCTGGGCATCTCAAAACTAGTCTGCTCCAATCTTTACTCTTTCCTGTTCTGTTCTATCTATTATCTATTTTTTTCCATTTTACTTAATGGGATTTTCTGTTATCCAATTTCTTATGTGAGATGAGGAATTCTCTTTAATAGATTTCCTCCCTCATCTTCCTTACCAACCCTGCCATGAAGCTCTAACTTTCTACTATAAATGTTCGTGGGCTTTAAGAAGTCACCTTCTCTACCTCTCTGCTGAGGGTGGTTAGTGATTCAGCCTCTCTCACACTTGGGCAAATGTCAGGGTTTTCTATCAGTCTCTCTGTTTGCATTCTGGCCTCTTTCCAATCAATGCTCCATGTGGTAACAGAATCTGTATTTCAGTAATTTTTTTCTTTATGTAGTGGAATGCTCAACCAGACTATTTTTGGGCTACCCACAGTGAATAATTCTGAAGCAAAAAGGAAGAGAAAAAAAAATCTCATGATCTGCAACTTGCCCAAATATGTTTTGTGGAGTAGGTCCCTGCAGAGTCTGAAATGCCAGATAATCAATATGTCTCCAGTTTGCTTTAGAGGCGGCTTTTATTTTGTGTGTGCTTGGTTTTCTTCTTGTTATTAATTCTATATTACACTTTGACATGATTTCTATGAAGCCCATTTTTTTAGAGGCCACTCAGGAAAATTAAGAGATTTGTTTGTGTATCAGTAAAGTGTTCAAATTATACCAATGTGTGCTTAATGAAGGGGAGCGAGATGGGAGTGAAAGGCAGTGTGTTTCAGGGTAGAGGGGAATAGATTTATGACACTGATTAGTGAAGAGAACCGAGAGCTCTTGTGCATGAAAGCGTTGTGGTCTGTCTTGCTTTCCTACATCTGAACTTCTCTACCCTATTGATGGTTCCTCGGCATTGCAGTTCCCAGAAATGCATAGAACTTCATTATGCCGGAGACTCTGTTCTTTAGTCAACCTGTCTTATGTTCTTCTTGGGAACACAGCTGGACTCTGTGGTCCAGGTTGCTGGGCACTGACGTATCACTGAGTTTTTGCTAGATCAGTGATTAGATCCCATCCCTTGGGCTACAGGAGTCTCCTCTGTCTGCTATTCATTCTCACTGCTGAGATTTTATAAAGGTGGATCCTCAGATTCCAAAAGACACATTTTTACTGAGGTAGGCATCATGGTGGTGCACACCTGTAGTTGTAAACCCAACTCCTTAGGAGGCAGAGTTTAGGAGAAAAAAACCTTAGATTTCCTGCCCCCCCCATCTCAACAAAAATCTCAGGTGTCAGATATGAGCATATCTCTTATCCTAGCTATATGAAAGCTAGAAGTAAGAGGATCATGGATTGAATCTGACCCAGGACAAAAATGAAATGTTATCTGAAAAAAAAATGGTTTGGAGGCATAGTTCAAATGGCAGAGTGTCTGTCCAGCAAGCCAAGATTCCCAGTTCAAACTCAAGTATTACCCTCCCCCCCCCCTGCCAAAAAAAAATGAAGATGGGAAAGGTTGAGGTTGAGAGGAAGTTATTCCTGAGTGGCCGTTTGGAGAGCCATGTGACCAGGAAGCACATTCTGTGTTTGACTTGGGCAAATGAGCTACTTCCCTGAGATTTTTTTTTCATATTTTCCAGCCTAAAGAGCATTTAGTGTACATCATGTTTATGCCTCCAGTGGCAGCCACAGTCTTTCTACTAGAGTTGGGTTCTAACAATGCTGTTTCAGAAGGAAGGAAGTCGTGGGGAGGGGGCAGGGGTGGTGAGTAATGGAACTGGAGCGTTCCAGAGCTTCTCTGTGTTCTAAACGTTAGCTGAAACAAGAAAACACGAGAATCTGGTTGTCACTTTTTGGCAGATGCATCCATTCTCTCTCTTGATCATTGGTCCTGCTTTCAGATGCTTGGAAATCATCTGTGAGGTAGGCAAATCCAAGCTGGAAGCCTAGATCGCTGCATCTCTTTGGGGAATATCTTCAGATGGCTTCTGGAAAAACTCAGAACATACTAATTTAAACGTCTACGGATTAGTGGGGGAAAAATCGTTCTTGCTCCTTGGGCTGGGCGTAACATAAAACTTATTATTTTCCAGTTTGTAACAGGGCTGGGGAGGGCAGAGCGAATCTAGACTGGGATATTAGAAGACAGGATCTTTTACAGCTGTAATTTTAATCCTGTCACTTTCTTGTAGAAATACTTCCCTGTCACTCTTTCAAATAACCTTCTCATCCCATGGGAGTCAAATTCCACAATCTTGACAAGAACTAGCAAGCACACAGCCCTTGCCCATTATTCCAGAACTCTCCGCAGGTGTCTGTGGTTTGGATCTAACCATTTTATTTCTAGAAGAGGAAGATAGATCAGAAATTCACATTCAAAACTGCCCCATTCCCAGAGAATGCCACCCAGAGAGCTTTGCCTGTCAGTTTGACCTACAAGACTCTGCTTAAATATCCCCGAATGCAGTGAATTTTTATCAATATCTGTCCAAAATTGCCTTCTTTTGTTTTCAAGCTTTTTTTTTTAATGAAATGTAATTTTCCTTTATGGAAGCACTTTCAATTTATATTTATAAATTTGCTTTTATGACAACTTGTTTGATATTGCCTGTTTTATTCTCATCTGGAGCCATTTCCAGTGCCTGTTACAAAGGGTACAGCCAAGAAAGGCATATCAAATAAATGAATTCCTAACAGAACATTAAAAAGACTATTAAATTTGCTGGCCCCCTATTAACCGTTCATCTCTGAGTTTGACAATGCTTTAAACAGTGTGATCAGATTATGCAGATGTTTTTAGGAAGTAATGTTCTTATGAATGGTAAAGCATAAAATAACAGGGTTTATTTTGGCACATATATTTCTGTTCTTTGTTCTTAAAAATGGCTTTTAAGCTAGGTGTGGTAGCAGATGCCTTTAATACCAGTTACATGGTGTGAAGATAGGAAGCAGGAGGGTCATGAGTTCAAGGGCAGTCTAGGTAAAGTTAGCAAAATCCTGTCTCAGAAACAAAATAAAGAATGATGAGCAGCTGGACTCCAGTGGCTCATACCTATAGTAACCTTAGCTACTTAGGATGCTGAGATTTGAGTATCATAGTTCGGAGCCACCTCAGGAAGCAAAGTCCAAGAGACTTTTATCTACAATTAATCACCCCAAATCCAGAAGTGGAGCTGCAGCTCAAGTGATGGAATGCTAACTTGAGCAAATAAATCTGTGACGCTGCCCAGGCCCTGAGTTCAAATGGAAGAACTAGCAATACCACACACACACACACACACACACACACACAAACAATCCAAAAAGCTAGAGAATGGAGTGGTAGAGCACTTGTGAGCCTGCACAAGGCCCTTATTCAATCCTTAACACCCAAAAATTAAATTAAGAAAGAATGGCTCTTTCTTCCTTTTTTCCTTGCCCTCCCTCCATCCAGAAAAAATAGAGATGAGAACTGTCTTGAATAAATGTATGTAACCAGTGCTTACAAGACTGGCTTCATAATGCAGGTGGGCTGTTGCATTTATATTCAATTTTTAAAATTTAGTATATATGTTAGTGATAAGTTATTACAGTTTTAGTGATAAACTATTAATGATATGTTGTCTTAATTTTAATGATGGCTTATTACAGTTTTAACGATGTTATTAGGGATAATTGACCTTAATTTTAATGCTAAGTTATTATAGATTTCATTTGGTTTTAGTACAAGTGTTAATCATGATGCTGAACTTGATTTTTTTTATTGTAATTTACAGAATATTTTTACTTTGCTCTTGATTTGTTCTGTTAGTGTGAACACTTATATGTAATTATTAAATATATTTACTTTATTACATCTAAATATATGACTATCCTAGTTACTTGTACAAAGTACATTTTGGCTAATCATTTATTTTAAAAAGATGAGGATCTCAACTCACACATAGTTCCATCTTTGAAAGTTAAATCTCTGTTCTCTTTTGTCTCTTTCTGTCTCTCTCTCTTTTTTAGTACTGGGGTTTGAACATGGCCTCACACCTGCCAGGCAGACAATTTACCACTTCAATCATGCCCCTAAACCTTTTTTATTTTTAGGTTGTTTTTAGAGAGTCTCTTTCCCCTCCCCTCAGGTCAGCCTAGCCTAAGACTGTGATTCTTTTACTAATTCCATCCTTATAGCGGGATTGCAGACAGGTACCACTACTTCTGATTTATTGGTTGAGATATGAATCTTTCTCACTTTTCCCCTCACTGTCTTTAAAATTCAACCCAACTGATCTCCATTTTCTGGGTAGCTAGGATTATAGGTGTGAGCCAAAGTGCCTAATCGAAATATTCTTCTTTATTTGAAAACAAAAATGAATGTGGATTCTGTGTTACAATAAATTAACAGATTCAAATTCTTTTACCTTTCAGGTCTTAATTTGAAGCCTGTGTTTTATAGTGTTTTACAAATTAAAAAAATAGAGCAGCTTATTTTAATTTCAGTTTCATGAATGTGGTTTTCTGGAGCAACTCTGGATATTCCATAGAAAGAGGGGAAAGCAACATGAAAGCTTTAGCTTGGACTGTGTATAATGAAGCAAAAGTTTATCTATTTTCAATTCTTACCGAAAGTAAGTGAGGATGATAATTTCCTGGTGCTTTCATTCCTTAGGAAAAAACTCTAAGTATATAGAATAGAATAGGGTAGAAGAGTAGAGAGGAATAGAATGGAATGGAATGGTTCATTCAGAGCTTGGTCTTAGATCTGATTTTTGGCTTTTAGAGAAGATACTTTGTTGCTATAGTCAACAGGATCAAAGCTAGGGTTTTCCATGTGGCTTTAGACAACTTATCCTATATAAATCTTGTTTTTGTGTTCCAAATGCAGGGAAACAGAAACCACTGTCATCAGCAACTTATAAAATATTGAAAGAAGTTCTTATTTCAATCTGTGGTTTTCTTAATAAGTGCTAAAATGTAGCTAGCTGTTATAACTTTTGCATTTTAATCAGTGACTAATTATAAAATTGTTTCCTAGATATTAATTTTACGTGATTAAATAGAAAATGCTTATAACATGAATCAAACAATGTGGCACTTTAAATCCTGAAAGGAAGGAATGTACTAAAGCACTAAAGAAAAACTAAAATGATTCCTCATAGAAAATATTGACCACACTGAGATCACTGTAGGTAAAAAAGAAAAAAAATCATTGAATACTCCTTTGTTTAACTCTCTTTACCTTGAAAGAAATTGAGTACCTTAATTGTACAGATACATTCAAATACTGATGTGGCAAGAAAGAGTTGAATATTGTAAGTGTGAAATTAAATTTTAATGTTCTTCTTTAAGTTTACAAGTCCTTGAACCTGTCGCCTCCAGAAGATATTTAGTGTTCTGTGCTCTAAATCATGTCTCAGTACCCCCACAGTATCTTTACTCAGCCTTTCCTGACAGTCATTGCTGCTTTTCTGATTCCTGTCTCAGGCCACATCTTCAGGATTGCTCCTGAATCAGACAAACATCTTGCATGTTTTATGAGCCATAGCGTTTCCTAATACAGAACAGTTAACTATAACCAGGTCATTGCAACTGAACAGTGAATGGCACATTGAATGTCATTTTCACTGCAAAATTGGCTCTGTACTTAAAGAGACCAGTGACTCACACAAAATGTAAAAACGCATTAGTTTTCTTTTGCCTGGCTATCTCAGAGCAGTAAAAGTAGTGATTTTTTTTTTTAAAAAGTGAGTTCCTTTTGTGGTGGTCCATGATTAAAGTGTAGAGGAAAACATCACTCATTCCTCTCTTCACATTTTGTAAGTGAAAAGTTTTCTTAACTTGATGACTGTTATGTGTCGATTTCTAATATTTGTTCTCCTTTAGCACACATTCCAAATGGTGAGCAATCAGGATTTTGCACCATCTTCTGCATTGAGAGAATGACATAAAAAGCTTAAGAGTTTCTACTTTAAATAAGGCTTCATGCTACTAGCTTTCATTTAGCACCTGTCATCCATGTGTACATCAGAGGGAGTAAGAGAGTCTGTTCTTCCTATGATTGATGAGGATAGAATCACATCATTATGACTGTAATACAGGGTGTGTGTACTAGCACAATTAAATTTTGTGCACAAAAGTACCCCCAAAATCAATGGCTGTGGCATTATAAATGGAGCATATTCATAAACACATATTTATTCCTTATAGTTGGTTGTATTTGCAGATATTTATTTAATCAGTATGTAAGTACACAAATTTGATAACTGCCATGTAACTCATTTACTTTATATTTATACTTTGGTCCCAATTTTCCACCTTTCTCCTTAAGATTGTCCCATATCCTTCTTTCCACCACTTTCCACTCCTCCTACACCATAATCAGTTCTGTTCTCATTTAGGGATGTATTCTAGGGTCTAGGTTAATGATAAAGCAAATCTCTATTATTGTCCAAATCTCCAATGACAGTTGAGTATTATGTCAACTTGGCTGAGCCATTAGTGGCCAGAAATTTGTGGGTGTTTATGTGTTTTGTTAGTTTTCTTGCTTTTCTGAGATCAGTTTTGATATTTGTGGGCTTAGAGTACATCAGATTATCTTTCATACTGTCGGTGGCCTCATCTAATCAGCTGAAGGCCTTAATAGAACCAAGACTGGTCTGGAATAGACTGACTTTGAACTGTAGCTCTCTCCTAAATTGACTGCTGGCTTTCTACATCAGACTTGGAGTCTCTAAAATTTTATGGGCCTATGTCTTTAAAAAAAACCCTGTTTCTCTATCTACAGCATTTATAGAAAAAAAAATACGAAAGCCTTCTGTATTACTATACAAATAGAATGCTGAACTTCACTCCTGAAATTTGTTCCTTTCTACCTGGACCCAATGTAATGACACTGCTATTGCTCTAGCTACTTAAACAAAATTCCATGAGGGTTTTCTTGAGGCTGCTGCCCTATCCCCATGAACAAGTCCTCACAAGTCTGTCTCCTGCTCCACCACTGTATCCTTTGTCTAGAGCACTAATGAGCCCTATCGGTACACTTCAAAAGCCTCCTTCTAAAATCCACTTTTTCCCCCAAGCCATTTTGAAGAACACGAATCAGATTTTGGTAAAAGGCGAAAGATTTATACGATCTGAAGAGAAACCAGAGTATACGAATCAGATTTTGGGGTTGAGAAGTCTTAATGTCGTATCACCCAGCTAAGATAAAATCCAAAGCCTTTTCTTGTCCTGTAAGGCCAGTCTGCAATGATTTCGGTCATGTATTTCTTTCCCATCTTCTCCAGTCCTTTCTTCTTAGCCTCCTGGAGCTGACCTTCCTTCTGTTCTCGATCTGATCTTCTCTGGAAGTCCTCAGCCCTCAGATGTGCTCTTTGCATACCAATCCAGTTTCTTCTCTTCTTAGCAATTATCACCCCTGGAATGATCTGCTTTGATTGCCTTTTTAAAAAATAGTATTCTTAGCAGGATATAAAATTCCTTGAAAGCAGAGGCCTGGTTTTATTTTATTGTGATACATTTGGTGCCTGGGTTGTGGAGGGATTTAATCTTTTCAAAAGGAAGGTGCACCCTTTTGTAGAAAGGTTATTGTAAGTACAGTTTTGTATACGAACACTTGCAAAGTATCTCTAGGTTGCTCATTGGTCATGGTAGAAAAAGGAAACATAAAAGAATAAGTATCTTATGGAACTGCACCTTGAAAGACAAGTAGGATTGTTAGTGGTGCAAGAGATATGCAGGAAAGAGACATAAAACATACTTAGAAAAAGTTACCATATGGGTGTAATTAGAATGCTAGTAAAAGGGCAGGGTATAAGGTTACATCTTACTGTTTTTTAATTTTAATTATACCAGAAGGGATGTCAGCTTGATACTTTTGGAAAATACCCTAAGTGTGTATGAGTGTTCCTCTGTGTGTGTGTGTGTGTGTGCGCGTGTGTGAATACGCGCACAGGCACGCACGCGCCAATGCTTGAGCTTGAACTCAGGACCTGGGCACTGTTCCTGAGGTGTTTTGTTGTGTTTTGTTTTCCTCAAGGCTAGCACTCTACCCCTTGAGCCACAGTTCTACTTTTGTTTTTTTGGTGGTTATTGGAGATAAGAGTCTCACAAACTTTTCCTGCCCAGGCTGGCTTTGAACCATAATCCTCAGATCCTCAGCCTCCTAAGTAGCTTGGATTACAAGTATGAGCCACTGGTACCCAGCTTCCAATGATTTCTTTTAGATATCTTGTGATCATATAATATGGCAGACACTAAGATCACAAAGTAGTGAATGGAGTAAGGCATTGTAGAGAATGCAATGATAAACATCTGCATATCACTAACAGAGGCAGACAGGTGTGCGTCTGCAAATCCAGTGTGCCTGCAGGTTCCTGCAGGAAGTAATGGGTGTCTTTTGTAAAAATGTTTTTTATTGTGAAAATACTGTACAGAGGGATTACAGTTACATAAGCAAGGTAATGAGTGCATTTCTCATCAAGCATTGTTGCCTCCTCCTTTGTTTTTCCCCTACCATCCCTTCTCTCCCATTTCCACAACTATACTCCCCCCCCCACCTAAATTGTAAAGTTTGTTTTTCAACAACATCTCATAGTTACAATGGGTCAACCTGTATCCCTTTTTAAACATTTTGTTTTTTCCCTTCCCCCTTCCAAATTATATTGACATCAAATACAGTGAAAACAAGGGTTATACCATGGGGGAGGGACATACAAAGCAACCAAAAAAAATCACATGGTACCTTATAAATCCGTTAGAAACAATAGCAAGAAAGAAAAAAAAAAACACTTGTGTCCCTATCTTGGGGTTCATTTCGCTTAACTTCGTCTTATCTGGTCATATGTACATAGCTTTTGACCTCTGGTTCTTGTAAGAAAAGGTTAATCGGACTAAACTATCATGTGCATACATGTGAATTACAGAGCTATAACCCCTATGGATGATTAATATACAATAAAACTATAGGATAAATTGAATCAGGAAAGTACTTCAGGCTGTGTTGGGAGGCGGGAACTGAACAGGTGGGGGGAATGGAAAGGGTGGTGAGGTGAATTTGATTGAAGTTCTTTGTATGCATGTGTGGAAATCCTTCTGTTGTAGAACTAAAATATGCTAAAAAAAAAAAGGATTCAAAAAAAGGCCAAGGAAACTAACTGACCATTGCCAAAAGCCCAAGGTAGGAGAGTCTGACTCCTCCAAGGCAGAGCTTTAAGCTGTTTGTTTGTGCTGTGTGGCTAGCGCTTGTGATGAGATAAAAGGAAGACTGAAGAGACACTCAGGTATGCGGGCACAGAGCACTCCAGGTGTCAAAGAAGTGAAGAGCACTTTGGCATGCCTTTGAACTTGGGGAAAAAGATGTTCCTATCTCTATTTTAGAGGGGTACTTCTGGTGTCTATATATTTGCTGAACTTATGAGAGGTAAAGCAGAGGATAAGAATTCAGCTCTAGGAGTCTGTTTTTGTGCCAGCACCAAGCTGTTTTGATTGCTATGGCTTTGTAGTAGAGTTTGAAATTTGGTATTGATAGTCCTCCAGCACTGTTCTTTCTGTTGAGGATCCTTCCAATCCAGGAGCATGGGAGGTTTTGCCACTTTCTAAGTTCTGTTTTGATTTCCTTTTTCAGGTTTTTAAAGTTTTCATCATAGAGGTCCTTCACTTCTTTGATTAAGTTAATTCCTAGGTATTTTATTTTTTGTGGGACTATTACGAATGGAGTTGCTTTCCTGATTTCAGCCACGCTTTTCTCATTGTT